>NC_142095.1:38488919-38791949 GCF_054644295.1 Miniopterus natalensis
TGGAGGCAGATGGGATAAATCAAAATGATTCTGGGAGCCCCATCCCTTGAGGTTCAAACTGAGCTTCTGAATTAAATAGTTATCAAACCATTGACTGATTCCTGAAGCAAGAATTTTCTGTTTGGAAACCAGAGCTATGTTAGCACTGAGGGGCCAAGGGTAGACCATTCGTCCCTGTTTTTGTTCGACTTCACTCAATTACCTGGCTATGAATGAACTTTGAAACCTTAATGATTTCTGATTCTTTTCTTGCATCAGCAATTACTACAATTCTAGGGATCTGTCCGTCATTTAAAATGACCACTACATATAATAACCAGACAGTAAGAAATGCTCAACAGCAACAGGAAAAGCTTTAAGATAAAATACACTATAACTCCCGGTCATTTCTGTATAAGTTTATTTAACAGTTCAGCTTGTGATACGCATGTGTTTGTGGGAGTGATAACTATGGCTGTTGAAGGGAGGTAGATAAAGGAAGACATTTTATAAATTGGAGATAAATGGTGTTAATAGTTCAATAAGATAAATGCTTGTCTCTGAAAATGAATTCCAGAAGGAATTGCAACACAGGAGCTGACATTACATTTTTTTGTGCGCCAGAAAAACACACTATCTCGCCCCCAGATTGGAGAGGGGCATATGAACAACATTGCGATGATGCTCTATTAAATTTTTTTGTTTGTATTACTTTTTGGCTCAAGTTTTAATTACAAGCCCACTGCTTGGTGAGAATTGTACATGGTTATTTTATAATTTAAACACAAACAAAAAAATCTATTCTCCATGGTTCAAAAGCATGCCTTGAAAGAGAGCCCTACTTTAAATTTGCACATTTCTTTGCAACAGTGGATCTGAATCATTTGTGAGATACACAACCCAAGTATACAAATAACTGCGTACAGTGTCAGTGAGTCCATGGATTGTCTAATGCCCACTCTCAGATGCTGGACAAGGCTATGAAGTCACGTCACCATCCTCAGCTCTTCCCTTTATTACCTCTTGCGCAACAGTGGGTCCATGGGCCTTAGCAATGCCCATCGCCAGACACTGTGCGGGGTTATGGAGTCAGGTTACCATCCCCAGCTCTGCACCTAGCACTTTCATCTACACACTCTGACCGGATCCAAATAACAGTCCCCTGAGCGTCTTCTTCCACAGGCCCAGGCCAGGCTTACCTCTCAGGCCAGGCCTGAGAACCCAGAGCTGACCACTGCCAACGAGTCCAGAAGGTCTTACTTTACTCCCTCCAGCCTGACTCTGGTGCTAGCATCACCTCCCCAGGTAGGATCTAGGATCGTAGGTAAGGTTATACTATGTCTTGCTTGGTAGGCTGAAAGTTCAGAATGTGGGGTACACTTTTCCAGGAGGAAAAGGCCAGAGCTTTTTAGGTTCCCAGTCTATTTTTCCACAACACCTGGGGGAAATAGTGCTGTTTCTCTCCTCCACACATCACGAGGTCTCCATGAGAAAATTCACTCTGCCTCCTTGGGGGTAAATCTTTCCTGCCATGGTAATACCAGAAACAAGCTGCCTCAAACCTCTCCCGATCATTGTCTCCCCATCACTGCCAATGAACCCCATCATGAATTAAGAGAAACAGGCACTTCACAAGTATTGATTTATTTAATCCTAACAATGATCCTACTAGATAGGCAGTATTATTTCACAATTTCTACCATTGAGGAACCTGAGACACTGAGCAGTGTTTTTGTTTGTTTGCTTGTTTGTCCATTTATTTTTTAGTTTGCTCATGATCACGGCCAGTAAAGGTTAGACTCAAATCCCAGCTCTGAGTCCCAGCTCTAACCATTTGACTCCATTTAGCAATAGAAAAGAAAATACATACACTTATAAATAAACAAACATTTACCTATTAGGGTCTTGACCAACATTTTTATGTCTTTTTCTGATGTGAATACGCAACTGAGAAGATTGGGGATACTCCAGTCAGTTTGAGAAGGAAGCAGCTGTGGGCTCAGCCACAAAGCAAGGCACAGAAGGTCAGCTTCTCCTCTTTGCTCACCGCCAACAGCAGGGTGCCATGGGTGCCAGAGAAGGCGGTTCTGGGAAGAGGCGAAGGGATGGTTGCAGAAGGTAAGGAGGGAGGAGCCATGTGATTCCACTCAGCTGTACAATCTATATTGTTTGGAGTTAGGGTGTCATCCTCAGCTCTGAAGCCTAGAATGGCTCACAACCAATGACTACTGTCTACTGGGGGACAGTTGGGGACTGTTGCTGTTTACAGTCTCATGGCCTATGGTTTTGCTACCTGCATGCCTGTATCAGACTGTATACAGTAAGGCTTACAACAGGAGCTCGGTTCTAAACACAACAAGGTAAATCTTGGCGAGAGTTGGCCCTTCCCTGTGCATCCCTGCAACTGTGGGTGAAGTAGAATACACAGGCATACCTGTGTCCATGGGGGCAAGGAAGCCAATCTGTCCACCAGTATGGAGACAGACTTCTGTTCCTTCAGTGGTGCAACCCAGAAGATAGTTGGCTTAAATTTAAGGGTCATATTGCTCAAACAATATAGATTTTTAAATAGCAGAATTGCCCTCAACATAAGCAGATGCCTACACTAGAAGGTACACTAGAGAACCAGGATAGAAAAAGGAAACATCCCAACTATCACCCAAGGCATCGCCCATCTGGAGGGAATGATACCCAGAATTTATCTGAGTGGGCACAGTACCATTTGACTGAGTTTAGCATATACAAGAGGGATTCCACTGAGATCCTCATAGGCACGGCGGGTGCTTAATTACACACTGGTGTGCTGGACTGGCCAGTGACAGTTCTAATTAATTGGTCAGTGCCAAAGTGCCCTGCTGTGGCAGTTTAAAGTTTTGACTATCGCCCTCTCTGAACGCACTTGTGATTCTATACACATGGACCTGCACACACGCACACACCTACACATACTTACATTTCCAACACCGCAAGGTAAGCATTATGTCTGGGACTCCCTAGCTTTAAGGGTACTTTATTTATCCTCAAAGTCTGGCTCAAATACTGCCTCCTCTGGGCAGCCTCCCTTGCTTCTCTCCCACTGGCCATGATCTCTCCTTCCGTCTCCATCTGTCCTTGCCATGTCCTCCACTCTGCCTTCTATTATAGGGAGGTTGGAGATCTGACATCCTATCTAGGAAGTGAGCTCATAGATCCTCAGTGACCCCTTTTCTAAGTATTAAAGAGCTGCCTTTTACATAGTCAATGTTTGATAAATTTTTCATAGAAAATAAAATAGTAAGTGGTTGAATGAGTGAGCGATTTCATTTATGTGTGAGGAACAGAGAGATCATGAGAAAAAAATGAATTGTGTGAAAACACTAGCTATATTGGCATGAAATGCTTTACCTTCTGAGGATTCAATGTGACCAAACCAGTATTGTCTGTGTCCCCAGTCTCTCCTCCCAATGCCCCAATCCCAACTGTCACTATCAAAATGGTAGGATAGAAAACCACTGAATGACAAAGGCATTTTGAAACTTGAAATCTGGAATCTATCCTGGTAGAGGTGGGAGCTATTGAGTTCAGACAGCATCTACTTATGAGCTTTTCTCTTAAAAGACTCTACAGAAAGCCTCTCTCTTTTTCTCTCCCTCCTTGCTCACTATTTTCTCTCCCTAATTTCCTAATTACCCTAATATCCTACCAGGGAGTAACTTCTTCCCATGGCCCCACTGTGGTCCTTGGAGGGAGTATAATTCCAGTACCACCTTCCTCCATGGGAGTCAAAGGGCCAGAGACAGACCCACCTTTCACAGGTTCAGCAAAGACAAGGCAGGCTCTCTCCTGGGACGTTGAACCTTGATCTCAGCACTCAGTGGCAAGAGGTCATGCCCAGAGCAGGATCCCTGCCTGAAGCTTTGCTTCCCTGCCTGCTCCCATCTTCCTGACCTTCCCAACAGCACCTGCCCACCTTTCTACCTTCTCATTCCTCACTGCGAGCTCCCCAAGAGCCTCCAAATACATTCTGCAAGGCTTCAATTAGCCAAATCAGTTCCCATGGCTAGCAACCAATACTTGTAACCAAGAGGCGCTTCCAAAAGAAATGGTTTTTACATGCTCTGACTCCACATGCACTGAGATAGTTTCAGCTGCTACAGGCAAGAGCACTGAGCTGATGACTGGTCTTGTCAGTAGCAAAAAAACAACTTTTGCAGGTGAGGGGTTGTGCCTTCTGGGGATACGTATCCTCCTGCCAGCCTGAATTTAGCTGTCCCTCAGTATCACTTGCCTATATGATGGGGTCTCCCCTTGCAGAGAGTTTAAAGACTGGCTCAAATGAAAATATTCTACACACACACATACACACACACACAGCAGCAGCAGCAGCGATAGAAGCTACTTCTGCTGTTTTATCAAAGAGAAGGTTTTTTGCACCATGTTGTCATGGACCAATCCATTCACTAAAGATAATTAGTTTGTTTCCTTAATGAACCTGACTCTCTCCCTCAACGCGCTGGGGAAAGCCCCAGTACTATTACTTAACTACCTTTAGGGGGATATTGAAAATGACTCCATTCAATTGGATCTAACTGGTTGAAGTAGCCAAATCAAAGCTTCAGAGTTCCAACCTAAATATTTCTTTTTTTGGTTCTTATACACATAATTACATATGATTTACAATGACGCACAAAATTTCCGGATATAAAAGCAGGAATCTTTATTCAAAATTTCACCCAATCCAGAAAAAATATACCCAGGCAACAGAAGACAGATGTCATGGACATGGGACACGGGAGTTGAAAAATGTTTGCTGAGTACACCTTCACTGTGCCCTGAAGCCCCATAAAGGGCAGGAAAGCAAGATCTTGGTGGTGCACAGGGGCAGATAAAGTTCTCAGAGACTCTGAAACTTTCTGTGTTGTTCCCACAACTTCCCTCCCAGTGATCCCACCATTAGAAATGATTGCCCATGGTGGGAAGTGGTCTGCAGAGAAGCAAGCCCAGAGGGAAGGGTGTGTGTGGAGGTGGCAGGGGGCGGATCAAACCATGTGGGGTCTCAGAGAAACAGTCAAGGTGAGCAATGCCGTGGAAAGCATCTGCAGTTATGTGGTGGAACTAGACTGGCCGCAGAAAGTTCTAGAGGCTGGGGGATTTGCAGCTCGGGACTTGGCCTCTAGGGAAGACCGGAAGGTAGAAGTATCATGTTGACTCATGAGGACAGGTTAAGCAACCAAATATTAAACTGCTTATCTGAGCTGAACTTGTGAACTGCTGAGCTTTCTCCAGCCTGGTTAATAATAGCTGTGCACAATTATCAGCTCTAAATAACAACTATCGTTGAAAGGAACCTGAGCTGAAATACTGATTGGGGTTTTGCAAGGATTTATGGGTGAAATCAGCCAGCTTCATACAGTTGACCCTGGACATATTCTTCTCTATCATCACCCTCTCAAAAAAAAAAGAAAAAAGATAAAAAGACGAAGAAGAAAGAAAGGAAGCAAAAGAGGTGCTCCCTCCAAGTACCAACAGACAGATTGGCTTCTTTGGGTCAACTTGGATCGATGATCAGAAAGGAGAGGCTCAAATCCCACCTCCCAGCCTAAGCAGATAGTTGTCTTCGATGCAGAGCCTGCTGGCTGCCAGCCCTGGGGCCCCTGCTTGTCTCTCCGGCCGTGTGTCACCCTCCTCTCGTGGCCCCATCTGCCTTTCTCTCAGCCTTCAGCCACTCCCTCGGCCTCTCTCTACTGCTCCGTGTCCTGTGTTTGCTGTTTCTCTGCCTGGAATGCTGTCTCCCATCACCAGCTCCTCTTCTCTTGGCTCTATATTTATTTATTTATTTATTTATTTATTAATCCTCATCCAAAGATATGTTTTTATTGATTTTTAGAAAGAGAGAAGGGGAGAGAGAGACTCATAGACGTGAAAGAGAAACATTGATCGGTTACCTCCTGCATACTCCCCGAACTGGGATCAAACCCACAACCTAGATCTGTGCCCTAATCAAGAATTGAACCCACAACCTTTTGGTGTTTGGATCAGTGCTCCAACCAACTGAGCCACCCAGCCAGGGCAAGCATTTAAAAGTCAACCTCCACAAGGAACACTTCCCCGGAGACTCTTGAGTAGTTCCCATCCTGTTATCTTCTGGAACAGAGTCGTCAGATTATGGCTGCGGGTTAAATCTGCTAGCCCACCTGCTTTTGTAAATAACATTTTGTTGGAACATAGCCATGCCCTTTCGTTTTCACACAGTCTGAGGCTGCCTTTGTGCGATAATAGTAGGGCTGAGTAGTTGTGACAGAGACCATATGGCCTGCAAAGCCAAAGATACTTACTAGCTGGCCCTTTACAGAAAAGTTTGCTGACCCCCACCCATTCCGTAGGTTTAACACATTCTGTAATTATTTTCTCTCTACTTGTTTATGATTATCTCCACTCAAAACTGTAGTTCCAGGTATGTAGGGTCTTATCTGTGTTATCCCCAACCCCCAGCACATTGCCTGGCACGGAGACTGCACACAACGCGAAAACTAAGCAAGAGATTACGGTTCCTATTTTAAAGGTGGAAATGTTGAGTGAGAATGAGAGGAAATGTATCTGTGCTGGGGGGGGGCTTCTCATTGGAGTTGGGCAATTATTCCTTTTGCTTTAGTTTTCTTTATGGCCCTCATCTATATTGGTTGGTTTAGAATCTGTTCCTCCAACTGGAATGGGAGCTCAAAGAGGCGAGCTTGTTCACCATGGTGTCAGCAGCATCGTGAACAGTGTCTGGCACTTAGTAAGTGCTCAGTAAATGTGTTGAGTGACTGAGCAAATGAGTGAATGGATATTCTTAGCCTTAAAGGGCAGTGTTCCTGACTGCCACAGAGCTGGATGGACAGCGAAGTACATGTGGAACATGACCGCAATCATGAGGAACCAGCATATGTATTGTTTCTCAGTAATACATGATCATGTTCCAGAGGGGTGCCCTGGTTCTGGAAATCCTGAATACCAATGGTCCAGGCTCTGATCCTGTTTGGATGAAAAAGACCTCCCCTTGTGTACCTATGACCAATGAACTTCCCCAGTGGAGATTTCATTTTTACAAATGAAAAGGTAAGGAGAGAAAGTGTTACAAATATTATAAATCTTAGGTCCAGGCTTGAATCTACCATTTATTGGTTATATAACCTGGGAATAAATTCAGTAATTCCCCCAGGCCTCAGAGTGTCCATTCATTAAGCAAAGACACAAATATCAACCTTCCTGGATTGTTTTGAGATGATGTGTGTCAGAAATGGTAGAGTATTATGTACTGTGTAGGCCCATAAGGAGCTTTTCATATCAATAGCAGCATCGATAATAATAACTTCAGAACAGAGTTAGTGTTCAAAGAACCAGTATGATATAGAACTAGTGTAAAAAAGTACTTAAGAGCTAAACTACCAAGGCACAAACCCCAGTTCTGCCATTTACTAGCTATCTGATCTTAGGTAAGTTGTTATTGTTATAGTTTTACTCCTCAAAAATTCATCAGGCCCCTGAGAGTTTTCTCTGCAAATTTCAAGCATAACCTCATAGCTAAAATTAGGATGCTCCTGGGAATAAAATAAGGGTCAGACCCCTAGTCAACATCTCAGGATCTTCTCTCCAAACCATCTTGACCTGGCTCTGGTTCTCTATCACCTTCTGCAAAATGACTCCTTTCAATAATAGTTAGGACTATGGCCAAAATATATGAAAAGAAGTGAAGTGCAAAATGAGCTTAAAGCATTAGCGATTGGTCTATGAAAGGCGCAGAAAAGGTAGTCAAGGGGTAGAACCTTTTATTAAAGTGCCAGTGTCCCCACAAGTCAGTGGCACAGAACCCATGCCGTCTCCTAAGATTATACTGGAAGTTGGAACCTGGCTGAGCCTTCCTTGGGAAGGGAACATCAGGAGGCATGCAAATGTGACTCTTCTTTTTTTTTTTTTTTTTTAATTTTTGTTATTGATTTTGGAGAAAGGAAAGGAGAGGGAGAGAGAGAGAGAGAAACATCAATGAGAAAGAAACATCGGTCACTTGCCCTCTGCATGCTTCCTACCGGGAATCAAGCCTGAAACCTGGGCATGTGCCCTGACTGGGAATGGAACTGGTGACCTCCCGGTGCATGGGGCAATGTCCAGCCAACTGAGCCACCCACTAGCCGAGCAAACATAACTCTTCTTCGAATGACCTCTTTCTTTCTAACTATAAGTCAAGGCCAAGGACTAGACTCTTAGGGAACAGAATCCAGGTTTGAGGCTCTCTAAGTTTTCTCTGAGCCAGAGATGCACCTGCCACATTGAGTATTCACCTGTCGTCAACCAACATCACTACATAACCCTGGGCAGAGTGGACTGAGCTTGTGAATTTTTCTCCATTCTTTGGGGATCCCCTTAAATCCCTTCAGTTTGAGTGACACTTTGGGCAAGTTTTCATGAATGGGTCAGAGGAAAATGTGCCTGAACCACATACCTAATTAGAGTATATATTTTTTAGAGTATGCTGCTATAAGCCTTTTTTATTAATATATTTAGCCAGTACGAGGATTATTATTAGATACTCATGTTTCTAAAACTTCATCCTAAGGATAAGACAAGCAGGAATTTGCTTCCAAAGCAACTTACTGTTGCTACCTTTAAATAATTGAAGGTTTTAGCGGTGATTTATCCTTAAGCCTCTTGATAATCCCAGCAAACTCTAGGTCTCAGAAGCTGGAAGGCAGCTCTCCTGCATTTTGCCATGCACCCATGACACAGTGCTAACGGAGTCTAGCTAGAGACTAAAGACCATTCCAAACCAGGAGGACCAGACGTGGGCAAACCAAGGATGCCACATAAATCCTCTGTGGAACCAGGAAATGAGCATCTAGTTGAAGAACGCGCCTGCTTTTCTCTCTCCACACCCTTCCGACCATCTCAGTGCAACATTAAGACTTAGCCCCAAATGACTGAAGCATGGGGTAGAGCCACAAAATACAGGCGGCGAAACAGCTTCACGGCACTGCACCAATAAAGCAAATCCCCTTAATGCTGACGATGGCACTGCTGTCACCAACCCCTCACAGCCTGACAGAGATGGGGACGGAGTGGGGCTCCCAAGAGCAAATAAAGACCCCTCTTGGGTGTGAAAAGTCAGCAGCAGAGGGCACCCCCGAAGCCCCACCCCCAGGCGGGCTGGGAGGGACGGTGTGCATGCTCTCGATGGGGCACTGCCCTCGCGGGCAGTCAGAACACAGCCGTCGGGTGCCAGAAGCCATTCATCAGACCCTGCAGAACAGGCTGTCGGCTCGGCCTCCAGGCCTCCAGCCAGCCTGTCAGGGTCCAGGCTACCAGCCAGCGTGGCAGGGACTGCGGCTGGTAGCCAACCAGAGCTTTGATGTCTAGGGGTTGGCCAGATGGTACATGAGGGTGGCCACTGAGCTCTGAGACCATCCACTCTGCTCCCAGGTCGCCAGCTCTGAAAGCAAGGTGGCCCTTAAGAGTATCTCCAATAAAGATGGAGGTAGACATTTTATATTGTGAAAGAAAAAAAAAAATTGTTCAAATTATTTCAGTATTTGTTTTGTTTAAATTTCCATTACACATGCTTTTCATTACGCAACTCAATTAGTGTATAAAAGATTTTTCTGTTTAAAATTTTTAAATGAACATAATTGTTCAATTTGGAAAGATTACAATGCTTTTATTTAATCAACACTGCAATAAATACATCGTTCTATAATGAACCCCATACTTTTAGGCCATTAACCATTCAATAAATTTGCAATATGGACGTTCCTTTACAGAGAAGAAGATAAATAAAGCTATTGAAATGAATGTCCGACAGCTATGATGCTAAGCGGCAAATTATAGCTTTTCGCTTCTCATACACTAGAGTTGTACCTTGATTACAAACATATGCGAGTGTAATAAACAGCATACATTTCAATTATTATTTTGAACATGAGGCGCACCGGACAGTAAAGGAAAATCCTGCCCCGTTGGTGCCGGCTGTGCTCTGTGGCATCCTCCCAATGAGAAGCTCTGTCGGAATTTGTCCAAAGGCGCATCTGTCACTTGCCTGTCTGACCAGACTGAGCCTGGCCAGACCAGAGATGACCGAAGGCCAGCAGAACCCGCTGGTTCCACCGGTGATTGCAAAATTGAAGCCACTGCCCTCATCCGATGCTCCGTGGCTCTCAGGCCCATTACCAGCACCCTTCCCATCGTGACAGGTCCCGTGAGGTCTCAAAGCAGCTGAGGACATACCTGCCGTGGCCAAGAGCTCCCAGGCCCTGCCCGCCTTGCTTCCCCCCCACTAACACATCAACTCCAGTTAAAATGACAAACTTCCCCATGTGCATCCCCCTCATCTCAACACCTTCAGCTCCTTCTAATGCTGATTCCTCTAAGGCTGGCACACGGAGTGGGTGCCAGTTAACCCAGACTTCAGACGAAGCCACTAAGGGTTGGCATAGAGTCCCAGAGGCGGGGTGAAAATTTAATTGTGTCTCAGAACCAGGTGACAGATGTGCGCAAGGGCCACTAGCCAGTCGTGGAACCCATGTTTACCCATTCAGTGAGAGACAATATTGCACATGAAGAATGCAGGGATTAGGAGTTGAAGAAAGCTGGGTTCAGATCCCTCTTATGCAGTTTCCAGCAGCATGACTTTCTCGCTGAGTCTCTATTTCCCCATGTGTAAAATGGGAATAATGGTCCCTACCTCACAAGCAATTACTGCAATGATTTAAAATGACGTGTAACATAAAGCTGAACTTGGCCACTCTTACCAGTTATTAATCCTAGGCAGTGAGTGCATGACAATCCCTATATTATGTTTTCAGCATTTCCACACATTCAAAAATTTCCCTTAATGAAATATTGGAAACAATATTAAGAAAAGTGATATATGTAAAATACCTAGGCTAGAGGAAGCATTTGATAGATTGTAGTTATTTAAAATTTTTCATTTAGAAATAAATTATAGTTCCCACATGACACCAAGCTCTGCGTAGGAATTAAGATGAAAAGATACCTCCTTGTCCATGAGGAATGCACAGTGTCCTATGCAACTAACCATCACCATGACATGTCTCCTCATATTATTCCTGGGCCCGATCCCTATTTTGGCTTCTATGGTGTTTTTTATTACCTTGTATGTGTTTAGTCGTAAGCCATAAATAATTTAAAGAACCAACCAGGGTATAACTGAATGGATAGATGGACAGATGGAGGGATGGATTGTCATCCAAGGGAAATCTAAGAGTGTACTCAGAATCCTGTCATTGGTCAATTAAAAATATAACGGGATAGCTCAGCATTTCAATGGCTGGACTGGGCTTCTGTTTCTTGGAAGCTCTACCAATGGCTATCCCTTCAGCCTGCCCAGTGCCTGTTCCTCTGGGAACAAAATCTAGCTCCTTAGCCAAAGAGGTGGGGTCATGAACCAGGCTGAGCCAGTCATTTTACACCATCACTCCAAGGAGTCCAAAAATAGTAGCCTCCTGGGCTCCCACAATTGCCTGAATTTTCCTCATGATAGCACTTAGCATACTTTTTTAGTAACTGGTTTTTTTTTAATTATCTTTGTTGTTGAAAGTATTACAGAGGCTCCCCTTTTTCTCCCCATTGACCCCTTAGTCACCGCCCCTGCCTTCTCCCCAGGCCTTCACCTAACTATTATCTGTGTCCAAGGGTTATGCATACATGCACATAAGTTCTTTGGTTAATCTCTTCCTGTCTCTCCCCACCTTCCCTCTGAGATTTGTCAGTCTGTTGCATGCTTCCATGCCTCTGGATCTATTTTGTTTGTCAGTTTATTTTGATAAAAAAGCTGTGGTACATTTACACTATGGAATACTATGCAGCTGTAAAAGAAAAAGGATCTGTTACCCTTTGAGACAACAGGGAGGGGCCTGGAGATTATTATGCTAAGCAAAATAAACCAGGCAGAGAAAGACAAACATTACATGATCTCACTTATATGTGGAATCTAATGAACAAAAAGTAATTGGTTTCTACTGAGCTGTATATTGCTCCAGACCAGCACTGTCCAACAGAACATTTTCTGTGATGAAAATGTCCTATCTCTGCATTGTCCATGTGGTGGCCACTAGTACACGTGGCGGTTGAGTACTTGAAGTAGGGCTAGTGTGACTAAGTTACAGAACTTTAAATTTTATTTAATCTGGATTCATTTAAATTTAAATAGCTTACCTGTAGTTAGTGGCTACTATATTGGATAGCATAGCTCTAATGTCTAAACTCCTTAAAAGTAAAAATTGAATCCATTTTGTTCATTGTCATATATTCAATGTAAGAGAAGCTGGTTAATAAATCTTTATAAATTCTCTGATTCCCTTAGGAATTTCTCACTGCTTGATAAGCAGCTTCTTCAGATCTAATGGGTGAATAATCTTAGATATCGCCAATTTGTATAAACACCATGAGCCATAACCCAGAAGCAGTCTGCCCGGAGAACAGAATTCTCCTGGTCACAACACCTCAAAATCCCCAAGATTCAGCACTTCTATTGGCCGGTGACTTTCTGGAAACATCCTTGACAGACACGGAAATCCAGTTACTCCTACCACTTGTTTCTCTCCCCTGACAAACAGACTTCTGGTTGGATCCAGGAGGCCCAGGCAGCAAGGGGAACCAGGATGGTAAGTTAAGTACAGCTCAAATACATGCAGAAACTTAGACTGTCATAAAGGCACCTGCCTGAGCCTTGCCGGTGATGGGAATGCTACAGCAGATGCCTCTGGGGAATGTGGCAGCCATCAAGTTCAAGGGTGTAGTCGGGGGGAGGGAAAGGAGAGAGGAGAGGCAAGTTTCTAGCATAGAACTCTCAATTTCACAGGAGGCCAAAGGGCCACATAAGCAACTCAGTCCCTAATTCATGCAACACAAAAGAAAGGAGACTGAAGTGTGCTGATATATGTACAACCCATTTTTCCTGACAAAAGATGTTATTGGCTTTTTAGAAAAAACTTTCCATTTCTACTGATCCTGAGATATGAGTTCAAAGTGTTGGTTTAAAAAAAAATACCCAACATGAAATAGATGCCCAATAAATATTTTAAAAATTGCTTTAAAAACAATTACTGTTGTTTGTAAGACCTCTTAATAAGTAATGGCCATCTCTCAAGAAGGCAGGTTGAAGGCTGAATTTTTTTATATTAAATAATTTCTCCTCTTTGTGTCTTCTGCAAATATACAAGCTAGAGAGAAGTCTTTCCGAGTGTATATCAAAAGTCTTTTTAAGCCATGTAACAGAAGTCTCAAGCACGAGATGTTTTTCTAATCAAATCTAGTCCCACCTAGAGAGGCTTTCAGAGTCTTGTGGACTGGTGTTTCATACATGATGTATCTCACTGTCCTAAGTTAACTGGAGCCCAGAAGGAAGGGAAGTTTGGGGAGCCCCATCCAAGGGAATTGAGCTAAACAGAGAAGGGCAGAAAGTGAACCTTGGCAAAACACCTTAATAACCATCACACAGAGATTGCACACATTTTCAGTCTTGATATTGAAAATGCTCCCCAAATAATAACATTGGTATCACTGATCACACTGTCATTATGAGCAACAATAATCATTAATTGCTCCGTGTATGCCCAGCGCTTTCATAAGTGCTTTACAAGCTCTCTGCCTTGTGTTCTTCAAAACCACTCCAGGGGTAGCTACCTTCATTATGCTCAGTTCACAAATGAAGAAACTGGGGCTCAGATAAAAAGAACTTGCTCACAATCACACTCCTAGAAAGTACCAGCAACCAAGATTCAAAGCCAGGTCCTGGGGCTGTAGGGCCCATGCTCTCGGATTCTGAGTCATAGGCTAGCAGCGGGTGAGCGCCTTAAAGTCCTGGGGAGCCAAATTCCTCTGCAATGAGAATCCCTGGGAAGCTGCGTCAATGTTTTCTTAACAACCCTAACTGCACCTGAAAACAAGTAAACATTAAAAACTGAGGGGTTTTTTTTTTACACACACACCAGGAAGTCTAGACACCTGCTTTTGTATATTTTCTGGAGGGGGTAAAATAGACTCATTGTATGAAATTTATTTCAACCGTTTGGAGAAGTTTGAGTAAAGATGGGTTAGGTTTGCGACTCGGCGGTGAGACATAAATGTTTAACACAGGGT
The DNA here is from genome assembly GCF_054644295.1 of Miniopterus natalensis. NCBI lineage: Eukaryota > Metazoa > Chordata > Mammalia > Chiroptera > Miniopteridae > Miniopterus > Miniopterus natalensis. The sequence goes on from NC_142095.1 coordinate 38,503,008, forward strand.
CTTCCTCCGCACCCCCCTTCCCCTACGGATGCTTTGAAAAATGCAAAGTCTGTTTTAAGCCCTGCTGATTGAGTCAAGAAAAGGATCAGCATGTTTTGAAATATCGGTCATACGGTCTGGCGGACGGGAGCATTAAAACGCAGGGTAAAACTCAACAAGCTACTTCCTGTCAGCTGCTTCTCAAGACTTCATGGGTTTATAACACTTAATAAAAAAGCATGAGCTGCAAATAATACCTGATTGCAACTGCAGTTTTCATTAAAGGAACTAGACGTTTGGAAGACAGCTCTTTTCTTGTTGAGGAGTACATAAACCCTTAGTGCGTAAGATGCTCATTTCCTGCCTCTTCGCTGAGGACCCACTCTGTGCTGGGCACTTTACGGTTGGCTTGACTCATAAGAAATGATTGCCACCCAAACCGCTTTGACCTACTTAAAGTGGCAGTTTCATATGGCTCAAGCTAACAAATTCTTTACACTTTCTACCTGTGAGGTAGGTAATTTTATTTTTCCTAGTTCATTTAGGATGCCAGCTCCTTGAGGACAGACACTCATAAGCTTAATCACCTCTAAGTCCTCAGTGCCTGAAACAGGGCCTGCCACTTAGTAGGTGCTCATTAATTATTGGATGGATGGATGGATGGATGGATGGATGGATGGATGGATGGATGGATGGATGGAAAGCTAAGGCTTAGGGAGCTCATCCAGCAAGGAAGAGCCCAAGCCAGGATTTGAACCCAAGGTCTGCAGCAAACCTCCCATTCACCGAACTTATGGTTGGTCAAAGGGAGACTACACCAACTTCAATCTTCATGTCTAGTCCCCTGAGTGACCACCAGTGGCCTTTCTCTAAAAGTCACACCCAGTGTCTGTGGCAGAGGAAGGACCTGGGACACCCCGTGGCGACCGCCTTCTCATGCCCCACACATTTGGGACAGGGGCACAGCAGAGGGGCAACCTGGCTGGAAAGCATTTCCAATGCCCTCGATGCTGAAGGATGGGAGGGAAGGGCACAGCCAGAGGTAGGATGGAAGGACCAGGTCACACAGGGGGAGGCCCGGGGTGGAGAGGAGGCCTGAGGTTTCCGCGGGGGTGCGCCGAGCTGGTCCAGGCTGCAATGCCTCGTTAAACGAGGCCCCCAAGGGTTAAGCAGGAAGGTGGAGGGGCAGAGCCGGCCGGGAAAAGTAAACCTGGAGGAGTAGGAAGACTGGGAAGCAACCCGGGCTGGAATCGTTTTGTTTTATGAATAGTTTATGAGGCGTATCGGGAGTCACACTAACGGGCGAGGGCTGGAATGTTTTCTGACTTTAAAGTGAAAGCCGCCCACCAGGCCGCGGGTGTGGGAGAGGCGAAGTATGAGAAGCACGGAGGCCCCTCGGCTCTGCCCGGCGTCCTGTTAGCGCGGCCTGGGGCCTGGGCGCACTGGGCACGGCTGGGAACGCGCCTCCGCCTCCGGCCCTGCGCCTGCTGCGCTCAGCCAGGGGCTCTCGGGCTGCCTGTCTCAGCACCCCGCAAAGCGTCCCAGGGTGGACCCCAGGCTGAGGGGAAAGCTGGGGAGAACCCCGGAGCCCGTGGGGTGTCCACGTCTACACCAAGTGCCTTGTGCGCCCAGAATTACGCACTGGTCACCGCGGGGGAGGGAGGGGCGCACGGGGGAGGTGGTCTTGCTGGGGAGGAAGAACACACAAGGAGCCTCAGAAAGAAATCTTTATTTGTCCAGATCAGCCCAGTGCCTTTAACAGCTCCCTCTCTGCCCACAGGCGAAGCCACAGGCGCCCCATAAACTGACCCCTCCATCCATGGCCCCCGGAGAACGCCTCCTCCCTGCCTTCCCCACCCTTCGGCTCCATCTCCGAGGATGGAGCCCACACCTCCATGGCTGACCCTTCTGTGTCTAGGTTGTTCCTGTGCCCTCACCCATCCCAGGAACTTATCCCAGCACCATCCCTCTCGGGGGCTCCAGGACAATCCATGTCCAAGAGTCCCCTTTGCCTCACTTCCCATAGTCAGACCTGTACCCAAACTGGCTTCTGGACCCAAGCCAGAGTCTGATTCTGGACCTCTTGCTCGCCTGCGATGTGAATGCAAACTTCAGTCAGCAGGCTAGTGCACTAGACATTTCTGTCCCAGGGCTGCACAGCAAGTGCTGGGAGACATCCCTCGCTGCGGGCCTTTCCAGCTGCCACCTCCTAGCGGCCCGCGGGCTTTTCATCCCTTCAGGAGCACGGAAAGTCTGGCTCTCCAAGACGACTCACTCCCAGCCCTGCTCTCCAACATTGTCCCTCAGTGGAAGTTCAAGTGTTAGGGTGAAATTGGTTTATCTACCTGAGAAGACTCTGACATACTCACAGCTCATTCTGGGGTGTTGTGAGCACAAAATCCCTGTAGGAAACGGATATTAGTGAAGCTATTATACATGGCACTTGGCCCAGGAATTCGTAGATTTCTAATCCTGCTTGCTTTCTTCTTTCATTCATTTACTCAATATTAATTAGTGCCTGCCCCATTCTGTATAATAAAATAGCAGCCAGAAAATAAAAAGACAGGTGGGGAAAGGTCTCATGGAGCTCACAGCGTAGTGAGGGGAGAAGTAAAATACAATACAGTAAACATGCACATAGATATATGAACATGATCATTAAGACAGTAGCAAGGTTATGAAGACAATGATGGAATCCAGAGTGAAAGGCAGAGGTAGAAAGATGGGAAGCGGGGCGAGGTTAACTTATAACCAGACAGCAGAGGAAGGAAAATCAGCCTTTCTCTTTGGAATCTCTGGTCTCCAAACCCAATACAGAGTCCTGGAGAGTAGATCTGAGCTCTGAGAAAAACCGCTTTCTCTAAACAGGGCCCATCTGAATGAGCAAATGACATCCTACTGGAAAGGCTAAACCCAGACACTGAGGTTGGTGTTTCAGTGTGAGGAGAGTGTGAGCCCACGGGCCAGGAACAAGGACAGAGGAAGGAGGTGAGGGTGTGTGGGTGTGAGTGTCCGAATAAACTGGGCTCCCACTTGTGGAAGCTGCTGGAGGGTAGGAGAGTGCCCTTCCAACCAGCTGCAGGCCTGGATAGCGGGCCACCCACAGCAGCTGTCTGGCACCTTCCTAAGGAGAAGCCAATAGCTCCCCCTAGAAGCCAACAGATAGATCCCGGGAGGAGGGTGCTGGCATGTGGTAAGCTTTGGAACTTGGGGCTGTTATCAAGTCTCTTAGACTATTCCAGTTTGCATCTTAATTTAGGTGACTAAAGACATAGTCATAGGCTGCGGGGGAGGGGGGTTGGAGCAAAGCAGTAGATGCCTGGGAAATGAGAAAATGAATTTCTGGCTTGAGTTAGGGGCATAGGTCTGGCCTCAGGTGAAGGAGGCTGAGGGGTTGTTTGGCTCATACTTCTGTGTGTATTGCACAAGTCTTTGCAAGGCAGGCTACAGTTTAGAAAAGGCTCAATGAAGATCCAGCTGTGATCAACATTTTAGAGATGCAGCAGAGAGATTTACGAGGAACCCACTGAAGAGAACAGATAGCTAGGTAATTTTAGGAAGGGGGAGGTGCTAAGGTACCTACAGAAGCAGACAAAAGTGAAGGAATACTAGGAACAGGAGGGAGTGGGTTTTCAAATGAGGGTGATCGAGGGCTGAGAGGCAGTAATCAAAGGATCTACGCATCGATATAGTAGCAGTAATATTAATAATAGTAGCCTGTGACATTTGTTTAGCATTTATTAGGTACTAGGAATACATTAAATTATTTAATGTTCATGTCAAGTTTTGAAGAGAGGTATGATTTTCATGATTCTTCTAGAAGGGAAACTGACTTTCATATAGTTTTAATGCTCCCAAGATTACACAGCTACTGAACAGCACTGACATATCCAGACCCAGACCACCTGGCTTTGGGGTTACAGCAGACCAGTGACCCCATAGCAGGATCTGGTGACCGACACAGGGATCACTGAAGGGCCTAATGGAATGCAGATTTCCAGTCCCTGCCAGACTATGGAATCCAAATCCGTGTGTGGAGCATGGAGATCTGCATTTCAAAAGCTCCTTGGATGATTTTTAAACACACTCTGGTTCAAGAACCAGCAGTGAGGAGACTGAGTTGGCTAGAACAGAGGGAGGTGAGGGGCTCCTCAGAATCTAGGAGATTGAGATAAGCAGGGTTGGTAAAGAACAAAAAAATCAGACCTTCCAGAGGAAAAGAGGGAAGAGACCTACCTTTGGAGGGTGCTGAAAGGACCCCATTTATACAAGAATGCTAATGGCTGTTCATCTGGGGAGACTAAGATACAAGTGAGCTGTTCCTCCTGCCCCCCCCCAAGACCTGGCTTCCTCAATGGAAGTTGGGAGGGAGGTTAGAAAGGAGGTGAGTACAGATGAGGGCAGAAGACACAGACTTTTCAGACCTAAGGTCTCAAACGCAACAGAGTTTAGCTTCTGGGAGCAGGAGATGGAGGAATTGAGACCAGGCAGGGACCCCACGGGGCTCCTCTTATATTCCCCTATGACCACGGAGGGCTTAATCCATCATAGTGTAGATGAAATAACACAGCTTTCTTTCTCGGGAGGAGAAGCCCAAATGTTTTCTGGGGTCCTCAGGATGCATTCTTAGAAGGACAAACCACTGAAAGGGCCTCCCCAGTTCCGGCCCTTTCTTATTCCCAGGCTCTCATGTTAGAGGGGTCTTGGCCCTAAATCTGTCTCTGTGAGCCCTGTACAATGTCTTTTGTGCCACTGACTTCATCAAAGGACCGAGCCCCCACCATGCGACAGTGGTGGGAAGGCAGGAGGCGCAGTGGGGGGACCGGGAGGGCTTTCATCTTCCTACTGAGGGCTGCCTCTGCTCTGCTCTGCTCCTGCCTGCCTTCCGGGGGGCTGGCAGTGGAAGAGGGGGCCCCTGCGGGGGCGCGCCCCCGGCCCCCCGCCCGGAGCCGAGACTGTTAGGCTCCAGCCCATGGGCACTTCAGGCCAGTGAAGAGGCCCCCCAGGCGGCAGCCCTTTGAAGTCCCCTCCACGAGAGGTGGAGGGCTGATGGTGGCAGGGCGAGGTCCCTCCCTGAAGAAGGAAGAAGTAGGACCTCCAGCCCCTCACCCCTGCCCTTGGGGCATTGGAGCTCTTTTCTGAGTCTCACCAAGTTGGGAGGGAACATCCCAGTTTAAAGAAGAAACATTTTGTGGGCACAGTCAAGGACAAATGTTTACCCCTGTCTCGGGTAGAGCTTGCCACATTGCAGAGCTGTCGGAGCCAGCGCACTCCCGTGGCTCGCTGGCATGTGGGCGCACCCACACCAGGCACCCTCCCACTCGGTGCTCTCCAGGGGCTCCCTGCCCGGCCCCACCGGCTCCGCCGAGGCAAGCAGACAGGACAGACGCAGCCTCCTCAGTGACACTGATGCTGATGGGTGGGATGAGGCGGACGCGGGCTCGCCCGGCAGGGCCCGAGCCTCGGTGGGTGTGCCATGGGCTGCGGCAGCCTGAGGAGCGAGCAGGCCGGCCAGAGGAGGCCCTGCTTCCCCGGTGCCCGCACTCCACTGTCCTGCACCGACGGAAGGACCCGTGAGCTCTCCGAGTTACTCTGCCAAAACGCCTCAGCCAGTAATTGAGCTCAAATATTTGTCCACTTGGACTCAATTAATTCTCTGGTGCAGCACGGGATGCCCAGCCGGCTCTTTCAGACACAGCCTCCTCAGTGCATGGGGTGCTTTGTGCTTCCCCTGAGAGGCTGAGACTGTTCTTAAAAATAAGTATGTGTGAGTGTGTGTGTGTGTGTGTGTGTGAGAGAGAGAGAGAAAGAGAGAGGGAGGAAACGGAGGCCAGAGACAGACGGGGGACGGTCACTGGCCACACTGACCTTTTGCAGAAGTGGCCCACAGTCGGACAAACCCAGCTCAGCGATTCAAACCAAATGCAGGCGTTTCCAAGGAGAGCAGCACATGTGGTCGCCGTGGAAACGGGCTGTACACAGCAGTTAATACTCTTCTTCAGCACACCTGCAACTGTTCCACGGCCTGTGCTGTTTGGTTTTGCACCCCCACCCCCAATGAGCATTTGAATTAATATAAACATTTCTTAGCTGGTCCTTATGGCAACAGCAGCAATATGGTGGGAGGGCCCTGCTCAGACAAAGATTGGCATAATGCCTTCTTTGTGTCATCTTTTCCAAGGGAACAGGGACAACAAGACCATCCAAGAGGGTTCTGGGGTGGTCCACCAGTCCATCAGAGGCCTGGGCTTATGAAAGACTGGGGCAGGGACAGGGGTGTGTGTGATGACACTGTGTCTGTAACACATGCAGGGCAAGCTTCGGGCTGATGGAAATGCGAGGATGCCAGAAGAGCATCGCTTTTGCCAAAAGTGATGCATTTTTTTTAAAAGTAAGAAAGGTGGCCAGGAGGGAGGCAGAGGGGTGTGGGCACTGGGCAGAGCTGGTGTGGGAGTAGAGAGACAGGAGAAAAGCAAAAGTTTCCACCAGCAGGAATGGGGAGGAAAACCTAGCATTGAAAAATACAAGCCTAGTGACAGCTCGCCTTTTGAGTTTCTGCCATGGCTGGTAGGAACAGAAGTATTCCCTGCAGAGGAGGGAGGTATTAGAGCTAAGACCACAGATTAATGTCCATGCATGACGCTGCAGATGGCCGCTCCTCCCGTCTGCACATACTGTCTATCACCCACTGGTCACTGAAGGTGCTGGGGATACTCTGTGGATAAGGTGGACTTGGAACCTGTGATCTCCTCTCTCTCTCTCTCTGACAAGCGGGAAAGCTTTATTGAAGCACACATACATTTCAGGGAGTAGAAAACAAAAAAAGCAAGTCCCAGCCCAGAATCTCAAGTTATGCCTTCTGTAGCACTATCAATCTGCATCAAATAAACGTTTATTTTAAACTATTTCTCCAACGCATTCGCAACCTACAATGGAATCCACCAGTTTGCTCTCAATCCAAGTACATTTGGGGAAAGTCCAGCTAATCAAATAGTCAGTGGCATTATAGGAAAGAATTCCTCTCCAGTAGAGACTTTTTTCACAAACAAATATGTAGAGATATGCTTATCAAAATTAAAAGGCCAAGGGGCACCAGAAAAGGGTCAAATCGTCAAAAAGTGTGATAAGCCCTATATTTTAGTAAAAAGTATAGAGGAATCGGAAAGACGGGATGAGGGTGCATTTGCTCCGGAGTGTTGAGAGTGGTAGCCAGCCAAGGCTCCCCACGGGCAGTGCGATGCACCTCAGCCATAAAGGATGAGTTTGTTCTGCCCAGCAAAGGGGTGGGGTACAGGTTTGCCATGGGAAGAAACTGTGCCAGCTGGAGGGGAAATTATGCAGCCGAAGGCTCAGAGATTGGGCAGAATATGGCTTGCTGACAACACCGAAAGATGCTCAACAGAGAGAATAGGTATGAGTTGGTGGCAATGGTGAGAGCTGAACACAGGCCAGGTTGTAAAGGGCTGACAGCCATCCTAAGGTGTTTAGACCTGGTCCTACGAGAAGGAAACTACTTTCCTGACTGCACTGGTAAGATGGAGACTGGGGTTGTTCCAGCTGGGCTGCATTAGTGGCCTTGTAGAGGAGGTCACAGAACTAGAGGGAAGGTGAAATTATCTAAAATCATGGCCTCATCTACTCATTCCACATTGGCTCTTGAGAGAGAAATTTCAGGCCAGAGAGAAACAGATCAATTGCCTGCAGGGGTCTTAGGTTACTAGCACTTTTTCCCCATTTCATTTTTGATAGCAGGTGGGAGGAAGAAGGGACTCATGCTGGAGGGGAAGACTGGGTCCCTGGGCATTCCGTGGAAAGGCATCTTGTGTAATAATGTGGAGTACCTGGTAGGCATGAGCTGAAGATGTGATTGATTGATTGATTGATTGATTGACTGATTGATTGGATTGGTAGCTCACAGGCAGTCAGGTATGTTCTGTTCAATGTCACTTTGGGAGGTACCAAGAGGGAGTGATGCTGAGATATGTGTATGCTTCAATGGTAGATTTCTTGGCCCCTTCTCTCCATTCCGTCTACAGACTCGTGTCTGGGCCTTATTGATTTAGTGGGAGATCACGGTGGGGAATGAGGGCTGCCTCAAAGCGTATGCTTCATCATTAATGAGCAGCGGATCAAAAGTGAGAAGTTCTAGCTCAAAACCTGGAGCCCAAGATATCTGGGTTGCAATCTCAGCACTACCCCTTCCAAACGAGGTGACCCTGGCTCACTTACTGTACATTTTCATAGTCAGCATCCTCCTCTGTGAGGTGTAGATGATCATTCTACTCCTTGGAGGAGATACATATGGCAAGGGTTGAATTTGATAATGCACATGAAGTGCTGAGTGTGGGGCCCAGCACAGTCAGCACTCAATATATGATAACTACAGTGATTGTGATTTTAGTAGTAGCAGTTTTAGTATTAAATTAGTATTAAGTCAAGACTTCCCAAGGCTTGAAAGACCCACATATACTAATAAATAGATCGTTTGGCTGCACAAGCAACCACTGATGTCAACCACCACACACTGCCTATATGATGCCAAGAGAGCTGGAAATGCCACTGTAAAGCCACACACAGTCACATCAGCAAACAATACCATTAAGAGGGAGTGAGGGTGCCAAGGGTTGAGTTAAGCTTTCACTTTTTAACTGGCAGCAGTGGTATTATACTAATTTATAATCCCCATGGCACAATGCGAGATAGAGTTGTGTGAACTGCTAAAGCATGGAATATGTCTTTTCACAAACCTTGGGCAGGATAAAAAGAAGCCACACGGGCAGCTGGGGGAGTTGTCTCCCCAAATTCATCCACATAAAGCACTTTCCTCACCTTTCGGCACCTGGTGAGCTCTTTATGATGCCCGGAACAGCACATATGATGTATGACATGAGGCAGGAGTAAAGATTGGGCTTTTACAGGTTTTGGCTTTCTGAGTGTTTATGGTGTTGTACAAATGAGAGCCGCTGAGAAACTAAAACTATGAAGCAGTGCACCTGAGAATCAGGGGCCTGAGAGCAGACGGAGACAACGCCTCTTAGAGGTGCCAGAGGAGGGAAGGTGACCTATGTAGTCCAATGTTTGGATGCTGATGGCCACCTACAGTTTACATGTCTAGCTTTACCAAAGTGGGATCGTGCTATGCATGCTATTTGGTGTCATACCTTTTCCATATGAAAATGTATTTTGGAGAGCCTTATGTACCAATAAATGTGAAGCTATCTTCTTATTTTAGAGCTGCATAGGGTTCTACTGTAGGGTGCCAATACCTTTTGCCTAAATGTGAATTGGTATTTACTGTTTCAGTCAGGATGGGGCTAAATTATATTGCAGTAACAATGGACTCCAAAACCCTAGTGGTTTATACTAATCAATAGTAGGCAACCATCAAAGATGGTGACATTTACCAATCTGTCCTCCAGAGAGATTACACCAATTTATAATCCCAGTGGTAATATAGAAAAACTGGCCATTTCCCCCCACATTCCTACACTTTAGGAAAGAACATCATGGAGCAGGTCAATAAAACGCATGGCCTTAACAGAGTCACAGAGTCATTTGGGTGACGGCCCCTCTCCCTTACCCTCAGCCTCCTGTCCCTATCTCCTTCCCACCCAAAGAATCCCAGACATTCTGTGCAGACACAGATCTGTTTGTTGATTATACTGTGTCTTGTTCACTCCAAACCCTTGGATTCAAGAAGGCTGGCTTCCTGGAAGAATGCCGACCCTCCACCACCATCCTCCCCGCAACGCAAATATGTGCCTCTTCTGACCAGCAGGACTTTTGTTTTCATAGCTTTGTTATTAGCTCTGGGCAAATTTGTGAGTGGGAAAGATGAAGAAGAAGGAGGAAAAGATGATGCAGAGAACATTCGTCAAAGTCACTTACTTTTTATTCTGCGGTTTTCATCACCACTGATGACTTTTATCTCCAAGGAAACTACCTCAGTTCCGAGAAGAAATGCTCCCAGCTTCAGCTGACCTGCACATGGCCATGAGATAAGACAAAATGCAGGCTCTAGGTCACTGAAGAACTATAAGAAAGTCATTTCACCATCAGATAGCATGTGTCTACACCAGCGTGGGGATGGCCCAACCACAGTGATATTTTCCAGTGCCTTCCAGGGGTTGTGGCAGCTGTGTTGCTCGGCCGCTGTGTTTCTTCCAACCATTGCCAAAGCTCCCCTCACTGTGTCTAGCAGGACTGGCCTATACCCTCCCCCATGGTGGCTTTTACTGGCCCTTTGAACCCCAGTTTATTATCAGGGCCAAGAAGTCAGATTCTAGCCCAGCTGTTCTGCTTCTGGATGGTGAACCCAGTGAGTTATTCTTCCTGAGCTGTGTGAAACACAGTTGACAGCTTTTCTCCTGATGAGTTGTTATGCATATTAAATGAGGTTGCGATGCAGAGCTCACACAGCACATAGCAAAGCCCTGAATCATCATCACATCTTCTTACTCTGTATGTCCACTGCCTCTTCCCTAAGCCCGTTCACACCTCATCCCCAAACTGGCGTCATTGACTCCTATTGGCTTCCCCATCTCCACTGCCACCTCTTGAATCCCACAGTGAACACCCAGTGGAACCATCTCTCCTTCCTTCCTTCCTTCCTTCCTTCCTTCCTTCCTTCCTTCCTTCCTTCCTTCCTTCCTTCCTTCCTTCCTTCCTTCCTTCCTTCCTTCCTTCCTTCCTTCCTTCCTTCCATTACTCAGTTTTGTTCTATGGGAACCCATCTAGCCTACTGGTGAGTTTCGGCACCTGGTAGACCTAGCTTGGTGTCCTGAACCCACCAGTTATCTAATGTACATCCTTGGGGAAGTTAATGAAACTCATCAGCCTCAGTTTCCTCACCCATAAAAGAGTAATAATAAATTTTAGTTTGTGTAAAATCCATCTGGGAAGCTTATTTAAGTGAAGATTTAGGGCAAGATCTAGGATAGAGCCTAAATAGCCTTCTTTGTAATCAACCCTCCATGTGATATACCCATCATAATTTTATAAGCCTGCTCTGAAGATGATATTAAATACTTCTTGTCAAGGACTTAGTCCAGTACCTGGCACATGGTAAGGGCTCTTCCTATTAGAGCATTCAACAGATCTTTGGACCAATCAAAAAAAAAAAAATGTTTTGAGCCCCTCTTATGTGCTAGGCACTGTGGTAGATGTTAGAAAACATCAGTAACCCAGAGACATGCAGTCTTGCCATCAAGTCTAGAAGGGCAAACAGACATTGTACAAATATTCTAAGTATTTAAAAAGAAGGAAGGAAGTTGAAGGAAGGAGGGAAGGAAAGAAGGAAGGAAGGAAGGAAGGAAGGAAGGAAGGAAGGAAGGAAGGAAGGAAGGAAGGAAGGAAGGAAGGAAGGAAGGAAGGAAGGACACTCTAAATCACTGAGAAAGTGGTTTAGCATTGACTTCCACCCATCGCTTCCTATCCCAACCTTTAAAGGCCCACTTCCTGAACCACGTAGTCAGTGGTACGTTGGAGCCAGCTCACACCAGCCAGGGAGAGCCGGTTGTTAAATTTTCAAGTATTCCGTGAGCCAAATGACTTCCCGTTGATAACTTGCAATTAAATACTTCTTGCTGGAAGTATTTACACCATGGAAATCCAGAAATGTCACAGATCAGGGCTCTCCCTGTATCCCCACAGCCGGTTGTTAGACATTGACTAGCTCACCATGGCACACAGGTCGTCTTAACACCCCTGCTCTGCTCTTTGCCTTCTTCACACAGCACTTGTACTGGCTTGACCCCTGCCCCCACCTCCAGATCCAACTGAGTATCTCAGAACCCCCCAGATGAAGTCTCATGCCACGTTTAGATTTTTTCCCTGGGAGAGTGGTTGAATGCCAGGTCACCAATCCCGCTGGCAAGGATGGTCGTCTTCATAATGAATTCCACCTGCTGGGCACACCCCATGCTTCCAGGTGGGTAAAGGAGGGAAATTTGCCCTCAAGTAACAATGCCATCTGATGGAATTTTTCTTGTCATCCCCCGGAAGGTCCACCCCCCCCCTCCCCATCACTGCATTGTGTCCTTGGGTCATGATGGCAGGACAGGCTGTTTCTAAGGGTCCCTTCCAGGGGGTGGGGGCATTTAGGTGATATCACCAGCCAGGTATCTCCCTGCTCCCTGGGAGGGAGGGCCAACCCTGACAAACTCCTGCAGGAGGTCCCCTAATCAGATCATTGGTTGGCCCCACTATGGGACATTCTTTTCTCTGTACAGAACATTCTCTCCTCCCCAGATTCCCTCTGATAGAAACTCAAAAGGAGAAATGCCAGGCCATAGAATTTAAACAGAAGGGCCTTAGACAATTTATCTCACACTTAAGCAACTTTGCAGTTTATATTTGTAAACCTCACTTATTTACTTGTCCTGTTTTTGTTAAAGTAAACTCATTTGGAGGCACCACATAAAAGGGTTTTGTTTACATGGCCTCTGCTTTCAGTTTAGATTCCTGGTTTAGTCTATTAAAATGAGTCCCGTTTTAGTCTCCCAAAGAAGAAGAAAACTCTAAATAAAATTCTGAGCCTCCCAGACATGGGTAACAGGCCCAAAATTTTGTACAAAAGCCTCGAAGCGTGGCAAGAGAAGGGTGGGGAGACAGAGAAGGAATTTGTGGGAGGCCCAGGCCCACAGTGCTCACAAACCAGGCTTGCTGGGTGCCGGGGTTTGGGTTTGGGTCCTGCCAAAGCTTTCTGGCCTGAAAACTATGATAGGGTTCCTTCAGGACAGAGCTGAGAGCTTATAACTCATTTTGGCTCAATGGCGCTCGAGGGAGGCTCCTCAGAGATTCACTTCACCCTGTTACCTTACACCCCAGGCCCCTCAGATCAGCTTCCCATTGGGGGCTTGAGATACGCTTTCCACTCATCACATAGGAGATGGTCTGAGTGCCTACAGAGAGGGGAGAAGAGGTTGAATGGCATTCTGACACCTGTTCCTATGTCCCTTGATGTGTCTGTGTGTTTAGGGGTCTTTTAGGAGCACCGGGGGCAGAAATCACTGCCATGGGACTTACCCACTGACCACAGGGAGCAATTGGAAAGACACTCTTATTTATTTTCCTCCCACTTCCCCTGACCTCTGGTTTCATTCATGTTTCTGGGTGGTGGGAAGACAACTTACCTTCTAGCAAAGGAGTGAAGCAGAAGGGATTTGAGAGCCATGAAAACTTGTTCATGTGCCTTCTTCAAGATCTGAGACTCTCTTGTGGATTTGGGGGGGCACACTCTCCCCAGTGCCATTCCTTCTGCTTTCCAGGCTGTGGCTAAACAAAACTCCCAGATAAAGGCCTCTGTGTGAAGGAGCTTGGGAAAGGTAGCCCCCTGTGAGCAGCCTCTTGAGAGGAGAGCAAAGAACTCACAGCCAACAATCAATAAGAAATTGTATTGCCTCAATCTCAAAGGCACTGTGCTGAGTGAAAAACAATTTCAAAGGGTCAAATACGGTATGATTCTGTTTATATAACTTTCCCAAATGACAGAATTATAGAGATAGAGAAAAGACTAGCTGTTGGCAGGGAGGTGTGACTACAAGGGGCAGGTGACGGAATAATTAGGGTAATTTCCATATGGGTTTCTTTATATGGGTAATTTTGTATCTTGATTGTGATGGTGGTTATATAAACATACATGTGATTATATGCACACTTTTTACCAATGTCATTTCCTGATTTTGATATTATGATACAGTTATATAGGTTGTAACTGCTGGAGGAAACTAGGTGAAAGCTACAAGTCTCAAAATAATACCATATATTTCCATAGATATATTTGTAAGTAAGTGAAAACAAACTAAAAACTAAAAGAATATATACCATAGTGATTGCTGTGGTCACTTTGCTGAAAGGGGAGTATTTGGGATAAAGGATTAGTCACAGGATGCTTAGCCTTATCTGTATGGTTTGAATGTTTTTCTAACTGATATGCATTTATGTATTTTTGTGAAACTTAAAAAAGCACTAACTTTGTAAAGTCAGCTAAGATCAGCAAGTATTAATCGGACATTTACTATGTGCCAGGTACTATGATTGCAATAGTGAAAAGTCAGATATGATCCCTGTCCTAATGGAAGGATGGTCCAGCCACATAAACAGCCATTAAGCAGATGGTCACGATGTGATGGTGCCAGAACCAAGAGGCATCATGAGTGACAGAAACGTGGAACAGGGAACCTAGGGTTCATCTCTGTAGACTCCACAATTTCCTTTTACCTGGTACATACTCGCTCGCCCACTCGCTCACTCAGACATTCACTTTTCACTCATCAGATGCTCCCTGCGCCTGTCTGGACTATGCTAAGGAGATGGAGATGAGCAACTAGATCTCTTGCCTCAGTTACAGAAAACACATCCAAGAAACTGACCAATAATAAGTCTAGACAATAGATTTGCCCTGGGGTGAAGCTTCTCAAAAAAGAGCGAGAAATAGCCTGAACCTAGGAGAATGAGTAGAGCAATGCAGTTTTGTGCTAGAGCTGGGCCCAAATGACTCACGAGAGCCACATGTTAATTTTTCTGGAATTCTGTGAACCAATTGTTAAATGCAGTTGTTATTAAAAATTAAATTATAGCCCTGGTCAGTGTGGTTCAATGGTTAGAGCATGGGCCCACCCACCAAAAGGTTAAAGGTTGGATTCCCGGGCAAGGGCATGTACCTGGGTTATAGGTTCCATCCCGGTTAGGGAACATGTGGGAGGCAACCAATAGATGTGTCTCTCTCACATCTCTGTCTCTCTTCCCTCCCTCCCTTCCATTTTCTCTCTAAAAATCAATGGAAAAAATATCCTTGAGTGGGGATTAACAAAACAATAAATAAGTAAATAAATAAATAAATATTAAATTGCATACATTTATACTTAATTTACATTAAAAACAAAGATAATACATACTCAAGATCCATTACTTTCTAATTATTTTATTACCTTTTACTATTATCTATACTCTGCGATTACTTATATCTTTGGAATCTATACAGTGAAAATACAAACAATGGTATGCTACTGAGCACCCCTTCCCAACTCTGTGTTGGTAGCCTGAAACCAGTCATTATGGGAGTATTTACACTACAGATATTAGCAAATGCTACAAATCAGGTCTTTCCTCCCCCCCCACCCCCCCCAGAGCTGGTCGTTAAGCATTTACTGGCACCCCCCTGGACCAAGGGCGAGTCCCGTGGAGGGGGCCTCGGCCACAACTGTTGACACATTCGTGGAGATTTCAGATCTTCCCCCTTAGTGCTGAGCAGGGGCCAGGAACACAGCAGATACTCAAGAGCTCAGGAAGGGGCCGAAAAAGGCAAGTCAGGGCACCGTACATCTCCCTGATTCTTTCTGGTGTCTTCAAACCATCCCTGATGTTTCTCTTGCAAGTGATACCCTTTAATTCGTCTTTAATTTTCCTGGGATGATGAGGGGACACAAAACTACTCTAAGGTCCTCGTCCAGGGCTCTCCTAATTTGATGCTGACACGGCCACCCTGGGTTGTTGGCAGAGCCATCCAGGGAGTTCATGCCTGGGCAGGGACTCCCACCTGAGCTAGCTGCTGACACCCAGAATCACTACCCCAGGACAGCCCGCACCCAGCTCCCCACTTTATCTTCACTTCCACCAGCAATCTCTCCCTTTCCCAGCTCCTCTGTTTTTCCTTTTATAAACCGTCTGCCCACTTGGAATGTAAGATGAATGCTCCCTTCTATTACTCCCTGATCTCACACTGCCAACTTCCCAGGATCCCGGCCTCCGCACGATTAAATCCCTTTAGGTTAATACAATGTTTTACAACCTTTATTTAACTGAAACCTGCCATGGTGGCCTGCATAAAACTCGTAAGGACTGACTTGCTGCAGTTAAAATGGGGCTTGGACAAATTCACACAAACTCTACAACGTGAACAGTGGCCTCTTGGAATTGTGCGAGCCATTGGTTCTTAACTTGGGGGTATCCACCCTGCGTCAATCCCTCCAACCCCCATCGCCACCTTTCAGAGCCCTGTGGGGGACTCCCCAGAGCTCTTTGAGGAAACATCTTTCTTTTCGGGCTGCTCAGCATCCATTTTCCCACCTGCTATATTTAGCACTTTGTCCTTGGGGAAACCACCTTGCTTTCTCTTTCAATTTTATGGGATTTAATGTGGAAAGACTTTCAACCAAGGGGCTAGGAGTGAGAGACCATCAGAGCCAATGAGAGACTCAACTCCAAAACGTTTGTGAGAACAGCTGAAAAGAGGCATTGTTTCCACAGGAGTTTCGAGAAGAGGTGATGTAAGCCTACAGCTTCAGGCGCCCTTCTTGCCTTAGAATAAACTCAGCACGGAGCGAAACAGAGCTGAGGGAAAGCCCAAGTCCTAAGGATAGCTTTTGAGCACCTGGATCCAGGTATGCCTGAACTCCTGAAGTTAGAAACTCAGGGATTTTTTTAGTTGCACGAGCCGGTACATTCCCTTTTTGGCATGAATCAGTATGAGTTGAGTTTCTACACAGCTTAGAAACTGCTGGGGACTGGAAGGACCTCTGACTCACACGACACTATGGCTAGAAGACACTGTGTGCAGAACCTCTTCAAGAGGCCCCTTCACTTTTTAACACCAATGGTTTGTTTTGATTAATCTTTCTCTATTTGTTCTTTTGTTTTGAAGATTATGTCTACTAAAAAACAACCACGTATACTGTTAATCAATAAGGGAATCACTTCCCAGTTGTGTTGAATTAAAAGGACAGCAGCTGTCATTTATATGGCTCTGTGCTAAATGCCACAGGCTTGGATGTGAATCTGGCCTGCCTTGTAGTGGGTGACTTTAGGCAAAGTCACTTCACCTCTCTAAGCCTCCTCTCCTCACCTGCAAGATGAGATGTGAGGGCTGCTGTATGAAATAATTAACAAAATGCATGTGAAACCCATGACACTATGTGAGAACTAGTAGCTGTTAATTAGCATTAACCTTCTCGTTATCAGGTCTAACCTTCACAGCAGCTGTGCAGGTGGCGTTACTCTTACTTTCCGAGGAGAATATTGAGCTTCAGGGAGGTCACCGTACCTGTTTGGTTTATGGTAGGGACAAGATTGGAACCCAGGTCTTCTTGTATTGTAGATCCACACTTTCTTACCATGCTGACTGATACACACACACACAGGGAGGGAGAGAGGGGGGGAGGGAGAGAAAAGAGCAAGACCTCATTAGAGCAATGCAAGAACAGCATCAAGTTTGTGTAATATCTATTCCCCAAGTATTCATTCCGCACTTACTAGGTTCCAGGTGTTATTCTAGGCACTGGATAATGTTTTCTAATTAGTCTATTATTTCTAATGAGCCTATTTGGCATTAGCTTGGACAACGAACACTTTCTGATAGTTTTAGAAAAATATTGAAAATAGCTGAAAGGAATTCCTGTTAAACACGAGGACCTGAGCACTCATACATTTATTTCCATGTTCTCCCTCCCAAGTAAACCCCCCCAAAATGCAGTCAAGGTAAAGGAGCCAGAACCCTGCAGGATCACAGGAAAAAGATATCTGACTGAAGCAAACAAGAGGGGTCACCAGAACTGAATGACATGAGTTTCCATAAAAGGGTCCACCGAATGTCCAAAACAATGATTGAAAAAGAGATTCACACTAAGTTAACATCCTAGGAGCTGTCAGAGTGAGAGAAAAAAATAGTTCATTTACAAAGAGAGAAAAACAGAATGGCAAATACTAATAGAATAGAATAGCAATGGGTTTGTTTTTACTAAAACTAGGAAGTAAAATCAGGAAAAAGAAGTTTCAGAAGCTCTCTGAGTCCCAATTTCATCACCAGTAAGTCAGTGATAAAATGCTAAAGTATAAATTAAAGGTAATTATGTTTATGGAGGGCCAAGAAATATAGGAAGTGTACAGCAATGCAATGAATGGGGAGCCTCTCCAGTTACTGATCAAAATCCACCTTGGTTTGGACATAGCTCCCAAAACAGTCTTTTCTCCTTTGGGATGGGCCCAGGACTCCAAGGATGAACCATAACAGCTCAGAAATCTCCTCCTTGGTGGAATTAGAAGCTAAACCTCCAAAGTTTTCAGTACCACCCTCCCACTGAAGATACCAGACCTCGATTGGGCCCAAGTGAAAAATCCAATTATGCAATCCTGCCTCATGCCTCAGATGTCTCAGCCACCCACGTCCTTCGGGGGAGGTTACAGGGAAGGCCTGGTAGGGCTCCAGATGCCCTGAGGAGCCGTTCCTCACAAATCATGGGCTAAGATGGACAAAAAGAGGCCCTCAACTGTGGCATGGCCCTCAGCCACGGGTTCCCACCACCACCAAATCTCCTGCCCTCCAATGACCCCCCCCCCCCCCCCCGTCAGCTGTGCAATCCATTACTGCCTCCAGGGCTGTCAGTATATTTTTGCTTAAAATAATCCAGGCACTCCAAATGCCAGCCCACTGCCAGCCCTTCCCTGGCTCAGTTCACCCCCCACACTTTACACTGGTTTTTATCCTCAAAACACAGATCTGATCTTACTATTCTCATGCTCAGGAACCCTCTAAGGCTCCCCATTTCAAAGGCTATAAAATCCCTCCTCCCCAGCTTATGTTTGCTCCCTGCGTGCCTCCTGATGTCCTTCCCTCCATCCACACTGGACTCATCTCTCCTCACCAAGCACCTCCAGCCCACTCCCACCTCCAAACCTTTGCCTGGAGGGCCTGTCTTCCTATCCTGTGGCCCAAGCCCTACCCTGTGCTCTGTGTGTGCGCCCACCATGCTCCTGCGTCCAGACCACGCGACTTCACTGTGAAAGTCTCTCTCCAAGACCAACAGAGACCAGCGACCACAGTGTGTGAGTCTGAAGTCCTCGGAACACTCCACACAGAGGTGAGCATTTAATACCAGTACCAGGGGGTGTGACAGGTCAGTAACGCCTGAGATGTGAGGATACAATCCTGAGCGCTCGGGCGCCCTTCCCTTTGCCTGCAGGTCTCGGTTTGTTCGTTACTCAGAGTCCCTGGGGGAAGACACTCGATTGGTGAATACGCATGAATTGCTCTGGCCATGCTGTCCCATTTGTAGTTAAACTTTGTGCTATTTATTACTGTCCATTAGAAAAATGAAAGACATCGTGCTCCCCAGTCGGGAACACAAGCCAGCAGGAGACAGGGAGGTCTAGGGAATCAGAAGGTCCTTGGACGCAGGGCAGGGGACCCTTCACTCCTTTCAGACCAGCAGTAGCTATGCTGCTTCTCCGCCACCAGGGCCATCGCACTCGCCCCGGTGGAACGAGCGGCTGGCACTGCGCCTCCTTAACCGAGGCAAGCGCTCCCTCCTCGCCCACATGTTTGGATCCGATTTGCTTTGAAACTGAAGTCTCCTGCTCCTGCCTCCCCGGGTCTCCAAAGTAAAACGGACACTGTCAGCTGAGCCTTAATGAATCCACACCTGCCTTGGGAATGTTCCTTTAAAGATGACCATCATTAATAACTCCCCCAAAATATCCATAATAATAGAGAAAGCCACAAGTTATCAATAACCACACAAGAGAGCCAAACACAATTGAATCCCAATACAAAGGGACACCTGGAAGACCCTTTAGGAACCCACGTGAAACCAGTTTTAAGAAACAATGCGAGGGGGAAACAAGCGACAGCCGCTGGTTTTATCGCTGGCGTGTGACGCGTTGTGCGTGTTTGTATCTGCTGTCCCCTTCAGCAATCGTTAGCTCTCCTAAAGGGAAATCTGTCCAAATGTCAGTGTCCAAACGGCCCCCTTTCTTTGCTCGCTCTGCATTTTGGATCTTGATGGGGGTCAGGGGAAGGTCTTGGAAGTGTATGTTTTCTTTTTCCGAATGTGAAGTGTTTGGACGAAGCAGAAGATGACTCCAGTGGAAAGGCACTGCTCCTCACGACTTGTTTTTGATCCCGGAGTGGAGCAGAGATCTGATGTTTACCGCAGGCTGGCCAGGAGGCTGCCTCTAATCACAGAGTCGGGGCTGAGCCGCAGCGCCTGGCAGGCCGCTTGCTGTCCTTCCTACCTCCGCGCTCTCAGTTTACCTGGGAGGCCACGGATTCCACGGCCACCTGGGGGGCCCCCACTCCAGCTCTGTCAAGTCTGAGTGCCACTAATTTCAGCAGACATCTCCAAGCTCCCCTGCCCTCCCAGGGATGTGCCCCTGCAAAGAAACCCAAAGGCCTGCGCTCGGGATGACTGGAGGGGTCATCTGCTGTTGGGGAGGGCTGTGGTCATGCCGAAACTATGTGCGTATGGCCCGGAGTGGTCCTGGATGGCGGAGAAGGGAAATGTCTCTTGGTGTGTTTGACACACATCGGGAATTGTGGCCAGCAGGAGAATTCTCCATGCTAACGCTCTCCTAATGAGAAGACCCTGCCAACAGCACCACCAAACCAAGTTCAGAGAGAAAGAACAAAGAAAGCAGGATGTTCCCCCCAGATGTTGGCAAGATGAGCAGGCCGTGAGGGTCCCGAAGCCTCAGCCTAATCCACGCCAAGGTTAGGTTTATTTTAAGACCGGAGTGCAAACTTGAAGGCTTGCTTCGGTGCCTGCCTGTGGCCCTCCCTCAAGGGACTCCACCTCACCAAGCACCTTTCCATGGTCACTGAGCATCCTTTCAGTGGCTGCCTTTTGCCATACAGGCTCCCGTAGGACCAGAGAGACTGTTTTTGTCCCTTCTGTAGATGTCAATCCTCGACGACCCTAAAGATGTAGATAAAGCAGCCTTCACTTTGATGTGCTCGTCCTTTGACATGTTTCCAGCATCTTCTGTGCAGTGAGCCTTGTGCTGGGGGAGGTGTCAGGGCAGGGGGGTGAAGAGCAGCTGTCCCGTTGCCAAGTCATAAGCATCAGGCCTGTCAGGGCCAGAGGAGAGAGCCTCACTCTATGAAGAGAAGTGGGTCTTGAACTTTGGCAGGATCAGAATCGCCTGGGACAGGGGTTGTGCTCCAACACGCTGGCCCTACCCCTGGAATTCTTGATTCAGTGGAGGGAGGGGGTGCGGATGCTGAAAAATGTGCATTTCTAGCAACTCCCCCAGTGATACGGAAGCTCCTGGTCCAGGATCACATGAGAACCACTATTCAGGTAAAACACTGAGGCCCAGCAGCAGCCAGTGACGGGCAAATGTATCATTAATTGATGAAGTGGAGCACGGTCCATGTAAAGAACATCACAGGTTTGCCCAGCCGGGTGTGGCTCAGCGGTTGAGCATCGACCTAGGATCCAGGCGATCAGGGTTCGATTCCCAGTCAGGGCACATGCCCTGGTTATGGGCTGCAGCCGATCAACGACCCTCTCATTGTTGATGTTTCTGCCTCTCTCTCTCCCTCTCCCTTCCTCTCTCTGAAATCAATAAAGATATATTTAAAAAAAAAAAAAAAGAACATCACAGGTTCAAAGCCAGTATCCATCAAGGCTGCAGAGCACCTACTCCATCTAAGGGAGGTTCACACTTCATTCAGAATGCTTGTGCCCCACCTTACTTTTGTTAGGTCATATCTGGGTGCTAATTTGCATCTAAGTTTCAAACCTGGTGTGAAATATCCGCACTGTGTCTTGATTTAAAAGCTATAAATTAGCTTTTATGCATTATTTTATTTAATCACAGCAAGCCTGTGTAGCAGTAACATTATATAATATTTAAATAGCACTAATTCTGTGCCAGGAACTCTTTTAATTGCTTTAAATCAGGGGTCAGCAAACTACCACCCATGGACCAAATCTGGTCCACCACCTGCTTTGGTAAAGTTTTATTTGGCCCAGCTGGTGTTGCTCAGTGGTTGAGCGTCAGCACATGAACCTGGAGGTCACAGTTTGATTCCCAGTCAGGGCACATGCCCAGGTTTCAGGCTTGATACCTATTGGGGAGCATGCAGGAGGCAGTCGATCAATGATTCTCATCACTGATGTTTCTATCTCTCTCTCCCTTCCTCTCTCTAAAATCAATAAAAACATGTTTTTTTAAAAGCCTTATTAGAACACAGCCATGCACATTTTCCTAAGTATTGTCTGTGAGTGATTTTCTGCTAAAAGAGTGGAACTGAATAGTTGTAACAGAGACTATATATCCCACAAAATCTGCAATATATTCTCTTTAGCCCTTTACAGGCAAAGTTTGCTTTAGGCTTGCTTTAAATCTATTAACTTAATCCTCTTAACAACACTGCCTGTAAGTGCTATTTCTTTTATTGTGGTAAATATCCATAAATTTACCATTTAGCCCTTTTAAGTATACATACAGTTCAGTGGCCTTAAACATATTCACATTGATGTACAAAGATCACCCCCATCTATCTTCAGAACTGTTTTTCATCTTCCCAAACTGAAATTCCACACTAAACAATTACCCCTATGCCCCCACACCCCGAGCCCACGTCCTTCTACTTTCTCTGTCCCTGTAAATCTGACCCCTCTAGGCTCTTCCTATAAGTGTACCCATACAGTAGTTTCCTTTTGTGTTTGGCTGTTTTTACTTGGTATAATCTCTTCAAGGTTTATTCTTTTTGTAGCATATGTCATAATTTCATTCATTTTTAAGGGTGGAAAATATTATATGTACATATACACATTTAATTTATCCGTTTATCTGTTGATGGACACTTGGGTTATTTCCACCTTTGGCTATTGTGAGTTTATCTCTTTTTGTTGTTGTTATTGCTTGTGTTTTTTGTGTCATACCTGAGAAATCATTGCCAAATTCAATGTCGTGAACTTTTTCTTCTATGTTTCCTTCTGAGAGTTTTGTAGTTCTACCTTCCATGTTTGGGTCTTTGATCCATTTTGAGTTAATTTTTGCATGTGGTGTAAGGTAAGGATCCAACTACATACTTCTGCATGTAAATATCCAGTTTTCACCACATCTTTTGTGGAAAAAACTGTCCTTTCCCTGTTGAATGATCTCAGGACCTGCGCTGAAAATCATTTGACCATATATGCAAAGAATTATTTGGGGGCTTTCTAATCTATTAAGTTGGTTTCTGTGTTTAGCCAGTACCACACTGTGTTAGTTACTGTAGCTTTGTAGTAAGTTTTGAAATCAAGAAATGCGAGACCTCCAACTTTTTCCTCATGGTTGTTTTGGCTATTTGGGGATCCCTGAGATTCCATATGAACCTTAAGGTAGATTTTTTAATTTTTATGAAAAACATCATTGGGATCTTGATAGGGATTGCATCAAATCTATAGATCACTTTGGGTAGTATTAACATCTTAACAATATTAAGTCCTTTAATCTATGATGGAATACGTCCTTTATTTGTGTTCCTTTCAGCAACATCTTCTAATTTTCAGTATATGTGTTTGGCTTCTCTGATTAAGTTTATTCCTAAATGTTTTTACGCTGTTATAAATGGATTATTTTCCCAATTTTCTTTCCAGATTGCTTATTGTTAATGTACAAAAATGCAACAGATTTTTGTGTGTTGGCTTTTATATCCTGCAACTTTGCTGAAGTTAAGTGCTATCTTATCCCATTGTGCAGGTAGGAAAACTGGGGCACAGAGAATTTAAGTAGTTTGCCTAAATCACTCATTTAGTAAGTTGGGGAGCTGAGGTTATAACCCAGCAGTTCTGTTTCCAGAGTACTTTCTTTTAACCATACTCTCAACTGGCTATCCTGAAAAAGGAATTAATATCTGGCCAAGTTCTCACTTACAGAGTGTGTTAAACCCAGAATTCAGACTCAGTTCTGACTCCAAAGCTTTGCTGGTAAAAACAATAACATTCTGACAGCCCTAGGATACCCCAACCACAAATCCATTAATTAAACAGCTCAGCTGTTCAGTGAAGGGGAAATTCATATTTTGGGTTTGTTTGTTTTTAATAAATTGGGTGTATGGAAGAAGCCAAAGGGTAGCCTGGTTGGTACACTGGAACAGGGGTGACCCCTGTCCTGATTTCCCCCTAGACAGTCCCAGATGATATGTTTAGTTTAGATGAAATGTTTTATGGTGACCCTAACTATGGATTCTATAGTTCCTCCACTGGCTAAAATTTTGAATTGAATTTTAAAAGGCAAGAAAGGAAGGTAAAACCTGAACAAATTTTCCCTGAATACTCCCAGTGTGCATTTTAAGCCTCTCTCCTTTAAAAAGCCATGTGGAGTTGGCTGTTTAATGAGGAATTTCCCACTCTGAGCCACAAGGTGTCAATTCCAAATCCTGAGAGAAGCCTAGGGGTGGCTTCCAGCCTTAAGTGCCAAATAAAATGACACCAATTTGCCTCATTTGAATTGTGGGACTCCCAAGCTGCCCAAGAGGTGGACATTGTACCTTACAAAGGAATGCCATGGACCCATCCCAAAGACCTCGGGCACCAATGCCAAAAGGCAATGAACTTGAACTAAACAAGCCTCCTCATTGGCTGCTGCCATTGATGTTGTAAAAGGCTCTGCCCAATGGCTTTGGGCCTGAGTAAATGTTGGCTTGGCTGACCCGGTCCACTAAGATGAATTGGCCATGACTAAGGTGCGGGGATGCCAGCCCTTCCATTAACAGGGAAGGCATGCGGGGGCAGCAGAGAGGGTCAGCGTACCAAGGACGCAAACAAAGATTCCTCTCCAGAAGATGAATATAGGAAGGAGGGGAGGAAAGGGGAGAAGATAAACCTTGATGTCCTTGGGGAATGGGCTGCTTAAAAAAATCCATCCTTATGATTGCAATGTGGCCCAAGGCAAGAGCACTTGATGCCACTAAGCAGATGTGAGCACATGGACACATCTACAACATCCATGAGCCTCATCTTTCCCCTCTGTAAACTGGGGTTCACACTCCGTTTTGCTCCTAGTAACTACCAGGAATTGCCATGAGGATCAAATGGTAGGAGATGGGAGAAAAAGAAAACAGAAAACTTTACATAGTTAAACGCTCTAAAGGAATCTAGGGTATAATTTCACAGCACAGGTGTGTGTTGGGGTGGGGGTGAAGAAAAGGGCAGGAATTAAAAGGGACTTTGACTTAAGAACAATGCTTCAATTGTTTTGGGGTGGCGAATTCACATATAATCTCTGTATTTTTAAAGGCATGTACACATGTAATATATACACAGATCAGTACATTCATAAAGAGTTGCAGCTCAATTAGATGCCAACACACACATCTATTCTTTTGCCTGTTTGACGACTCAATCCACTTTGTGGGACCAATTCTTTCCCACCTCTTGGAAAAATTCTAGAGATGGGCCTATATATTTTCTGGTCTCTCTGAGACCACAAAATGTTCTTTTGTCACTTATAGTTTCAGAAATTGTGTCATTTTGATAAGTAATGGGCAGGTCCATATGACAGCCAAAATTCCACTTACAGTTAAAGCTTCACCCCTCCCCACTCAGGCTGTCTCAGGTTGGGTCCTCTTATAGGGGAGGAGACATGCTGATCCCTCGTGATTTCCCTGCCCTGCTCATACCTGCCCCAGTCACTGGGTCCTGACTCTTGCAGGCCTAGGGGGCAGTAAGGAGAGATAACTTCAGGAAAGGTCCTTCTGGGTCAACAGGAGTTTAGCCTGATGTTGGCTTTCTCTGGCCATGCAGCTGTTTAAAGCCAGCTCTTTGGGAGGAGCCAGTTTGTTTGGCGTGTCTTCCGTCACTGGAGTTCTCTCCTCTCCAGTTCTTTTATATAGGCCAGGGTCTCCCCGCTGGCTGTTCCTCACTTTTCCTGGGCCGCTGGTAGGGTTCACCCCATGCAGAGTCTCTCTGTTGGAGTCCAAATATCCCTCGCAGATGAGAATCTCCTTGTATGGCTGCATCTGGTCCAAAGGAAAGCAAGTCTGGTAGCGCAGGCTGTGCTCAGAGCAGTCTCCTCTTCCCAGGCACACTAGAGCAGCAGCCACCAGAGCCACGTTCTCCAGGCCTCCATCTCCCAAAAGTCTCCAGGCGATCCATGCAAACCCTTGTGGAGGGTGAGCTTGAAAACGTGCTCTTGTGCCACGGGGTTAAGCAGAAGCACCACCCACATACCGTGGGATGGAGATTGAGAAGGTGACAATCACAGCCTGCTAACAGGCTCCCTATTTCCACCTCTCAGCCTCTTTAGACTTTTCCTTTCAGCTTTTCAATTGTCTAACACTTTTATACCCTCCAGTGAGTGGTCAAAGATTGCAAAAGCCCATTCTCACCTACCTAGTCCTACATGGATGACCTATAAATTAAAAAAAAAAAAATTCGACATGATATTAAAATACAGTGGCCCCAAGACAACAGGCATCAAATAATATTGCATTATTTGCTAAACCTGACTAAAAGGGTTTTCTTATAATATCCTATGGAAGTGTGGATGAAAAGGGGCCACATACCAAATCTGACAAGCTCAGATGAGGACCACATGGTGGCCTTACAAACTCAGAGAACAAAGTAACCACATAGGAGGGTCTGAAATTAAAACTTCTTAACTGAAAATGAGTCATGGCAGGTAGTCATGTCATAAGGCCAGCATCTTCCTTGACTAAGGTCAGTCTTTACCTTAACTGAGCCTTTCTATTGTCTTTGCATCTAAGACAACATGCCTTTGGAATGCCTGAGTAATCCCTTTTTTCCAGACCCCTCAGGGCACAATCTCCTCCTGGAGCTCCAGACCCGGGAACCCTTCAATGTCATCTTCTCCCCAAACCTCGAATACCGTCTTATGTGCTGTAAATGTTCATTGCTAACTATCCTGAACCCACCAGCGTAAAAGAAGTTTGTGTCCCTCCATTTTACTTTTTATCCAACCCCAGGATTTTCTCCTGCCCCCTTAATCAGTGGATTTCATGAAACAACCCCATCCTTACATCTTTTCCTTTGATTCTAATGTATAAAATAAGCAGTAAAACTGCCATTCTCCAGAACATTTTCTCAATCTGTTGAGATTTTGCTTCTTGGCAATTGTCCTCAGTTTGGTTCAAATAAACTCTTATAAGACTTTCTCTTAGGCTGGATGCTCTTTCGTCAACAGTAGAAAAAGAAGAGAAGCAGATATGCTGTGTATTAATATTGGTTCATTTCAAGGGCTAGAACTATTGTATTTTTTAGAAAAGAAAGTAAGAGCTCTGGCCAGTGTGACTAAGTGGTTAGAGCATTGGCCTGCTCACCAAAGGGTCGAGGGTTCC
Source organism: Miniopterus natalensis (assembly GCF_054644295.1). NCBI lineage: Eukaryota > Metazoa > Chordata > Mammalia > Chiroptera > Miniopteridae > Miniopterus > Miniopterus natalensis. Next base: position 38,530,051 of record NC_142095.1, read on the forward strand.
ATTCCCTGTCAAGGGCAAGTACCCTGTTGCAGGTTCGCTCCCCACCCCAGGTCGGGGTGCGTGCAGGAGGCAACCAGGCGCTGTGTCTCTCTCACATCGATGTTTCTCTCTCTCCCTCCCTCCTTCCCTTCTACTTACTCTCTCTGAAAAAGCAATGGAAAAAATATCCTCAGGTCAGGTTTAAAAAAAAAAAAAAGGAAAGTAAGATATTATTCTTAGCAAAAGATGAAAACTTCTAGAAAAGGGGAGAAAATATGAAAGAACAGAAAAGCCAGAAGGGAGGAGAGGGGCAGGGAGAGAGGGCCGGAAATGAGGGTAAAGGGAGAAAAAGAGCCAAGAGGACAGGACAGAGATCGTTGCTTCTTTAAAGTGCGCTTTAAAAGTGATGTCCACTTTTGCATGGTGAGTGCACACATTTAGAACCAGTATTGCCAACATCCACCTTTTTGCAAAGGGTAAGAGGTATGCTAGAGCCAACTATTAACTGTGTTTGGGTGAACAGGCTGGTTCATCTTTGCATAAATCCAGCCCAGGACAGGCCAGCTCTTTTGATGGGAAGGAACTCAGAATCAGGAGCATTCAGATGGGGCCAGTGTGGCATTTGTATCTTGCACAAGCCATCGTGAAGGAGATACGGGGAAGTTGAAAGTAGCTACATAAACAGGATTGCGGAGACCACCTCCCAGCTCTTTAACATTAATTTAACAGCATCCATTTGGACAATGTGCTAATCTCAGAAAATCTCATAAAAGCAGGTCTTGGCATCAACTTCTTACTATACCTAGGACAAGTAAGAAAAGTACAATTTTTTAATTTAATTCTAGCACTTTGACGTCTCACTATTTAAGAGAGGATAGTAGGCATCAGGCCCAAGTGCAATGGGGTGCCACTGGAAGAGTGATAAGCGGAGGAGTTGTGAGTGGGACATTCTCTGTGTTCTCCCAGGTGCACTCTCTACCTTTCTCCATCCTATTCTGTACCCCAGGAGATGACCTCTACACTGTTCATGCCCTGGGCCTTCCTATTGTCTACATTTGATTTGGGTTCAGTCAATGGAAGGTGACAGGAGGATATGGAAACAGCAGAAGAGAGAGAAATAGAGTTATCCATTCATTACTCATTTATTCATTCTGCTGAAGGCCACAGCTCCTGGTAGGTGGCTCTTTCCCACAACCACGGGTCTTGCCAGGGTCTGGCAACCGCTCCCTCTGCTTGCCCCTTCGCACGCTACTGGCTGCAGAAGAAAAGGGGCTTAAGGAAAGCAAGAGTAGATTTCAGGAGGTTAGGTAAGGACTATTCTATGTCCAGAAAGGAGACAGTGATGATTTGGTCTAGTGTATACAGTGTAGAGAAGTAGATAGATTTTTTAAAAATTTGTCTTTATCCATTTCAGAGAGAAGAAGGGAGAGGGAGAAAAATAGAAACATCAATGATGATAGTCATTGATCAGCTGCCTCCTGCACGCCCCCTGCTGGGTATCAAGCCCACAACCGGGCATGTGCCCTGACCGAGAATCGAACCGCAATCTCCTGGATCATAGTCAATGCACAACCGCTGAGCCACACCTGCCGGGCAGAAGAAGCAGATAGATTTTGAAAACATTAAGAAGATAAACTCTGTGCAACCCATGGTCATGGATCAAATGTGAGGGTGATGGAGAACTCGTAGGTTGTAGGTCAGGGAAATCTGATGGGTAATGGGCCATTTGCAGTTATAAGAGCACGTGGATTCAATACTCTCATGGAAACTCACTTTGAGAATTATGCCACTGGGGATGGAGGTTGAGGAAGACCCTGCATTTCTTTGTGCCACTGACAATGAGACTACAGAGGAAGCAGCAGCCAGGACCTCAGGAGGAGGGATTTTTAGAGGATGTGGCTGTGTGTGGTTGAAAGGGCCATTTCCATACCATGCATTTGAGTAGGAAGTTCTTTTCTAAAATTCTAATTTGCATTTGCAGAAAAACCGCATACTGTTTTTCTTATAACACCTAATGAAGACAGATTAGGCAAAGCAACTAAAAAAAAATTTTTTTTTTTTTTACTTTTTCTAGCTCTCTACAACGTACCAGAAAAATTGAATGTTAGATTTATAATTACAGTGTTTTGTTTGAGAGAGAAAGAAAAAACTCGTATGCAAAGAACATTTTCATAAATCATGTCTATGATTAAAAAAATATGGTTCGAATAGACACAACTATGCTTTACCCTGCATCTGTCTCACATACACAAATGTGTCAGGTTTACATAAACCACACTGATACAGATGAAAAATAAGGGGTAGAACAAGATAAAAATAGCTCTCATGGTATCAGTAACATCTTTTATTATTATAATATATGATACCATTGCCATCAATCACACTCTTATATTGCGTTGGCTAGCGACCTCAAGCCCCATGAAGGAAGAGCTAGCCAACGTCCAGGAATCAATTCTTTCAGCTTAAAAAAAATCTCCAGTATCATATGTTTGGATTTCTGGTGACAATTTCAAAGATAGTGAAATGAAACAATCTCATCCCCCAAGTGTTGTTCAGGTCCTGATTTCAGATGTGTGCCGTTCACACGATACTCTCCCAGGGCAAGAGTGGTGAAGGGAAACTGTCAGTCTGCCCTTCTCTAATGCTACTCTAGATAGATCATCATAAATGTAACCATCCAACCAGCCACCAGTAGCCTCCCAGGCCTGAAAGATAACACTGCTTTTGCTGATTTGTACTTTTATCAACCCCCTCGCCTACTGTCCCTGACTAGCAGAGCAGACATGCTGATGGAAAACTCAACTCATTTTAGCCCCTCAGCTAAAACATTTAGCTTTGGTACTACAATTATAAAAATTGTTGAGGTCTCAAGGGGGGATTTTTTTTTAATGCACGTAAACTTGACCCTAGTTTACTAGAGCACATTTTGTATTCTCACACACTTATTTAAATTTCTTTTAATGCTTTAGCTTTACTTTTCATACCCTCATCAACTATAACCTTGAAGTTGTTACTGTAAGGAATGTCCAAACCTGTAAGAATTTGTGTGAGTTTATTTGAGCCAAACTGATGACAATTGCCAGGAACCAAAATCTCAGCGGATTGAGAAAATGCTCTAGAGACTGGCAGTTTTGCACCTTATTTTAGACATTACAATCAAAACTAAAATTATGGACGTATGCGTCCATAGGTGGATACAGGATAGTTAGCAATTAGCGCTTGCAGCAGAGAGAGATGGTGTTGGGGGACAAGGTAACAATGGGGGGGTGCAGGGTCTCCCGGCCTGGTGGGGGTTGTGCTCGGGGGGGTCTGAGGAAGGACATTACTCCGACCTTTCAAAGGCATGTCACCAGGTATGTTATCTTAGATGCAAAAAGATAACAGACAGGCTCGGTTAAGGTGAAGACTGACCTTCGTCAAGAAAGATACGGGCCTAGGACATGACTACCTGCCAGGACCCGCGTTTAGTTAAGAGGTTTTCATTCCAGACCAGCCTCTGGGGTTGCTTTCGGTCTCTGAGTCTGCAAGGCCGCCACGCAGGCCTCCCCTGAGCTTCTCAGGTTTAGTGTGTGGCCCTTTTTCGTCCACAAAGTTTATTGATCTCTAAGCAGACACTATTGTTCTGCCAGAGGCAATTCTACTTAAGAATGAGGAATTGCTCACTCACTCCAGACATAATATTTTACCAGTGTTAATCTCCATGTCTTGAGGTTGCTTAAAATTCTACTTTCATCGTGAGATCCCGTTTTAGAGCATTCGGTCTTTGTACGTGTGAATTAGAGCACGATTCTTTCTCTCCTCCAGAGTGGCATGAGCACGTGTAGGTCATTCTTTGTGGTGTTCCCCTGTTTTATAGGTTACATTTTACTTTTTGAGTCTGCATTTGTCAACTGCCCATTGCATTTTCGTGACAGTTGTGTCAAGTCTCCCAGACAAGAAAAGATGAGTGTTTGGACCGCCTGCTCCTGATTGGTTCCATCACTCCAACTCTATCATGTCTACCAAGGTCCTCTCCAGGAAGAAATAAGGTCAACCCCCTGGAGAAATGTGGGGGAGGGGAGACAAGAAGTCTTGTTCTGGAGAATGCTCTTTCCTGTTCCTGTCATCCCACAGCCTCACGGGGGGTGGCATCATGCCCTCTAATGACTGATTCAAAAGTATCTGCTGCAGAGAAAACTGCCCCCCCGCCCCCCCGACCCAGCTGCTCCTGGTTTCCTCTCAGTGCTTAAGCTCCTTCCTCGGGGAGCGTCTGTAACTCCCCAGTGCTCTCGGGAGGCCCCGTGACAAGTCCTTGAGACTAGGGACTGTGTGCTTGTCTCCTTCAAGGCTCCTCCCTCCTGACTGAATGAAAACATTTGGGGTTTAACTGGTGCCTTTTATCTTGGTCTCCCCCCTTTGAAACCTATTTACCCATGGAAACTGTGGATAGTAAATACGAATAAAAAATTAAAAACTGACACTGAAACCCATCACCCACTGACAGTTATTAACATTTCTGTGCACTTCGTTCCTGTCCTTTGGTTAAAGCGTAAACTGTGTTTTTCGTTGCATTACTTTAATGTAGCTGTGATTATACTCCTAATACTAGCTTATATTCTCAGTTTTTCTTTTTCTTTCTTTACGTGCATCTGCTTCAGCCTCCTCTGACTCCTAAAGGCTCGGAAACGCCTGGTGGCTTCCCGTAATGGACTGTGGCTCCCGGCTGCTGCAGCCTGGGCTTCTGATCTGGCCTCCCTGTATCCTGTAGCATGTCTCTGCCCGCCAGTATTTTGGTGTTTCTGCTCTTTTAGCCAGTGTGTGTGTACGTGTTTGTGTGTCAGAGAGAGAGAGATGAGTGAAGGGGAGGTTGAAGGGTGTGTGAAGGCTAAATGTGAGCAAGAATATATCTGCCCAGGAAATCAGCTTCATAGAACTCACGCTCTCTGAGCCAGACTGCTGGGCTTGGTATCCTCAATGTTCTTATCAGGAACATTTCCACGCAATATAATATAACAAAATGAATTCTTCCTCTATGCCATGATATATCTGTAAGTATTTAATTATGGGGCACTGCATTTGAGCTCAGAACCACACTTTCTGGTTCTACAATACCAAGGAGAGTTCTCAGTTCACAACGTAGCGAGACGGGCCGATGGATTGAGTTAAATCAATTTCTTCAGAGTTTTTCCTGCTTCTTTCGCTTACCACTTACCCAATGCTTCCCTGGAAAAACAGAAAGTCTTCAGTCTCAGAAGATACTGAGTTTCTTTCAGTTCCCCAGACAAACAACACTCCCCATTCCCTAGCCTCCAGGCTTTTTCACATTCTGTTCCCTCTGTTAGAAATGCTCTTTTCCCTCCTGATCCTCCCACATACACCCCAGGCCCAGTGGAACCTGGCAATTTCCTGCTCAGCCTTCTGGCCTCAAATAAATTACCACTCCCTCTAAAATGGAGATGGGTCCTTTCCCATACACTTTCTTAGCACCATGTAACCCCCACATCAGCACCTTACACACCAATTATCGATGACTGTTTTCCAGTCTTCCCTGCCAGGTTGGAACATCCAAGAAGACAAAGACCATGTTTTGCTTGCTCACCACTGGATTTTTAGCATAGTAGGCATTCAATAAAGTTTCTGAATGAATCAATATATGAAAGCACATAAATGAAACAGTCGAGTGAAGTTAAAAGATTTTAAAGTCTTGTTTCTCCAAGATGGCAATACTTGATGTACCTAAGATGTTTTTCCATTGATTTGGCTTAAATGCCATCTACCCATTCCCTCGTCTTCTGGACACTGCACCCCAAATTTCCATTTATGAAATCACTTTCCTGTCCTCAGAGCATGTGGATTAAATAAGGCTGATTCCACCCCTCACTTCCATGAGTGGAAAGAAGACCCAAGACAAGTTAATGAAAGTGAGTCTTGATATTTTTGCTGGGATTATTGGGAAAAGCAGTTTATCTTTCTGTTGGGGCTGCTGAGTTGGTAGAACGAGGCCCAGAGTGGTTAATATCCACCTTGCTTCCAGGTGGTAAGAGCCTACCTGAGCATAAAGACGGCGCACAGAAAGGCAGAGCCAAGGGGCGGAGAGAGACAGATTGACAGCGAGTCTGTTTCAGCATGTTAGTCCAGAGTTATCAAAGCAATACTACCCTTGAACTTGGTCTTTTTATAACAACTTTTATAACATTTAGTTATAAAATCCAATTTGTTTAGTTCAGTTAGACTTGGATTTTTTTTCATGTTTTTTTTTTTAAACCTTACCTGAGAATATTTTTTCCATTGCTTTTCGGAGAGAGTGGAAGAGAGAGAAAGAAACATCGATGGGTCTAGACACATTGATTGGTTGCTCTCCGAATGTGCACCTACCAGGGCTGGGGATCGAGCCTGCAACCAAGGTACATGCCCTTGGCTGGAATCAAAATTCAACCTGGGACCTTTCAGTCCGCGAACCGAAGCTCTGACCACTGAGACAAACCGGCTAGGGCTAGACTTGGATTTTTATCCCTTGAAATTGCCTCTCACATGGCTTTATTCCATTATATGAAGTGTATGGGGGGGGTCAGGAATAGGTCCCCAGTGAAGGGGTCCTTCCTAGACCCCTCCCCAGCCATTGCGCCTTCCCTGAACAACCAGATGGAAACTGATCACTTGGTATCTAGACCCATGATACCCCATTTCCGAAGAAATTTCACCATCAGGTAATCTCTCCTCTTGTGACATCAGGGCCTCAGAGGTATGGAAAACATGGACTCACCCAGAAAGAAGGGCTGTCCTCTCCCAGAACTCATGACTGTGCATCAGGATAGTGATCATCAACTCCGCTATGAAGAAACATTTACAGGCGGCCCCTTCAAAATCACACAATCTACTTTGCCAGACATTCCTGGTCAGGGAGGGAACCAGAGAATCTCTTTCCTACAGGGCTTTTACATTCTTTCAGTTCTGAAACATAATGCTTACCAAATTTTAATTTCACCCTCAAATTCCTGAATGTCTATGATGCAGACCCACTAGGGTGATGCCTTGTGGCCAGTGCTGACCCATCCGTAAGAGCTTAGGCACCTCCAGGTAAGGTTGCTGCCTCCGTTAAAACCATGGATGTTGTACTTGGATGGGAAGCTCTGGGAAAAGATTATAAAACTCAGTAAGGAAATAACCACACCCCTAATTCCACAGACCCACAACGATCTACTTGGCAGAAGGACACCTACATGAGAAATTAGAAAAGGAAAACTTTCCAATAGTCTGCTAAACCTATGAAAACCTAGCTCAATCCAAAAGGGCCTCATAAATATAGTGAAACACTTTTGTATACACTGGGGGTGGGGGGGGAGGAGGGAGAGGGAGAGGGGGAGGGGGAGGGAGGGGAGAGGGAAAGGGAGAGGGGAGCCTTCAAGTAAAGAGCAGAAAATGGCAAAATGAGCTTCTCTGGTCTGGTTACTTTTATCAAAGTTCTTACAAAGATAAAAAGTTAAATCTCAATCAGTTAAACGATCCTTACTCGTCAGGAGCTATCTTTACTAAAAGGAAGAAAATTACATGAAATTGGGACTGTCCAAGGAGGTCTTGGGATATATGAATGGTTATTATTCCTGGGTGTTGCTTCCAACATGAAAAACAAGGAAGACATAAAAATGAAGCCAAAGTTTGGGTCCTAGCCAATTAAGTGAAATGCAAACACCATTAGATTCTTAACTCCCTATAATTCATTAACACTCAATCAATGATTTAGGCCACAAAAGTATCTTGACCTTCTATAAGGTTATTGGCAAAGTTAATGTCCATCACTGGAAATACCCAGTATGCATAATGATCTCTTAATAATCTACAAGATAACTTTTATCCCAGGAAAAAGAGTATCATGTACTGAATATTTGTGTTCCCCAAAATTCTTATGTTGATGTGAGAGAAGTAATAAGGTGAGTGGATATAGAGGGAGCAAGGTTTGGGTCAACCTCTCTCCCCATTTAGTTTGCAGGTTGAGTTTAGCCTGGAAGCTCTGGGGCCAAAGCTGGCCCTCCAGCCTGTTTTTTTGTAAATAAAGTTTTATTGGCACACAGCCATACCCACTATTTACATATTATCTGTGGCTGCTTTGGCACTTTGATGACCTAGTTGAGTGGCTGTGAAAGGGACCTCATGATCCAAGCCAAAAGTACCATCTGGCCCTTTACAGACATTGTTGAAGCCTTCATCCCCATTGGCCATATTTAGAGGTGGGACCTCTAAGAAAGTAATTAAGGTTAAATGAGGTCATAAGTGTAGGACCCTTATCTCATAGGATTAGTGTCCTTACAAGAAAAGATACCAGGACTCCGGTGTGCACTCCCCCCCCCCCCCCCCCCGTGTGTGTGTGTGGTGTGCAAGGCTGTGTGAGCATGTGAGGACTCGGTGAGAAGATAGCAGTCTACAAACCAGGAAGAGAGCTTTCACCAGAAAGTAAATGTGCCATTTCTGTCCTTTAAGCCACCCAATCTGGTACTTTGTTATAGCAGCCTAAGCAGATAATTACAAGGAGAGGACACATAAATAAAATCATTAATGACTCCACACTTAAGTCCCTCTTCCACCTCCACTGAAGCTCATTGGGGTCACATGTATAATCAAATCTTACCACCTCTGTTCCCCAAAGCTCATGGCTTGGCAGTATTGCCTCATGGTTAGGAGGCCAGTCTTAAGAATAAGAACGAAGATTGGATTCCTAGCTCTACAATTTGTTACCTGTGTGGTATTTAGAAAATCACTTAACTTTGCTGAGCCTTGGCTTTCTATTGGCAAGACAGTGGCGTTCTTAATAATGGCCCCCGTCTTTAGGATTTTAATGACATCGTTATGTGAGATAATGCCTATGAAATACCAGCCTTACCATTCAGTTTCCATGGTGGCTCTGTTGAGAAACACATTCTTGGAACTGATGCCCCTGTGGACATTGGGGAGAACAAGTTTGGCTTAACCACTGGGGCTTCTGTCCCAAGTTTAAGAGTAAGGACATTTCCAGGCAGAAGATCTGGTGGCATTTTCATTGGGCTGGAATGGAATATACCTGAACATGGTTTAGCTGAAGATGGCAAATCAGGAATAAAAAGAGACATTGTAAGGAAGTTCAAGACATCAGGGCTGCTCTCAATGGGCCATAAACTCAGTGAGGACAGGGGCCAGATCTGTTTTGCTCATGTGGCGCCTGGCACAGCGCCTATCACAAATAGAGCTGAGTCAAGATTTGTTGAGCAAAGGGGGAAAAGAACACACGAGTGATCACTGACTCAATGCCAGTTGGCAGGACCAGTCAGGGCCACGCTATGGATAGTCTTGGCAATGCCACCAGTGAAAAAGGCAAGGTTAATGTCACCTCACCTGGGCATCGCAGGTTGACATTGACAGCAATGAGTTGCCTTGTTAATTAGAGTCCTACTCTTTGTCCTGACTGGGTATGTGAATAATAAAGCAACATGGACTTTAATAAATAAACTCACTGTAAGCCTCAAAACTGACCGTGACCTAGAATAATTGTCATTCCCTGCATGTTTTCACTGTAATCATTTCCACTGGCTAATGCCTAAATAAAGGAGAACACATATCTGGCACCCGACTGTTTTCTGAGGACGGAGCAGATATTTCTAATCAATCACAACACTATTTTTTTCCACGGCTCAGTCTCAGATTATTTCTCAACATAGCATTCCGGAGAGCCACTGACAAGCAACCGGAGTTGGCCTTCGAGGTGGACCCATTCTGTGTCTGCTCCACACTGGTTTCCTTTTACATCATGGTAATAGTCATTTGTTATTTTTTCCTCCCCAGCATCTACTCTTCCTTCTTATGACAGTCTAACTTTCATTGGAGGACCCACTTCTTTCCTACTCCTAATTTACTGGCAGCCAGGGACATTGACTCAAAACCTGGATCCAGGGTAGAGCACACAACCCGTTGGCTCACTCCATTTCCCTGGCCACAGAGACTGCTTCAGGGGTTGTATAAGTCAAGCCACTCAGAGCCAACATTCTTGGGCTTTTGTTGAGCTGGTGGGAAAGCTGACTCTCGCTCTCAACTTGTTATAATCATAGGAGCTTAGAGTAGCAGGGCAAACAAAGAGGAGACTGAGAATGAAACCAATATGGCAGTAAGCAGAGTAGAGAGATGGGAAGAACCTAATTCCTGGGGATAGCATTTAAGCCCCTGGATCCAAGCATGCTGAAGTCAGATACTCCTGGATTTAATGGTTATAAGAAAAAATTCCTCTTTTTTTTACCTAAACTGGTCTGATTGAGTGTTCTGCTCCTAGCAACCCAGAGAATATGATTTAAAGCAACACGTCCTGATGTATCTCTCCAACCCTTCAGTGTAATGACTCTCCGGAAGAGACTTTGAAGGCCCACCACTTTGCCAACCTTGCCTTGACCCGGTTGAGGGTTGCCACTTGTCCTCTGGAACCAGGAAACACACCGGCTAATACAACAAAAGTCTTGGCACCACAGAGGTAGATAGAGCCTTATAGGGCCTAGAGGGCACCCGGGCATCTGGGGCCTGGACTTTCTCTTTACCCTTCTTGCCACATGAAAGTCCCCAGTCCTGGGATGCTCACCACCTTCCAGAAAAACAGTTTCCAAATCTGTTACCTCTGATTATTCAAGTCTTCAGTACTAACTGTTTGGGAGAGAGGGGAGAGCTCATCTACGTTCTGAGCCACACTCTCCAGCAAGCACTGTTGGCCCACTTAATTGCTCACTTGTTCATTTCCTCAGTTCATGTCTTCATACATTCAGTAAATATTTTCAGTGGTTTCCATGTGTCAGGCACGGGTCCAGGCTCCAGGTACTCGGGAAACATGAGTAAACAAAACAGATAAAGGCCCTGACTCATAGTGCTTACATTCTAGAAACAGAAGAGCGTCAATAAGCAGTAAGCATGGTGAAGAAAATTATGTGGAACAGAAGGTGACAAGTAAAATGGGAAAAAATGGAGCAGGTTAAGAGCAGTCGATGGCTCCGTTTTACCCTCCTACACAGGGTGGCCCAGGTGGCCCACCTGGCAATGGAACATTGAACTCTAACTTGAAGAAGGCAAGGAGCGACCCACGCAGAAAGTCAGCGCTCCTGTGACCAGTTCATTAAAATGATTAACCAGGTTCTCAAACTTCTGAACTACTTCCTCTGCTCCCAGCTGCCAGTATTTGTGGATAATTCAGGGCTGTATCTATGCACAGACCAAGTTCAACTACATTTCTTTCATTTTTTGCCTGTTTTAAGTGCTTAGGGTGGTGAGGAGCGGGGAGCTGTCAGGCCTTGGCAGCGGGACGCTGAGGAGTCGTGTTGGTGGGAGACGTGCCGACCTCACAGTTTGTCTGAACACTGCCCTGCTGGGGAGCTGGTGCCGTAGATGCCTAGGAAACTGAGTCCACGCTAAAGGATTCTGACAAATGCATAAGCTTCAGCAACACCTGGCAAGAATTTTCTTATTTAAAACAAAACAAAACAAAAAAATCAGCAGCTGGAGATGCTGCCAGTGTCAGAGCAGGAGCCTGGCTGTCCCTGGAGCCCTGGGCTGGGGAGTGGCCTCTGGGGTGGCCTCCTTGGCCCTGGGCAGCTGGGAGGGGCTGACGCTTTGGCCACCCTTCCCCTTGGGCTTTCCTAGCCTGACTAGAGCTCCCACCAGCCCTCCAACTTTGAGATGTATGTTCTGGTGCCACACTCACCCTAGATCCTTTGAGGAAAACATAAAATAAATCCCAAGGATTTGGGAGGGAGGGACCAGTCATCAAGGACTCTGGGGAAAGTCAGAGGGAGCTGCAGAACCTCCACAGGTTCAAGGTACATCTTGAGGCTGGAGCACAAACCCCTGCCAAAGCTGCAGGGCAGCCTGCCGGAGCTTAGTCCCGTCGGTGGCTACTCAGGATTTCCCAGTGAGCAGCTAACGAAGGCGCCGACTCCTCGCTCCCAAGTGAGGAGAGAGATAAGAGGAGATTTAGTATAGGAATAGGCTCACATGATTGTGGAGGCTGAGAAGTCCCAGGATCTGCTTTCTGCCAGCTGGAGGCCCAGGAAAGCTGGTGATACCTGTAATGGTCCAAACCAAAGGCCTGAGAATCCAGGCTGATGGTTTAAGTCCCAGTCTGAGTCTGAAGGCCAGAAACCCAGGAACAGAGATCTCCAAGGACAGGAGAAAATGGCTGTTCTAGCTCAAACTAAAAAGGCAAGTTGGCCTCTCCCCTACCTTTTTGTTCTATTGAGGTCCTCAAGGAATTGAATGATGCCCACCTGCTTTGATGGGGGTGATCTTTTCCAGTTTACCCATTCAGATGCTAATCTCTTCCAGAAACACCCTCACAGACACACCCAGAAATAATGTTTGCCAGATCTCTGGGCATCCCTTAGCCCAGTCAGGTTGACACATAAAATTTACTATCACAATAATAAACCTTAACAAAATTCCTAATAACTGGAGTCACATGGTCCCTTAATTATAATCTAAGGATGGTTTGATCAAAATGTACCAGGGCTCTCTAAGTCATAATTTGACTGAGTTATGAAATTAAAAAGACCAGAGAAGGGATGACTTCAGGCATGGCTGGTTCCAGGTGCTCAGAAAATACCACCAGGGTCTGTTACCTCTCTATTTATTTGCACTACTCCTTCTGTGGTGGCTCCACTCTCACAAAGACTTTACCTCATGGCACCAAGATGCCCACTACAGCTCCTGCCTGCATCACTGTAGGTTCTAGTCCAATGGGAAGGAGGGTGTGCCTTTCCTCTAACATTCCCAACAAAAGTCTCAGTGTGTTTTTAACTGAGCCATAAGGCCATTCCAATGACTGAGGTCACAGGAAGATGAGAACACACTGGCCAGGGCTGCATCACTGCTGCTGGAAGGGGTGACGGGCAGAGGAAGGGGAATCATGCCAGCCAAAACTACAATGACCATTTAAGAGCAAAATCAGTGTTGCCCACTCAACAAAGGCTTGAGCCTGAAGAATCTAGAACATTCCAGGAGTGCTCACTGGGAGCGATAAGTCTGGCCCTGACTTGAGTGACCCTGAGCAGGGAACCTGTCCTCTCTAAAGACCTCAAAGTTCTATGCAGTTCAGAATGTTTTCCCCCATGGATGCCTTCAACAGCTGCTTGAAAATATCTACTCCAAGCCAGTTCTTCAGTTAGAGTCCAAATGCTCCATGCAACGCAGCAAAAGAAGAAAAATGGGACAAGGTCAGCAGAACGTTACTGCAGCTTTATGTCTTTTCTGGCAGTTACAAAACAAACCACCAAATCACTTCAGATAATCTACTCGGTTTACAAATTTCATGGTAGCACAAACCGCTCGTTTGAGTAGGTCCAGATTAATACCCTTTAACACCAAAAGAGAAGTGTGCCAAGGAGAGCAGCCTGAAGAAGTCCTCCAACGTCTGACAAAGATGGGCAGAGAGAAGGGCAGGAGGCTAGCATCCCACTGGGCCAAGAGGCTTGTCTTTTCCCCAGGGAGGACAATCATTTTCTAGTGGTCAAATCGGGTGGAGTGTGGAACTGTTATCAATAATACGATAAAATTATATTCTTTGCTGCAAGCATGAAGCCTGTAATTGTTGATTTCATCCTCTGATGTGGCCAATTATGGACACATATATTGTAGTCACTCGGCAAGGCTCTTGGCGTTACCTAACAAAGAGTTGGCTAGAAATGCTCGCGTGTCTATTGGGAATGTAGGGTGCGCATGAAATGGGGTGCTATGTGATCCATCGATGCTGTAATTGTATTACCCAGCAGAGTCTGTATTTCTCTCTGTAAAGCCATTGTCTCTAGATCTAAAACTGGAAAACCTGAAATTCATCCAGAGAATGACACTGCTCTGTGTGGCCAGGCCTATGATTTCTACCAATGGAGGCACGTTACTCAACAATTAAAGGGGGAAACATGCGGCCACATTTGAACCAGAGCCTTGGAGCTAAGGAAGGAATTTATAAAATGGAAGACAGGAAAGTACTCCAAATATAGTCCAAAGTTCAAAAGCTGGGTGGTAAACACAAGAAATTAAGAGACAGAAGACGGAATGAAAAGGTTTAACACGACTCTAATTCAAGTTTTGAAAGATGATAAAAGACAGAATAGGGAGGAGGTTAACTACCAAGGAGATAATGTTACCAATCTTCAGATTTAGGATTTGCCTAGATGTATCTTAGTGAAACTGCCACAAAGCAAAGAAAACAAAGCAATCTTAATATCGGGCAATGATTAAACACAGATTGCCTACAAAGAGACAGTCATTAGAATGACTGCTGACTTCTCACTCACAAGAGAGCTCAAAAAAGTGGAATACCTTCAGCGGGCTGAGAAAAGTACTACTAGCCTAGAGATCCACACCCTGTGAAACTCTCGTTTAATAATGATGATGAAATAAAGACAAAAAGAAACAGAATGTTTATCCACAAAACAGCAACCTATAAATTGTCCTTAAAATGTAAATTCTAAAGGATGTGTTAGATAAAAGAAAAATTATTCCAGATGAAAATCTGATGCAAGTACAAAGAATAAGCAAAGACATAAATAAATATGTGAACTAATCCTATGCTTGTGTAAAGTAATAATAAAAATATAGCAAATGGAATGGGGCAAAGCAAAAATAATAACTGAAACAAAAACACTGGCCTTGTAACAGTAAAGGGACGCCAGGTGGAACAAAAATAGTGGCTAGCAAGAGTCAAAAGGAGGGTGGCCTGAGAGTGAAATTGTCCTAAATCTTGTGGATTTTTCAGAAGGATGGGAAGTGTGTTAATTAAACCTGGATTTTGTTAAGCTAAGCACGCTTATTAAAACTGCTGGTATAACTACTGAAAGAATAAGCATGGAACATACGTCCACCAAAGAAACAGCAGAGGAAAATGGGGTAAGAAAACAAAATCCAAAGGGAGGCAAAAAAAGGGGAAGAATCAGGACTAGAACAAACCAAAGGCACATAACAAGATAGAAAACATAAGTGTAAACGTATCAGCATTTACAATGAATATAAATGGATGGATGTCTGCAGGTCAAAGACAAAACTGCTAGGCAGAGCTGGAATTCTAAAAATTCAATTATATGCTCTATCTAAAATAAAAAAGTAGCAGACCAGCAAGAACTGGGAAAACCCACCCGTATAACAAAGTGTGTTTAACACACCTCTCTCAGTAATTGACAGATCAAGCCGCCCAAGAAATCATTACAAATTGAGAAAGACAATTAGCAACCCTGATTTAATGGATGACGTAGAACACTGAGCCCAGCAATTGGAGAACACACGTTCTTTTCAAGCACAAAATCTGGCCACGCATTATGCCCTAAAGTTGGCTCTGGAAAGTTTGAAAATTGAAGTCAGCAGTGCTACATCCCCTGACCAACAATCACTTAACTGATAAAATGGGGCGGGAGGGAACAAATAGAAAAACTGTATATATTTGGAAATTTAAAAAAACAAAAAACTAATGTGTCAAAAAAATAATAATGGAAGTCAGAAAATACTAACTTGTGGGAAGCATCTAAGATAGTATGTTACAGGTGATTTTATTTTCAATGCTCCCTTAGAAAGTAAGAAAATCTCCACAACCGCCCTGGCCGGTTTGGCTCAGTGGTTAGAGCATCGGCCCATGGACTGAACGGTCCTGGGTTTGATTCCTGGTCAGGGCACATGCCTGGTTTGGGGTGCGGGTTAGGCAGCCTATCAATGACTCTCTCATCATTGATGTTTTTATCTCTCTCTCCCCCTCCTTTCCTCTCTCTGAAATCTATAAAGATATATTTTTTAAAAAAATGTTACACAAAGAAAACAATGGAGCCAGGTAACTTCATAGGCATGTTCTGTCAAACAGGCAGGAACAGATGGTTTTCAATTTTCACAGTCAGTTCCAGAGAATTATTTCTATTAGGCCAACCTAACCTTGGTTGTGAACAAGACAGGGATAGCGTAACGAGCCAATTTTACTCATGAGCATATATGAAAAATTGTAAATAAAATATTGGGAAACCAAATTCAGAAATACATAAAAACACTAAAACACCATTACCAATCCTGGTTTGGTCAAGAAATATAACCTGGATTTAATATAGAAAATAGATTAATGCAATTTGTCATATTAACAAATTAGAAAAAAATCCCGTATTATTATCTTAGTAAATAAAAACATTTAAAAAAGGGTTTTCCATAAAATTCATCCCAATGAAGCGAACCTATAATAAAACTACCACAAATAAGATCCTTAGAGATAAAAGTTGAAAGAATTCCGTCTATAAATATTTTTAGAAATCAATATAAGCGATAACTTTATTACTTCAATAAGAAAGGCAATTTTTAAATAAGACATACTAAGCGCCATTAAAAAATCATATAAGAAAAGATTGACATTTTTGAGAATTTTTCACGAAAAACAACAAACTGGGAGAACATTTCGGCAACCCACGATCAACAGAAGATTAGTATCACGAATAAAGGATTTCTGTAAACCAGTGTTAAAAAGTCATAACTCAGTAGAAACAAATCTTGAACAGGTATTTAACAGAGCAGGAATAGACGGCACATACATCCTAAACGCTGACCAACCTCAATTAGTAATTAGATAAGTGTGCACTAAAGCCATATCGATTATATAATTTTGGACTGGGAATGCTAATTAAAAAGCCTGACAGTGCTAGATGTCGGCGAGGATGTGGAGCTATGGAGACTGGTGCACTGTTAATGCGATGCAGGTCAGAAGAGCACCTCTAAAACGCATGCTGGCGCCCTAGCCGGTTTGGCTCAGGGGTTAGTGTCAGACCACGGACCGGAGGGTCCAGGGTTCGATTCCAGGGCACATGCCTCGGTTGTGGGCTCCATTCCTGGCCCTGGCTGGGGCACATGGGGGAGGCAACCAATCGGTGTCTCTCTCTCTCTCTTTCTCTCTCCCCCTTCCACTCTCTCTGAAAGTCAATGGAAAAAAAATATCCTCGTGTGAGGATTAAAATATATATATACCATATACAGATGTACATATATATGTGTATATACACACACACATATATAAATGTTGGCATTGCTCAGTACAGCTGACCACGCTCAGGCACCAAGGCCCAGCAATTCCAACTACTGGTTGGAAAACACTTGCAAGAAATGCTCCCTCAGAAAACTCTTAAAATGCGTGCAAGGGAACATATACAAAAATGACATGGCAAGATTGCTCATAAACGTGACAAACTGGAAGCCGCCCAAGCGCCCCTCGACAGCCGGAGGGGCAGGCGCGCCGCGGTGCGCTCCCGCAGGGGTGGCGGAGCGGCTGCCGGGGGACCGAGGGCCCGGTGCGTCCGCACCCGCACCGGTGGGCCTCAGGCAAGGAGACAGCAGGCTACGGGCCGAGGCGGCAACGTGGCCCACTCACATCGCGTTCCAGCTCAGGCAAATCAGCAACTGCGCCGGTCAGGGCTCTGCAAATGGTGACACAACCACAAAGAAAAGCAAGGGGATAAGAAATTCAATATTCTGAATATTGGTTACCAAAGGTGAAGGGAGGGAGGAGCTGCAACAGGGAAATATGAAGAGAAAGTTTGGAAGGTAGTGGAAAGTGTGTGTGTGTGTGTGTGTGTGTGTGTGTGTGTACGCGTGTGTTTAATGTGGGTAGTTGGTACTTGGGGTTCATGACATTATTCTTCAAACTCTGCTAACGCAGTTTACAAAATTTTGTATAATGATATATTTTACAATTAAAAGAGCGTTTAATAAAATTACAGACTTTTTTTTAAAAAAACAGGATATTTTTAATGTGTGTTTTAAATGTCTTGTATCAACCAGCAGCACTGTGTCCTGGGAAGAAATGCCGTAATTAAAGCCAGATTGGCTATTTCATAAAGAATGTTAAATAATAGTAGTGATATCATTATCCTCACATTACAGAAACAGTAAAAGTATTAGAAATATTATACAGGCGTTAAAAATGTACATTAAAGTGGATCCCCATCTAAATGCCTCACATTAAATCTACAGGACACCAAAAGACAATGCGAGCATCTTAAAAGCAGGTAGGCAGGAGGCTACATTATGAACCAAGAGATGGAGCTTTAACGGGCAGGAAAATTCTCAAACACAACAGCATAGGTCGGAAGAAAATTGAGTAATATACTAAAAATAGTGAGCAAAAATAAGCAGTAAGCCTAGAATTCCCCCCTCCGCTAAATTATCAATCAAGAGTGAGAGCAGCCCAGCCGGGCCTGGCTCAGCAGTTGAGCGTCAACCTAGGATCCAGGCGATCGGGGTTCAATTCCCGGTCAGGCCACATGCCCGGGTCACGGGCTCAATCAATGACGCTGTCATCATTGATGTTTCTATCCCTCTCTCTCCCTCTCCATTCCTCTCTGTGAAATCAATAAAGATATATTTAAAAAAAAAAAAGAGTGAGAGCAAAGGGGGAAATAAATACAGCTTTACACAGTCTGCAAGAACACGCCGCCTGAGTCCCTCGCCAACAGAGCTGTCAAAGGCCAGGTCTCAGAGAGAAGGGACCGAGCCTCCGCTGAGACAATGGGGTGACAGGGACAGTGATGGGCAAGCTGGGGAAACCTAAGGCAAGAGCTGGGTATATAAATAATAATCGTTAATTTTTTAGGATAAAAAGGGTGAGACAAAAACAAGATTACAATAACATATAATTAAAGTTGGGGTAAGGAGAGTCAAAACATGACATATACTTAGCTTTTAAGTTAAGCAATCATGTTATGAATATTTTGTGGACTCGAAAAAGCATAAGAGGAATACATAACTTGAAACCAGTGAAGAGATGAAAGAAGAATTGTAAAGAAAACTTATCAAGCAATCCAACAAAGGAAGGACAGAGGGGAAAAATAAAGACTAAGGTCAAGAAACTGCTCAAACAAGAGGGGAGACATCTGTAATACTCTCAATAATAAAGATAAATCTAAAATCATCATCATCATAAAGTGCTAATGACCTTAATATACCAAGAATTTAGACAAACAGGGAAGAAAAAGCTGAAGACTCTAGTAGAAAAATGGGTTAAAAATGAAAAGTTGATTCATAAAGCCTAAAACAAACTGCTTATAATGTGAAATCCCACTCATAATAAGGAAATTCAAACGTAAAATGATTTTAAAAAGAAAGAAAAAAAGAAAATGCCCGAACGTGTGCGATTTTTGCTCTTTTTAAGGTGTAGAAAGATAGGGTGAAGCATTTCTCTTGTGTTAATGACAAGAAAAAGCCAGATAAAATTTTGAAAGTATAGTGTCCTAAGGAGCTTGTAAGGAGCAGTTAGAAGCCTTGAATGACGGAATGAAAGGGGAGAAAAGGGGCCTTCGTGTGTGAGAAGAGCCTCAGCGTCAGTTGGGGTGCAGATGAACCCTCGTGGGCTTCAGCAGTGAACAGAGGTCATTTGTGCAGGTCAGGAATCGGTCAAACCTTCGCTGAAAGGGCGGACTGGCCGGACTGAATCCAAATGCAAGCAAACAACTCCTCCCCACAAGCCTCACCCCCCCTCCACGCCCTCCAAATTTGCCAAGAAGCATCAACACAGGAGGGGCGAGCAAACAGGGTTCAAGGGGCCTGCCGCAGATGAATTCAAAGGTAAAACAGAAATACTTGAAAGTACAGCCCAACTTCCTTCTAGCTCTAAAGCTAACAAAATCAAAAAGGGTCTGGTGGATAGAATGAGACTGACACTTTACGTTTGAGCTTGTTCTCCCCCAAATTCAAATTCGACCAGGTCCCGAAGGAGGGGTATTCTACAAAATGCCTGAGCAGGACTCCTCACATTGTCAGGGTCATGGCAACGAGGAAAGTCTAAGAAACTGCCATAGGCCGGAGGGGACAGGGAGACGTGATGACTAAATGCGATGTGGTGGCCTGCAAGGGTTCCTGTAAAAGGACATGATTGGGAAAATGGTGACATCTGAACAGAGTCGGGGACTAGTTAATAGTGGTGTTCCAAAGTCGGTTTCTTAAGTTGTGACAAAGGCATAATGGGAATGTCAAAGGTTAATAAATGGGAAAACTGGCCCAATGTTTCTGTAAATCTAAAATCATTCTAAAATTAAAAAGTTATTTTCTAAAGAAAAAAATACGCCCATTTACAAAGTGCAAACCATTTATGAATAAAACTAACATACTGAAAACTAAAAAATATAGTTCACAAAAAGGTAAAAAATAAAATAAAATAAAAACCCACCTAATTAAGTGGAGGGATATGCCATGTTCAAGGATTGAAAGTCTTAATATTGTGAAGGCATCATTTCTCCCCCAAGTAGATTAATTGATTCAGGGTAATCCATATCTAAATCCCAGCGTGCTTTTTGTAAGAATTAATGGGCTGATTCCAAAACTTAGAAGAATAGCCTAAACAACTTTGATAAAGAGGAATAAAGTTGGGGAGCTTATACTGCCTGGTTTCAAGGCTTAGTAGTAAGTGAAAATAATAAGACAGTGTGATAAGGGCATAAGTATAGACATGCAAATAGAACAGAAATAGACACAAATATATATATATATGGACAATTGATTTACAACAAAAGAGTCAAAGTGAATGAGTTAGTAAAGACGTTACCAACAAACGGTGCTGAAATCACAACACATGTTTATTTTTAAAAATGAGCATCTAACCCTACCATCATACCATCAACAAAAATTAATTCAAAATGCCTCATAGACCTAAATGTAAGACCTAAACCTATAAAACTTCAGTTAGGAAACAATTTTTGCAAGTTTGGGGTAGGTAAAGATTTCTTGACTGGATAAAAGAAGTATGAATCATGGGAAAAACTGATAAAATGAAGTTCATAAAAATTAAAAACATCTGCTCTTTAAAAGTTATCAGTAAGGAAAGAAAAAGATACACTACATACTGGGGAGAAATATTCACAACATATATATCTATCAACGTATTTGTATCCAAAACATACAGAGAACACATAAAATTCAATAATAAGATTAACAATTCAATAAAAAAAAGAGTAAAAAATTTAAACACATAATTCACAAATGGCCAATGAGAACATAAATCAATATTCTTAGTCACTAAAGAAGTTCAAATTAAAAGCACAATGAAATACCACTACCTACTCCAGAATGGCTAAAAAAAAAAATTTAAGACTAGGAAAGGAATTCAGTTCATTCAGCATGGTTTTTTTTCAATAGTTTATTGGTTTTTAGAGAGAGAGGAAGGGAGAGAAACATCGACTTGAGAGAGCAACACTGATTGCCGCCTCCTGCACACTCCAACCTGGGCACGTGCCCTGACCGGGAATCGAACCGGCAACCCTTTGGTGCACAGGAAGGTGCCCAACCAACTGAGCCACACTGGCCAGGGCCAGAATGGCTCACATTTTAAAAACTGACAATACCCACTTTTGGCAACAATGCGGAAAAACTGAAGTGCTGATGGCAATGTAAAACAATGAAACGACTTAGCCAAACAGTTCGGTAGTTGCTTATAAAGGTGGGCATCCCTTTATCCTATGGCCTAGACATTCTACTCGTAAACAATTGCCTGAGAGAAATGAAAACAAATCCACCAAAGTTATGTTCACAAATTCACCAAGAGGCTTTGCTCAAGGAAGTCAAAGCCTAGAAGCAGCTCTGCTAGGGACCAACAGAAAGAGTGAACTAACTGGAGACCACAGCAGACGGGACGGTCCGGAGTTTCCTTTCTTATCTCCAGTCTTTTGATGCACACTTTTGACTAATCTTCAGCGTGCATTCCCTTATTTCACAAATATTTCTTAAGGGCTGGACACTCTTCTAGGTGCACGAACACAGCCATTAAGAAGTCCCTGGTCTCGCGGAGTGTACTTTCCAGTGAAAGAACAAATGAGCACAACAGCTTCAGATCGTGAGGAATGCAGAGATGGAAACGCGGTGAAGGGGTTTAGTGGGACTTGGCCGAGGGACAACCCCTTAGCCAGAGAAGCTGGGGGCGGGGGGTGTAGAAGATCCCCTTGGTTCAAGCACAGTATGTGCTTCATGCTTCCACCTCCTCTTTTATCCCCATTTTCCCAACTTCACAGCCTAGAACTCCAGCTCCCAAGAGCTTTATATTCCTGTGTCTTAGTTCTTTGCTTAGAGAGCAGCCTTTTATCAGTGTTTAAGAACATGAATTTCTAGCTCTTTTAATGGCCCATTTACTCAAATCATAGAGCCTCCATTAGGTGCCAGGTATGAGGGGACACGAACCCTCCTGCTGCTTCACCTGAGGGAAAAATGAAATGAAATGCTAAAAAACCAACCTACTAGCACTCCATTAGTGAATATTAAAGGAAGGCAATTCTCCCCTCAAAACTCTCGTCATAATCACTACTTTTTTAGAACATAGCACTGATTGATATTTGCCAGAAAATGGACATAATAAATATCCAAATGTACAGAAATTTTCATATAAGTGGTATCTCTGAAAGGCGGTCCTTTGAGAAAGATTGTACAGTTTTAGGGGAAAAGCACTGATGTGGGTAATGGTTCCAGATCTGACCTTGGATTTCTAAACTGGCTTCTAAGTTAATCATGCTGAAGTATTGTTTTGGGGGAGTAGATAACAGCCAATGACTACATGTGAGTGAGGGTCAGCCCCACCCCACAACCTTCCTACTGAAGACAAGTTTCAGCCCAAATCTGCCCTTTTATAAACAAGCACTAATTGGCAAGGATCCACAAAACGGTTCCCCAAGTCTGAACTATAATGTTGATGAGATCCCAGCTCTGCAACCTCTCAGGCAAGCTGACCGTAGCCTTCATGCGAGGTTGACTTGAAGTAAAGTAGATGTTCCAATCGTCTAGAGTCAAGGTTGTGTCACCCATAGAGTCAGCCTCAGGTGAACAGAAGCCTTTGCAACCATGGCCGAGTACAGTCTCATTTAAGGTCACGCCTCAGGGTTGGGCCCTAAATGAATAAGCTCCAGGTGGCTTTAAACAACCTGTTTAATATGAAAATAAGTTGTCCCTAGTATATTTCAACCAAGTTACATATATCGACCACACTAGTTTCACCAGGAAGAGCCCATTTCTAATATTCCTCATGCTAATGGACAAGCCCCTCATCTCACCAAGGGAAACTCATCTCTAGCATTCCTTCTGCAAATCCCCAGAGCTCATGGTGGACAATGTTGGCTTCCTAACCTGGGTATGACTTCCTGGCTAGGGACTTGGCTGCCTGGGGTTGTTACAGCTAACAGCACATTTTAAACATCCCACTGCCTTACACGTATCATAAAATATCGACATCCCCACCATCAGGATCACATTGCCTGCCTTACCTGTTTCCTCAGTCATTCAGTCCACTTCGTTAAACATTTGTTCATGCCTACTGTGATAAAGGCTAGATATACATTCTGCCCTAAGGAGCTCAAAAGTTTAGATCTTAGAAGGCAAATAAATGTCATTTCCTATTGCCAGCCCATTGGTAGGAGCTATGTGGAGCATGGTCTCAAGGATTCAAGCTCAGCAAGCAAAGAAATTTAGGATTGACCAGTAACATCTACCATGGCATGACATGGAAAAGGGTCATACATATTTAGGTGCTATTTCCACACATCTTACCAATCTCCCCAGATATTTAAGATAACAAAGTATACTAATTAATTGTAAAAGTACATTGAAAAAAGTTTTAAAACACTATGCCAGTTGGAGGCATCATTACTACCAGAAGTAGCTGCCAATTCAGGCAGAAAGATGGTATCACATGCCCATCTCCAGGGATTCAAGAACCCGAGAGATGAAAAGAGAGAAATGAAAGTGCTGGCAAGCTTTACTTACAGCAATTTCCAGTGAAGAAAGGGCAGCACATACCAGGCTATGCCAACCATGGCTTTCATTTAGCTTCTCTGACAAACCAAACACAGGTCTAGTGGGCAAGAGCCTGGCCATGCTCAGCATAGCACATCCATTCTGCAGTTAAACCATATGAGCATTTGTATTGAGCACCAGTGATCTGAGTCAAACCTGCGTGGCACTGGTCACCCCACATAACTGCAAGCCCCCTTTGAGAACAGGGGCAGTATTTTACAGATGAGTGGCCAGTACCATCAGTCTTGCATTCCTAAAAATCATCACGATGTGCAAAATTACACAATAAAAACCACAGGACATGTGGGCAAAAAGGTGCTGGAACACAACACTCAAAATCTTCATCAGTGACACATTTCTCAAAAAGATAGGAACCTCATAAAAATGTTAACACATTTTTGCACATGGTAAACATTTGAGAAATACATAGGACTACAATAAATATGGCAGTTTACCTTGAAAAAGATCTGGCACTTGCTTGTGGAAGTGGGCATGGACAGGGTTGTCGCTTGTAGCTATTCTTTGCCATAGTGGAAGGAAGTTATCTGAGATCGACAGAAAGCTGTAGCATCCATCACATGGATGGTGTGGATCGTGACATCCATGATGGCCTGAGGGGGATGGTGGGTGTCTAAGGTATGTGCATTTTATGTATCCCTACATATCTTTGTTCAGCTGAGTGCAGTTCCTGGAGTTCACAAAGTGTTTATCCTGGACAAAACTCAGCATACCCAAATGTAAAATTTGTGTTATGCTAAAATTGTTTCCTAATATAGCAATCCGGCTGGAACAAATGTAATTTGTAAAACAAGCATCATAACAGAACTGACTAAATAGAAGCCTAGCCCAGAGCACAAAGGAACTAGTTAATAATGGTTATCATTTACTGAGAACTTTGTGAGCACTTATGCAAATTTTCTTAGTCAAGCATCACAACCAACTCAAAAAGGTTACTATTTACAAAGGAGGAATCCTGGGGCTCAGAAATTAAAATATTTGTCCCCAATTATTCATGCTATAAGTGGTGAAGACAAGATTTGAACCACGTCAGCGGGAATGCAATGCTAGAGTTCTTTACCCCTGTGTCTATAGCCTCCCCAAGAGGTTATTTCATGTAAGGAATAATTTATCCACTCGTTGATTCATGTGGTGGTTCTGCATGTCTCCTTTTCACACCTTAGCACATCAGCTACTATAACACTGTGCTGTGGCTGCTATTTGTCTCAAATGGCAGAAAGACCAATTACTGTCTTACTGGGAACTAGGAATTGGGACTAGGTTATTACCTAAAGTCCCCTGGGAGGACTGCTGGTTTGTTTAGCTCAGCAGGTGGCTCATGCCCGCATCTCCCAAGGACCCCGCTGCAGTCGGATGTAGACCAGCAAAAGTACCGCAAAGCCGCGGGAGGGCCTTAGTCAGGCCGCGCGGGGCTCCTCTCCAGCAGCGGCGCCAGATGTAGAAGAGGTGCCTGCAGCCAGGCTGTGCAGGACAAACACCAGCATTTACAGAAAACTAAAAACGGGCCGGCTCTGGGCTAACATGGCTGACGCTCCTGACAACCCAATCCTGCGTGTCCAGGTACTACACCCAAATCACATGATGAATAATATTAATATGACTTTGGCAAGCGACACTTGTCACCACAGAGCAGCGTTTCACAGAATCTGCAAAGGTACAGGCTCAGGCCGATAGGTATGTTGGGAAGGCAGTGGGTACGCCTTTGTATCTTGGCCACATCTCTTCATAACTGTGTCACCTTGGGCAAATGACCTAGCGTCCCCAAGCCTCATTGCCTCATCTCTGAAACTCAGGTAATGGGGTGAACCTAGCAGGGCTGTTGTAATGATTAAATAAAATAATAACTGTAAAACTCTTAAGATATGAGTGCTTAATGGATGACAGCCTTTGCTTTGGTCACATTCATCACCGTCACCATCATTCCGTCTGCAGTTAAAAGAGATGGATGCCATGAAAGAGGAATCAGCCCATTTTGCAGGGGCGGTGATTGTAGCTTTCCACGCAACGAGAAACTGGATAAAGCCTTTCCAAGGAGGAGGGAGAGAAAACTGCATGAGCCCTCCAATAAGAAGGAAATAGGAGGATTCTCACTGATGTAAAAACACTGGCTTTAAAACACAGGCCAATTCTTTCCATGAGCACTTGTCTTCTGAAAACCATGACTATTTCCTCAACTGAGAGGGAACCAAGTGCCACCAAACCAGAGAGAGCCAATTCCCAGTGACTCAAACAACCAAGGGAATCGGACAAAATAAGTTAGCTGCAGTCTCGAAAAAACTTAAAAAGCAGCAATTATGGCCTGGTCGGCCTTATCCTGTCCCTTGTATTATCAAAAGCAAAGTACTCTTAGGTGAAAGGGGTTATGGTTTGCCATGAAATAAATCCAATATTCCTTATTTTGATCAAGACAACTGCTCCCAATTGTACATTTTTAATGTGAAAGGGTGCAGAGAGTTAAACTCAGTATATCCCAGGCATGTAACAGATTTCTGTTTCCAGATTGTTGTAAATCCGGTATCAGATGCAAGAGGAAAGGCCTAAACATAAAACATCACCCCTGGTGAAGAACACTGCCCTGTGTGTGAATCCTGCACTACTTGCTACCGTCAGCACCTGTTTCCATTTGCATTTGGGGACCCATCCTCCCCCACCTCCATCAGTCAGCTGTTACCTGGGACATGGCCAGTTATGTCTCATTCCCCTGGCCAGAGTGATTGGCTCTGGGATGGACACCAGATCCATCCAACGCCAGCGAGGTGCAATGAGACCTAGGTCAGCCTTGCTGGCAGCTATTTTGCCACTGGGAGAGGCAAGGCCTTCGGAGAACTCACTTGAGTCAGAGAACAGGGGCGAAGGTGAAGAGAGGCGAGAACCTGGATCCTCGTGGCATCTTTAGAATGTGTAGATCTACCCACGCCTGCAGCTTATATTCTCATAGATCACACTTACACGTGCCATTAAATTTGCTTCTTGCTGTTATCCACCCTAGAGTTTCCTCTCTTGAATTCCTTCATTATTTCTCCCCACCTGCCTAAAATCCAAATATCCTTCAAGACCAAGATTCCTCTCTCAGCAGCCTCCTCTGACCACTCCAGTCCTGGCCAAGGCTCCCTCCTCTGGCTGCCAGTGTTGACTGTTGGAGCCATCAGCCCACAACATGACACAGCAGGGGACCGGCTATATACTCACCCGTTATCCCTAATGATCCTGGAAGCATGTCAAAGGCCTGAGAAGCCCAGCTCAGTTCCTTATACATATGTGGTTTCAGACAGTATTTAGCTAACTGATAAAGTTGATAAAAATAAGTTCTGGAACCCAGAGAATGAGGTTTAGTAAAAAGAAATATTTTCTTATTACACAAATCGAGAAGATCAGAGCAATCAGCTTCTATTGCAGAGTCCACATCCTTCATCGTTTGTAACAAGAGCCACCCCCACGGCAAGTGCCAACTGTAATAAACAGGTACTATTTTTTGAGTGATTATAGCATCAAGGGCTTTTTCAGAATATTTTATTTCAACTTCACCACAAACTCATGAGCTTACCCCATTATTAACCCCACTTTATAAATGAGAAAACCAAGGCTCAGAGACATGAAGTGACTTGTGGGAGGTCACAAGGTGAACAAGCAGCAGAGCCAGGATCTGAACCCAGGCAACCTGGCTCCAAGGCGCTTGCCATGACCACGCCGGACTTGCCTGCAACACTCCCGGCCTCCCCACTAATGTGCGCTGAAATTGCCTGCCAAGGAGTCACGGTCAATGTACCTCTCTAAATGCTTTTCATGTAAATAGTTTATAATTGCTAGGTATGATACCACAATAATTTTTATCAGTTAGATAAAATTATCTTTTCAAATACTTCAAAATTATAGAGAGTTAGTATAATTTAAAAGCAATTTCTTTTAAAGGGCTGCATTAATAAGTGAATGGCCACTGTGCTAATGTCATATCCATCACTTTTACAAGCCCTGCACAGGAAGCATGTTAAATCTATGGTCCAAGAGATAAAAACAAGAAGCCTCCTTTATGACACAGTTGTCTTTTTTAATACAACCGACTAAATATCGGATAAAACCGAGCTTAATGGCCACTGCAGAGATGAGCCCAGAGATTGTGCAGGAACTGAAGAACCCCCTTATGGACAATGGGATGGAGTCAGCACTGGCCGAGTGACTGTGATCACTGAGGCCAGGTTTGCGAGCTGATGTCCCCCTACTGGTGCAGACCACTCAGCACCCGGGCCTTGTCATGGTTACGGCCCTGAGGCTAAGGGCTCTGAGTCTGTGGTTTAGATTTACAATTCCACATCTCCAAGCTTAGCTCAGGGGAGTTGTACGCATAAACACTCAGCTTCAGAGACTCCAGCTATGATTGCCCAGAAGAACATGTGTGTTTTTTTTTGTTTTGTTTTTACCATTTATTTTAAACCAAAAAAAAAGAGCTACTTGATGGTTTCTGCTGGCATGCCAGTGCCCTGGAGTGAGTGCAAGATGAAAGGCGCAAGGTTGCTGTATGCATGTCTGGTCTCGGCCTTGCACCTGGGAGGGTAGAAAGGAGAGGGGGGAAAGAGGAGTGGGAGGCAATCATCAAAGTGAGGATAATTCTAGCATTTGAATGTATGTTTCATAAAGACTGTTCTCTAGAGGCAAGCCAAATATGCATTCAGGGCTCTACCAAAGAAGTAGTCATCTGTCTAACATTGAAGGTAATGAGGACAATTTTTGATTTCTGCCTACGTGCTTCCCTTAGGACCTAACTCCTGTGTCAACTATGACTGGGTTATATAAAAGGCATGTCCAATATTCAGAAAAGAGGAGCTGGCTCCTGCGATAGCCCACCATCTTCCAGCTCTCAGTGTGTTCAGCACCTCACCCCTTAACCGTCCACCCTCTCTGCCCTCAGAACTACCCATCTAGAGGGGAGAGTGCTTCAAAAAATGGAAGGGATCATAGTGAGTTCCCCAGAACCGGAGAGGGCCAACCAGATCACTACTTGGCCCACGGATTGAAAAGGAGTAGGATTCTTGGGCAGATAGGACAGGTGACCATCACAGCCATACTCAAGGGTCTAAGATTCAGTTTCTACACAAAGGTCTGATATAAGAATTCTGTCACCGGGTCACCCAAAAATTCCACCAAAAAATTTCTACAGTGACCCTAAATACTTTCCCACACATGGTTTTCTCTGAAAGCAACTTCAAATGTGTATGGGGGTTTATAAAAATCATTTCACAGAATCATATGAAAACACATAAACCTCACATATGTGGAAAAGAGAAGCACATTTATAA
This sequence comes from Miniopterus natalensis, assembly GCF_054644295.1. NCBI lineage: Eukaryota > Metazoa > Chordata > Mammalia > Chiroptera > Miniopteridae > Miniopterus > Miniopterus natalensis. The sequence continues at coordinate 38,559,090 of NC_142095.1, forward strand.
AAATGTTAAGAGGGGATATCTCCAAGTTAAAAATTGTAATTTTTCTTTTCTTTATGATGCTTTATTTTTTTCCTTTAGACTATATTTCACATGTGTAATTTATAAATAAGTTCTTTTCTTAAGGCATGAACTGCTAACAATGATGATGAAATTTAATTTATCAGTTAGGAAACATGCAGCAATACAATTAATCAGACCTTGATTTTAAAAGTACACTGAGACTGATACACACACACACACACACATATATATCTCAGCTCATGGGGTCTAAGGGAAAGCTGATAAACAAGGCCTTAGAAAGGCCGGGGAGCCCTGACCATTGTGGCTCAATTGGCTGGGCATTGTGTGCACCAAGGGGTTGCCGGTTCGACTCCTGGTCAGGGCACATGCCTGGCTTATAGGCTTTATCTCTGGTAGGGGGCATGCAAGAGACAGCAGATCAATGTTTCGCTCCCACATTTATGTCTCTCCCTCTCTCTCTCTCTCTCTCCCTTCTTCTCTCTCTAAAAATCAATTTAAAAAAAGAAAAGCCAGGGATGGGGGCCTTTTGGGGATCCAGGCAGCAGAAATCACTTAAAACTTCAGCCACTTTCAGTTCTGAGTGTCTAGGTTCCAGCATCAAACCTAAAAAGAGACAATGTATTGATCTATCTCAGGGCACCTGCCCACTCCCTCGCCTGTTGAGGAAAGGTCATCTTCACTGACAATGCCAGCGTGGCTCCATGTGGTAGAAGAAAAGGAGCTCCCCAAAGGAAAATCAGGTGCTATTAGTAAAGGAAAGGGCCATGAGGCAAGGACGGAAAGCCACCAATGTCCACCATAATGAAGACACTCAGTAGCGATCAGCTACTAAATGCTATACACACAGCTAAATACACACTTGACATAAATTGTCCCATTTAATAATAATAGGTTGCCTCCACGATTATTCTCACTTGACAGCTGAGAAAACTGAGGTCTCAAAAGGTTACATGCTTACTTACGTAATACAGGTGAGCAGGAGGGTTGGGATTAACCCCCACCATCTGACTGTAAATCCCACATTCTCAGCCGCTGGACTTACAACCCACCCAAACTTCCTCATAAGTTTCTATTACTGATGTTAGATGTACATCCTTTAGGTTCAAGTGTCAAAGATAATGGGCATGGCCGAGTCAAACACCATTGCCCCACCATGCCTCATTAAACACGGTCACATTCAGAGATGCTTATTAGAAAGGCATCTCTGACATAGCCTCAGGACTAGAAAGAAATAGTCTCAGGAATAAGACCAGATTTCATCTCTATTCTGTTATCAGAAAGGGAAGAGAGGTCAAGATGTGTGAGTGCCAGACTCCATGAAATCCCTAAGCACATGTCTCTGAGTGCTTCTCCTCTGGGTCTGGCCTGGGTGTATTTCATGGAAAGATAATTTGTGTGTTTCAAATCCACTTATGTTTAATTTATTAAAATGTTTTGGGACAGGGTTATTTGAGTCCCAAAAGGCACTATGGATCTATTTTATAAGACTTTAAAAACATCAATTTCCCTTGAACAAAAAAGTTCTATTTGCCTCAAGTAATTTGACCAAAACCTCAAAAAAAGTAAAATTGCTTCTAAATTCAGAACCAAAGATGCTTAAGCCCTTTCTAAATTCCATAAACACTCTTCTCTCAGGCACCTTAAACACACTCAGGCTATCTGACCACAGTGGGGTTATCCGGACCCCTCAAATGTTGACTGTCAGAGAAAATAGCATCATCTGAAAAGGGAAGTTAAAGCTAGAAGACAGAGGGACTGGCCACCTACCAGCTGTGTGACCTCCACTGATCCATTTCTCCTCTCTGGGCCTTGGCGTTCCTTTCTTTAAAATAGAAATAGTGTTTTTGTTCTTAGTTATGTTCTTAGTCCACAGAGTTTCCAAGAATCAAAAGACAATACATGAAAAGGCTTGACCTTTACATATATTGTGTGTACTATAAAATTTAATTTCTATTATCATTGCCACGAATGCTACTCAAAAAAGTAGAAATAATCAAATTAGTATAGCCAGTGGCCTAACCAAAACTAAGAAGATGAATTTTCTCACTTCATAGCAAAGACTGGCCATGCCAAAAAGATTTGCTCAAAGATCTCAGTTTACAGATGTCAGCAAAACCCAACTCGAAGGATGTAGTTGATGTATCCATCACCATGGCAATGGGTTGACATGAGAGCGCACATTTGTGTGTTCAAGAGTCTAAAATAGTCACAGCATAAATTGTGAACAAATTATCCAAATAAATCTGACTCCTGCCCTTCACACTCAGTAATAAATATCTGTGTCAGGCATGGCTTGCACAAAACCTTTCCTTGAATTTGATCATGATGTAATATTTTATTGCAGGCTCAAATAGGAAAGGTTAATGATAGAGCAAATGTGAAGGGAAAGAAGCTAATTTGGGTGAAACATAAACTTGTTCAACTTTTAGACCGCAGGAGAAATTATGACGGTTACTTTCATGTCTTTGTATGGAGTAATACACAGGACTGTCATGGCTTCAAAATGAACTAGCGAAGGAAAAATTAAGTCTTCCAAATACTCAGAAACAATGTGTTCATTTTATTTAAAAATGTATATTATTCATTGACTCAGGCAACATATTTTCCTGTTGGGTGAACCATATTGTGAGAATTACGTTTGTTTCCCGATGTATTCCATGGTGCGAAGCCAAAATGCAAGCTTAAGGGCAGGAAACGTCCCGTCTATAGTGAATTTTCCACACGACACTGCTAGTGGAAAGCAGTTCCCCAAAGGGGGAGCGTCTGCTCCTGGGGATCACCGAGGGCAACAGTGATGCTGAAGGGGATTTTTACTAGGAAGATTCTCCCTCACCAACTAGTCTAAAGTTTTATCGTTTTCAATTCACCTGGAACTGACAGCAACCGGTGAGGGCAGAGCAGTCACTGATGTTTGATTCTAAGGAGCTGGAATGTGGGTGAGCAAAGGTAAACCAGTGCCCATTCCTCCACAGCCCCTTCCACCCCCTGCTCTACACCAGGGTCAGCAAGCTTTTTCTTGGAAGGTTGGGTAATGAGTAATTTAGAATTTATGGACCAGGAAGCAAATAGAAGATATTCTATAGTTAGCTCACAACGATTTTAAATGTAACCATTTGAAACGTAGAAACCATTCTTAGTTTGCAGGCCACACAAAAACAGGCAGCAGGCCAGGCTGGCGTGCGTGCCATAGCTGGCCAATCTCAGTCTGAAATCTAGACTTCTGAGGCAAGCTGAAATGGTGCCTTGCTGTAGTCTTTCCTCCCCCACTGCGCTCTTGGCCTCTTCTTCAAGTTAGGCCTCCCTGAGCTCATTGCCTCAGGACAAGACAAGTCAGCAGAGAAAGAAACAAGAATCTCTTCCCAGCTTTTGGCATCTGAAAACCTTTAGTCTCTCCAACATGGGAAGATGAAAGAGGAGAAGACTCCCGTATAACAAAGGATGTGGGAGAGGAGGTGATGGGTCTGCACTGTCAAAGCTTCTCTCCTGAAACCCGAGGAAAGACCTCGGCAGGTGGATGCTGGGGGCTGGGTAAGATTCGTGGCTATGTGCATATAGGAACATTGTCAGGAAGGGGACCCACCTCCAGTTCTCCAACCATCCCAGGGAAAAGAGACCTCAGATCCCCTGGCTGATGTATGGGATCTGAGAATAGATGAACATGTGGCCCTAGGTGCTGAGTGTAGGCCCAGGAAAATCACAGAACCCCAGAGAAAAGGTGACTTCTCAGTGGGCTGGACAAATCAAACTTAAGACAACCTCACCAAATACCTTCTGTCCCAGAAGGACACAAGAGCAGAAAGATCCCATATCCTTGGAGAGAAGCAAGGACACAGGGCCAGTGGCTGAAAGAGAGGGAGTCAGATGTGAAGGGACCTGACAAAGAGCGATGGGGGATAACTTCGCAGCAAGGTCTAAGGATCCACACCAATGATCAGATGAGACGAGAGGCATGGCCTTGGGCACCAGCAGGAGGGTAATGAGGAAAGACCAGAGGATGGGTGATACCAGTCAATGCCAGCACAGAGAGACGTGATCGAAAAGGGACTATACAGGACGAGCCGTGCCCTGCCCCTCTGCTGGCTCTCAGAATTTGCACAGCTCCAGACAGAGAAGCCAGGGCTTTGTTGCTGTCACCTGTGGCTTGATTCAGAACCTGAGTGTGGTTGGCGGTTGTTTCCAGCTTTACATCTTACTTACTTGCGTTTGAGGCGTGAGATTCCTAACCACTAAAGTGGCTGTTAAAAAAAAAAAAAAAAGAGCAATGGTCAGACATAAGATCCAGCTCCGTCTGTGATAAACTGTGACCCCACAGAGCCCTGGTCGTCCGATGTGTTAAAGAAGGAATTGTCCAGATAATGGATAGCTAATGGGTTTTTTCTTTGCGAGCCACGTTGGATAAATCAGTACCTATTAACTAGCTCGTTGAGTGGAAGAGGGTTCTGGGTTGCATCTGGGTTCTTCGAGAAAGGAGGTCGTGCCCAGCTGGGCGTGGCTCAGCGGTTGAGCATCGACCTAGGATCCAGGCGATCAGGGTTCTTTTCCCGGTCAGAGCACACGCCCAGTTGCGGGCTTGATCAATGACTCATCATTGATGTTTCTATCTCTCTCTCTCCCCTCATTTCCTCTCTCTGAAATCAATAAAGATATATTTTTTTTAAAAAAAAAAAGAGAGAAAGGAAGTCGCCATCAATTCCTGATGTTTCCCATGGCCACGGAGGGCAGAGGAAAAGATGGCAGGTGCAGGTTTTCCCTACTCCTGGGCAGGTACATGATCTTGGAGGCCCCTTTTCATTCAGAAAGTCAGTCGTTTTTCAAAATGCCTGACACCCAGCCTTGTTTCAGAAAGTTTTATTGAGGAAGCTTTTCTCCAAGAGCCCAGCTCTCCTCAGTAAATCTGGGGTCAGATAGAGGGAACGTGGGGTCCCTTCCTTCACAGCAGTGAGCTGCTCGCACACGCATCGCACACTCAGCCCCGGGAGCATCGAGAGGGTCAAGTGAGGCAGCAAATGGGGGAACGTACCCAGCACAGTAGACGCTCAAAAGTTGCTGATTTCCCTCCTTCAGGCACTGGGCCTGCATTTGCCAGCAAGACAGAAGTCCACAAGAGAACTTTCCTCTCTGGAATGTGAAAATCGCTTGTCCTTGGAATAATTCTTTTCCAGGCTTTCAAAGTATAGGATGTCGAAAATAATTTTTTTTTTAAGTTGTTTTGACACATGCATGCATAGGGAGCTTTCTAAGAATGCAGATTGCCAGGCCCTGCCTTGGGGCTAATGAACCACAATCTCTGCGGATACAGCCTGGAAGGTTGTAGTGCCACAATTCTGACATCCGCTAGCATTCAAGACCCCAGGTTAGCAGGCACTTCTTACCTCTCCATACACCCCGAACCATAGGTCCATCCCTTTCACCTCCTCAGGGAGGCCTTCCCTGGACACCCTATTTAACACAGCAGCCCTACCTCCCCAGCCCTCCCTGTCTCCCTCCCCCATTTTATTTTTTCCATAAAACTTTCCATTCCTCATGCCATTCACATGTTTTACTTGTGAGTCTTGTCTTACCCTACCCCATCCTGAATGCCAGCATCACAAGGGCAGGCTGATTGTTTTGTGCACTGCTACAACCCCAGTGCCTCGACCAGTGCCTGGCACACAGTGGGCACTCAGTAAGTACTAGCAGAATGGTCTTTGCTGCACCCCATGTTCTCATTTGACCTCAGAGGGCCCCAAAAGAGGTCAAATGGATGAAAGGTCGCTTGTGGAGGGTTGCATAACTACATGGTTTAAAAAACACTAGTCTAGAAATTTTAAGCACTGAGTCTCAGAGATCTTTTAAGATAAGAAGGAAATAGATGATCCCCTCAAAGGCCCTTCTGACTTTGACAATTTTCAAAACCAGATGAGTAACCTATGGCTTTGGGTTTCAGCTGCGTGGTTGGGCTGGGGTGGTACATTGCCTAAATCCAAGAGCAGAGGGAAGGCCGGGGACTCTGCCTCTCAGGCGCTCACAGCATCCTCAGTGTCTGCTCACGCCCCAGATCCAAGCTCCCCATTCCCCTTGCATTGGTCTGCCCACTCCTTGTCCCATGCCCTTGAGAGCCAAGGCCAAGCCAGGCACCACCCTCACTTGCTTCCCCAAAAATGAGGGTGTGGTTCCAAGCATCTGGAGTTGAGGGGGAGGCTGTTATTTAGCAAAAGAGACACATCATTATTTTCTTGTACCGGGATCATGTTTCTTTTAGCCGACTTGGCTTCGCATTTCTACAGCATCCCCCAGGCAAGTAACACAATTAAGCAAAAGGAGAGGAGACTGAGCAACAATAAATTACACAGATCTGGTCATTCTTTTGCCTGCAGTTTTAAAAGGAGCCGAGCATTTACAAGGATCACTCACCCTGCATCTTACATGCTCAAACATTATATATAAACTGCTAGTAAAAACTGATGGGGATTTGAAGTTTACACTCATACGTTCACACACACACGCACACACACACCACAGAGACACGCTCATGGGTTAGGCCTAGGCATTACTTTGTCTTTTTTTTATGATCAAATAACCCAAAGACAATTATAAAAATAGTCTTAGAACACACATGGAAGAATCCAGGACAAAATGGGGAAAAATTACAGAAATTAAATCTATCTAGAGACAGGCAGGGAGAAGGGTGTCTAGTAGCAGAGCTCTGTGTCGGAGCAGATGAAGGACTGAACTGGGAACCAAGGGAATCGCATCATGATATCGGCTCTACAATGCATATTCTGCGTAAATTTAGGCAAGACGTTGACTTTTATGGGTTTCTAGTTCTCGCTATATAAAACAAGTTGTTTGAATATCATCACCACCATTTTCATCACCCCAAGCACCTCCCATACTGCTATTTACTTACTACTGTCATTTAAGTCAACTCTTCTTTATTTGAATGATTACACACCGGAGAAGAAATAAGTATTTATTATATTATTTGTTGCATCTTGCTACACTTTCTACATTTGTCATAATAAAGACAACTTACGATAGTTTGGCTTAGGATTTTTTGACTTTACAATGGTGGGAAAGCAATGGACATTCAGTAGAAACCAGCCAGGCCAAGCTATATGTCTGATACATTAGGTGCACTAAATGCATTTTTAACTTAATGGTATTTTCAACTTACAATGTGTTTATTGGGACTAACCTCATCGTAAGTCAAGGAGCATCTGTAAATATGTTTACTTAGAAAGGAAACTATTTCACTAATATGAAAGGAAAGTTAGAATCACTGGTCTTAAATAGAAGGCAATGACAAAAATAAGGGCAATGGACTCCTGCTTTCAGTCATGGTAGACTAGATTACTTCAGACCAATCCCCTTGCCAAGAACAACTCTAAAATCTGGATACGGTATAAAAAGTATAAAAATAAAAACAAAGACCTTCTGTTTGAAGACACTGGGGAGATACAAAGGCAGCTAGGACTGAAGACAAGAGCAAAGAGAAAGAAAGCACACTGAAATAAGTCCAGTATTTCAAGCACTGTTTTCCTGCAGGCTCTTGCTGATTTGTAAAACTTCACAGGACCCAGAGGCTCGGAAGTCAACAGTCAGTCTCATGATAACAAAAATGGAAGTCGGGGTCCACCAAAGGGAGGGACCCTGGCAAACATTTCAAACTTCCCCTAGGACCATGAAAGGGCTACACATTAGAAGAGTGTAACAGAAATAGCGTAACCCTCAGAAAGACTAAAACCTAATTTCAGGCCAGCTCAAACCCAGATGAAACAAGATCATCTACCAGTACTGGAAACACCTGACAAAAGCATTTAAAAAAAGTAATTTCTCTGGAAGAAGATAACATAATCCAGAGCTTCAAATTGGCTCTACAATTTGTTATATATTATTTCCAGCATTTACTGAAATTTATAAGGCATGCCAGGAGACATAACCAAAAACCAAGAAAAAACATCAGACCCAGATGTGAGTCAGATATTGGAGTTATCAGATACAGACTTCAAAATATCTATGATTAATAAGCTTAAGAAAGTAGATTACAAGATCAAGAACTATAATCTTTACAAAATGAAAAATGCATCCCTAGAATTGAAATACACAATAACCAAAAATAAGAACACAATAGGGGATTTTGGCAGAATAGACAATGCAAAAAAAGAGGATCTGTAAACTGAACTAGTTCACCAGGAAATATCCAGATTAAGCGTGAAAAGCAAAAACGAAGGTATAGTTATTGCACAAAAGAGCATAAGAATGTGGGACTTGGGGAAGAGTTCTAACAGGTATGTGTTTGGAAATCCTGAAGGAGAAACAAGAGAGAATTGAGCAGATGGGATACTTGAAAAGATATTAGATAATTTTTTTTCCCCAAACTTACCAAAGACATCAAGTTAAAGACTTTTAAATCTTTTACAATTCCAAACAGAATAAAGAAAACCACAACTAGGCATATCATAGTAAAAACTACTTAAAGGGAAAAACAAAAAATCTTGAAATCAGCCAAAGAAAAGAAACATTACCTTCAAAAGAGCAACAGTAATGATGAAAGCTGATTTTTAAACAAAAACGATGGAAGCCAAGGAACAATGAAATGGCATCTTCAATGTGTTGAAAGCAAATAACTGTCAACTTGGAACTCTATGCTCAGTGAAAATAGTCTTCAAAATGTACATGGAATTAAAACATTTCCAAACAAGCAGAACCTGAGAGAGTTCATATCCAACAGAAATGCACTAAGAGAAATGCTAAAGAGCATTCTTCAGAGCAGAACAGAATGAGGTCAAGTGGAAGCACAGGAATGCAGAAACTAAAGAAGACAATGGAAAGTGTAAATATGTGGGGGAAGCCAAATAAATATTGACTGCACAAAATAATAACAGTGATTTCTTGTGCCATGTAAAGTACATGTGGAACTAAAATAGGTGCCATGCTGACACAGAATATGCAGGGAAATAGCCAACAGAGGAAAGCAACCTAAATGTCCACTCCTGGGTGAATAGATATATACACAATGGAATATTATTCAGCCATGAAAATGAAGGAAATCTTGCCATTTGCAACAACATGGATTGATGCTGAGAGCATATTATGCTAAGTGAAATAAGGTAGGTCAAATAGCAAATGATCTCACTTATATGTGGAACCTTAAATTAAAAAAAAAAAAAAAAAGCTAAGCTCATAGATAAAGAGAACAGATAGGTGCTTTGTGAAAATCACCAGGCTGTATACTTATGTGCACTCTTCTGTATGAATTTATACATCAATAAACAAGTTTTTTAGGTCAAACACACAAGAGAATATCTGCAATCATCTTAATGCTTTTAGGAATTATTTTAATCAAATGTTAGAGGCATTTGGTATTCTATATTAATATGAATGCAAAAAATAACTGTGAGTCCACAAATAAATATGCTTTTAGAAATAATAAATACACTTAGTGAATTTAAAACCATGTCATTAAGTTCTAGCAAGGCCTTATTGCCTGCTACATCTCTGAGCCTGATCACTCTTGGTTAAAAGGGTAAATAAGAAAGTGTTCACGAAGCCCTTAAGATTTACCACCAAGCTGAGATTGCTTCTTGGTATATAATGAAAATAGGACTGAAAAAGAAATTGCTTTCTCAAAATGTAATAACATCCACTACTATGTATCACCTGAAATCTCTTGGCTAAGCACCAGGGACCTCCCCACACTGTGGGACACGCTGGCTTATTTGATCTGAAATTTCCCTTCTAGCTGACCATCTGTGACTTGCTGATAGAAAGCTGCACATTCAATGAAAGCTACAAAGAGTTTAAATTTGGAAATGGTTTCACAAGGAAAATCAAGTCAAGTCCATTGGTTATAGGATTTATTAAAATGGGCGTGTATCTATCGGTACCCGCCATGATATCGCCACCCCCTCTGCATACCACAGGTCTAACCTTGAAAGAGGGAGCCCCATTCTAAGGGGTCCCCTCTCCTGCCCCATATCTGAGCTATCGGCTAAGCTGTCGGCTCTACTTTCAAAGTACATCTGGAATCCAACTGCTTCTCATCCTTCCTCCAAGTCACCATCCTCCCTCACCTGGTGGCCTCCTGTCCCTCCATTCTCACCTTTGTCTTTCTTCAATTTCTGTCAAACTCCAAGTGAGACCTTAGCACGCCTCTGTTCAAACCCCTCCCATTTCATACAGAGCGAAAGAAGATATCCTTGTGGTGGCCCACCAGGCCCTCCATGACCTGACAACCCATCACCTCCCTGAGGTCACCCCCCGTTGGTCTTGCCCAGCTCACCCTGACCCAGCCACAGGAATCTGTGATGATCTTCGGCCATGCTAATCATGCTCTCACCTCAGGGCCGTGGCACCTGCTGTTCCCTCTGCCTGGGACACTACATTAGATAGCCCCTGGCTCACTCCCTTGCCCACTTCAGATCTTTACTCAAAGTCTACCCTATTAATGAATCCTTCTCTGACCTTTTATGCAAAATTACACTCCCCCTCAATACACCCAACCCCTGGTCCCTGCTTTATCTTTTGCCTCATATATCCATCACCATCTAACATTCTATGTATTTATCTGCTAACCTGATTTAGAGCTTGTTGTGCCAACTCTTTACACCAGGAAACTTTGCAATAAGGAAATCAGACTCTGGGAATTGGAAGTCAAGAGATAGTTTAGACAAGAACTTGAAAAGACACTAACCCCCCTCCTAGCTTTAGAGCAGGAGCTGAGCCATTGGGAATGGTCCATTTGGGTAACAAAGCCCCTTTCTCTCATTCTTTTTTGGGCTGATAAAGCCAGAAGGATCGTCAAACTGCTGACAGGAAGCTGCTGTTTACCTTTCAAACCATGACATTCTGGCCAGTTCCTCCCTTCTAATTCTGGAGGGCTTCCTGATTTACTGGGAGGAGAAATCCTTCGCTCTGTCACTCCCTCGGGCTGGGGGGAGTACAGTTGTTCATTCAGCAAATATTTATCAATTACTATTTATGCACCAGACAATGAGCTACATGCCAAGAACAGAAAAACCTGGCACAGCCTTTGCCCAAGGGAAGCTCGCAGTCCAGAAAGCAGAGGGGAGAGCGGTTCTCGCAGCACCCGATTAAACCCAGAGGCATGACGTACAGCATCCTGCCGGGTCCCGACAGATGGCGGGCTGCTGCCAGGAATTTGTAGGTGATAATTATTCAAATTTGCTATTTTAGCTTCTATTTATAATTGAGAGTGGTTTGAATGCGGTGCCTATGACGTTGCTTTCATGCTCTGATATGTTCCCTAACAGAAAATAAGGCACAGAAATGAAACAGGAGCCTGGGAATGCCCACGGAGTGGATGTGCCATGCGCGAGGTCAGCAGGGTGCAGACTGGAAACAGGTCGAGAACCTCGGCTAAAAATCTCCCCCCGAAGTGTATGCCTTGTTTAAATTCACAGGTGGCACTGACAGTGGCAGCTACTCGCTGCTGGGCACTGGGACGTGCAGGAGCTGGAGCAGGCACTTGGCATAAGTTAGCTCATTGAATCCTCAAGAGAGTGAGAAGTATAGGTGTTACTTTTCGACTTTCGGTTTTGTGGATATTTAATTGATGCACAGAACTATGTATGTTTAAGGTGTACAGTGTAATAATGACCTGACCTGCGTGCATTACAAATTATTACCACAATCGTTCGTTACCATCCATCATCTTACATCGATACAGAAGCTGTCCCTTCCTCCTGGTGAGCATCTGTCTTAAATGCAGCGCACAGAACGTTGACATCGCGTTGACCCCTGTCGGTTATAACTGGAAGTTCGCGCCCCTCCACCGCCTTGGCCCAGGTCCCCCACTCCGGCCCCGGCCCCTGTTACCCACATCTGATCTCTTTTTCTACGACTTTGAGGGTTCGGTGTGTTTGTTCGTTCACTTGTTTGTTTTTTAGATTCCCCAAGTGAGTGACATCACACAGCGCTTGTCCTTCTCTGTCGGGCTTTTTTCACTTAGCAAAATGTCCCAGGTCTGCCCACGTTTTCGCCCCTGGCAAGGTTTCATCCTTTCACAGCTGAGGCGAAGGGCTATTCAACCCTCTTTCAGATGCAATAATTGGCACTGGGGTTGCATTAATCCTCTCATTTAGGGTTTTTTTCCTTAAAATGGAGGCCCACCTGCAATATCTTTTCCTAGCGGAGTTCCATTGTTACCTTTTATTTGTTCAGTAGCCATATTAAATAACTTGGGGTCTAATAGCTGTGAATAAATAAGGCATCCAGAGCTCTGCTAAACAAGTTGGACACCGGTTCTTCCCATGTCAAACCCCCTGCTAAAAAATTTTTAAAAAAATGAAAAAAATGAAACTCTACAGTCACACATAACTCAAACCTATGGCTTTGGACCCACCAGGAACCTGGCCAAAACTTACGTTTTATAACTTTGTTCCCAGCTACTAGTCCACCTGCTCCCTCCTTCTGGGTCCAAGCTCCCGATGTCTTCCACAACCCCATGTAATATGTTCTCCCTTCTTCTGCACGTGCTGTTCCTGCTGCCTGAGTAAATGTCCTACCTGCTCTTTTCCACCTGGAAACTCCCATTGATCCTTTGTCACCTGGGCTGCATCTCACTTCCATGCCTGTGCTCATTTCACTACTGGGCTCCAGGCCCAGAATGCATGGGGACTGAGAATGGTCTCAACCCCTTCTCCTCGCACAGCTCACTGTCACTCTTTTTTTTTTTTTTAAGTGTATCTTTATTGATTTCAGAGAGTGGAAGGGAGAGGGAGAGAGAGAGAGAAACATCAATGATGAGAGTCATTGATCGGCTGCCTCCTGCATGCCCCCCACTGGAGATCAAGCCCACAACAGGGGCATGTGCTCTGACCGGGAATCGAACCTCGATCTCCTGGATCATAGGTTGATGCTCAACCACTGAGCAACGTCAGCCAGGCTCGCTGTCACTCTTAACATCACTCTTACTGTCACTCTTGTGTGAAATTACCCAATTTCTAAGTCCCTGCCCCTGCTCTGTTCCCGCAGCATGTGTGCGTGTAGGTATGTATATGTATGATTGTGTATATATGTATATGTGTATGTATAGGCATGTATATACATACAGGTGTGCAAGGACACACACGCCCTTTACAGTACATACTAACTGCACTCTAATGATTTGTTTGGTAAATTTTTCTCTTCCATAAGCCTGTGAGCTCTTTAAACTCAGGGATTACAGCTCATTATTCCATTATTATGATTAGATCACTCAGTACTTTCCTTCTAGTAGAAATTCAAATAAACATTTGTTGAATAGACAAATGAATGAATGACAGAAGAAAAAGTGCTCTTGGAAGGTGTTTACCTTCATTCTTCCATTTTGCAAATGAGAAAACTAAAACCCAGGCAGATTAAACTACTTACTATGTCTATACTGCCTTATACAGGGAACAGTGTGGTCCCCCAACTGTAGGATCAAAAGGGAGACAGTTTTACATTTTAAGCACAGTTTCTAGTTTTAGGAACTTTATTTTGCGTTTCATAAAGAGTTTAAGTGGGCAAAATACAGTACATCAAGCGTGATTAGAAGTTGGGCTTTTGAGCAAGACAGACTTGGAATAAAATCAGGCACTGTTTGACCTTGGACAAGTTATTTTCACCTCTAAGGCTTACCTATAAAATGGAGCTGCCCATCAGCACCTACCCCGGACATGTTGGGGAGACTTAAAAACCACAGGGTTTACTCCCTAGAAAACGTGTAATACATGTAAGCTATTATTTCTATCATTATTATTTTACTCCTAATTTAAATGATACCTGACAAAGAACATTAGCTAAATGTTTAGAGGTTCAAGTCTAACCCTAGTTATATTCAAGGGTTCTCCACAATTGCGGCTGTCTTACATCGGTTACAGAAAACCTCTCGGAAGTTGTAAAAATCTTAAATGTCTTTTTGTCAGAAATTTCAGATGGAGCACTGCTTTTTGCCACAGAATTTATGTACAAGAATTAAAGCATTAGCAGGGGCCCTGAGCACGAGGAAACGAATGCATTGCAACTTCTGATGGCAAGCCGGTGTGGCAAAGGGAGTGACTCAGATGCCATTACTGCACCAGTAGAACCTGCTTTTAATGGCTAGAAGATGTTCATTCCCCGAGGCTTGGTTAGTATACTGACAGTCCTTTTTTCCATGCATAAAAATGGAAATGTAAAGGTTACAATCCTATGGTTAAGAATGATTTTAAACGATAGTTTGTGGCATGTGAAAGCCACCCTTTTATCTTTTGCATCTCCACTTTTTATTGTCTGGGCTTTTATGAGCTGTGTGCTTGAACTAGACCCAAATCCTGGGTACCACACTCAGAGTCATATGGTACATCTGTTTCTCTGACTGAGAACACGGTGGGATTCTGCATATCACAATCTTCCTCCCATCCCCAAATCCACACACTCGCCTTCGGTGGAAGGGAAGGAAAATGTGGCATCCCTGTCCTCTCTGGAAAAGAGGAGTCTTATTCACATTCCAAGGGGACATAGGACAGGGCACAGCCTGGGTCCCCAGGAGGACCCTCGGCGTCACATTTACTGTCTCGAGCTTCCTGTACGGGCACTCACTTCCATGAGGGATCTTCAGCATGGTGAGCACCTGAGCCTTAGCATCACGGGAGATGTCTCCATAGCACCTGTGTGGAGCTTGACCTTGGCTGATGCTCTCTGGGCAAAAGAAAATGTTCTATCTACCATTTCAAAAATCAAGCAAATGCCTTTTAGCCTTTTTCCAGACATAGGATGGACATTTTAATAAAAATATTATTTATTATTTTTAATTAGTAAAAAGTCAAGTGTTGACTCAAGAACTACAGTGGTAGGAGTCCAGCTGTCCTTTGTGGTATGGAATGAACTTCATCTGGCAGATGCAGTATTCTCTTACAAAAGGAATTAATACTTTAAAAATTTGTGCCAAAAGTTAACTGAGAGCCATCAATGGTGTCTTGAGCCTGCCTGTTTCAGCGATGTTGTCCAGAGTGGACCCAAACCGTGTCATAATGGCTGGATGAAATGTGAGAAACAAGAAGTTGGGGAATGCAAATGGAACCATTGAGGACAGTGTAGTTGGCACACGGGGCAAATTTAAAAATGTGGTTGGAAAGTATACTGGAAAGGTATGTTAGGGTGAAACTGTGAAAGGTTTGAGGGTCAAGCTAAAATATTTAAAGAGTCTAGAATTAACACTCTGAACAATAGGGGGCCATTGAAATTTTCCAGCGGATCAGTTTAGAGTTCACAGGGGCTCCTGCCCCTTTCTAACCTTACCGAGGGCCCTCACGATCGCCTGCAATGAGCGAGACCAAGTCCTACCCCCAGTTTCCAATACCTGACCTGGCCAAGCATGTGGCCCTGTGAACACCTGTTGGATGTTTTTGATTCTTCTGTTCCCAAGCCCATCAGAAGCCCTGTTGCTACCCTCTCCTCTCTGCTACGTGGGTACTGATACCACGGAGGTCTTGCAGCTCATAATGGCTTATCTTTACTCTTTCCGTTTGGGAGTTTGTTTGTTTAGTTTTGACCATTTGCTTATGGCTTCGCTGCCCAGCTTTTTGTATGTAGGAATTTGGAGAGATTAAAAAAGATGCATTCACTGCCATTTTTCCAGAACCTAGAATTGGGTTTTGTTTTCCTTTTTGGTAAAATTAATAATAATAATAGTAAAACTAAAAAATAAAATGGGTGAGCTCCACATCTGGTTTGAACAGAATAGGGTAATAAGAAAATACAGGATAGTAAGGCAATACACTTTTAAAAGTAAATTCAAAAGAAGAAACAGCTCAGGCCTAGAAGTGACCATGAGGAGGGTAGCCCCGAGATAAAACACAGGTGTTTGTGAGAGCTTTGGACTTTGCCCTGGGAGAAGTCATCTGTTCTAGTCCAGGTAGAAGCTCTGAGTCATCACCCTTGGTGATGTGTGGTAGGGTTGATAATGTCTCCTTGGGATGTTCCAAAATCTCCTGATAAGAGTTCAGACTCAGCTCTCATGACCACTCCATAGGGAGGAGGCCAATGCATGAGGACCAATGTCATGCGAACAGACATGAAAAAATGGGGGTTGAAAAGGGTCGGCCTTACTACTTGGAAGTGAACCCCAGGAGGTGAAAATGGCTATGTTGGTAGGGCTGACGCGGGCTGGAGTCCTAGTATGGGAATGTAGTGAGGGGACTCCCTACCCGTCATGGGAGAAAGTATGTTCCCCTTCAGGAAAATATCTACCTAACTTAGAGGATGTGTGCTGAGGACCCTTGTTCCTCCTCTGGAGTCCCAGGCCCTGAAATGGAGCGTGGTACCTCCAGCCCTCCTTGGCGGCCTGTGACAATACCCTTTCTAGGACATGAAACAAGTCTTTCTCTTTCCCTTGTTTATGAAGCAAATTGCAGGAAAACTTTCAAAACCTGACGACATGAGAGAAACCCTGAAGTACTATATGAGCGGTGTGAGAAACAGAGACGTTCATCCCTTGACCTGTGAGACAGAAAGGCACCTTCATGGACATAAAAGAATGCAAACCAAACCAGAGCTCTGGCCTCCTGGCAAATCACACACTGCTCAAGGGTGGGACGTTACACCCACAGATGTGATCTGACAGCTGGTGATGAGGCACGTATGAAGCAAACCAGCAACGGGTCAGTGGGCTTTTTCAGCCATGAGCTTTACCCAGACACCTTCCAGGCTGTAGCCAGAGTTGTTCCTGGCAAAGTCATTACATTAACAAAGTCCCATTGGGTTGTTCCTTGTTCTACCCCCATTCAAGGCTTCTCCCACTCTCCCCTCAGTGACATTCCTTTCCTGTTGACTTCAGTAGTCCACTGACTTTCTGCCTTGAAGGGATATCAAAGCATAAACGTTGAGACCAAGGACTTTGGCAATGTTTCCTAACTTCTTTGAGCATAAGTGTCTTCATCTCTCAAATGGAGAGGATACTTAGCTTATCGTTGTTACAAACCTAAACAAGGCATATCTATACACGGGGAGACGTGAAACCCTGTTGGTGCACTCCACACCCAGTTTTTGCCCATTGCCCTGGCATGCCATCCAACTGGTACCTCCTTTCACTCTCAAAATCATCCTAGGGTAAATTCTGTGGTTGCCCTATATACGAAGCTTCTAACACAAAACCTGGCAAAAATAGGCAACAGGCCATTCCAACCCAATGTGCTTTCACAACCTTCAGGCACACTGAACTGTAAATGTTTGATAATGTTTGAGAATTAGCCTACCAGAAATCTTAAACTGAAAAGGCATGTCTCTGGTGGCAGAATCTCAGTTACCAGTTTGTTTGCTGGGAAGATACTGGGGGAGGAGGGATGCTGGGGCCACCACACCTCCCATGCATAAGACTGACCCCCAGTGGCCATTCTGAGCCTTGTGAGTATTCTCAAGCCTTAACTGTCACCCCCAAAGCCACCACAAAACTCCAGCATAGATGGCTAGACCATCAGAAGGTAGAAGTCTTGGCCTAAAGGTGGTGTCTCCTAGGCAAGTGCTTTCTCCTCTGGGTGGTTCAGAGGCTCCCAGGTGAACAGGGTTGCTGATGCTTCCGACACCCTCAAAGCATCAAGGGGACATAAGGCACCACAACCTGAAGTCCGCCAGGAAGTAGATGTCTGACCTGGGGACAGCGATGGTTAGAGGTGAGTGACACTGTAAAAAATCCAAGCCCTACAAAGCAAACACAACATAGTTAAAAATTTTCCTTTCTATTGAATTTATTGGGGTGACACTGGTTGATGAAATTATACAAGTTTCAGGTGCACAATTCCACAATACATTATCTGTCCAGTGCATTGTGTGCTCACCACCCCATCAAGTCTCTGTCTGTCACCATTTATCTCCCCTTTACCTTCCATACTCCACAGCTATTTAGTTCAATCATTAAACAAACATATGAAAGCCTACTATGTGCCAGCCACAGGACACATGGTGGTCCCCAGCTGGTCAGCAAGATGGCCAGGATCATGAGGACAAGGGGGGTAGAAGCAGATGGGACACGCAGGGACCAGAGTGAAACTCCCTGACCAGCGGCAGATGCTGTAGCCAGCTTGAAAACTTCCCCACAGAGACTCTACTTTTTCCATTTAACAAGTAAATGTTTTATTGTTTAAATAGTATATTTTTATTATTTAAAAATTGGGAAACATACATAAATTAAAAGAAGCGAAATGTGCATCTCAGTCCCACCAGGAAAATACAAGCACTATTAACTTCTTGGTGTTTTCCTGTCAACATTATTTCTATCTGTATTCCTCCCTTATGCACTTGTGACCCATGGGAGATACCATTTCAAATATGTATTTCTCCTGAATACAAAAGTACATATGTTTATTGTGCAAAAGCTGAGAAACTTTCCAAATCCAAAAGCTAGAATCAAATTCAAGCACAACTTGTCAACCACGTCTAACTACTAGTGAAGTTTTTAAATGAATTCTACCATACCATTAATGGATATAAAATTATTTCATCCTGTGGGTGGACATGGAGTTTTGTGTGTATCTTTGTTACTTGTGCGTAATTTGCAGTCAGTTCATTTCATAACTCTCCGCAGAATGTCCACCATGTGCCAGAAACTATTATAGGTCTGATAAGAAAACAAGACAGACAAAGGTCTCTGTTCACTTGAAACAGATTTCTCTACATGCATCTTAGGTCATTTCCTTAGAATAGATTTCTAGAAGTAGAAACATTGGACAAACGTGTCATCCAGATTTAAGTTATCTTCCCACAAGTGTAGTGTAAAAGTGCCTTCTCTTGCACAAATAATGACATTCTAACAGGTTTTGAGCTTGGGAGAAGGGCAATAATTGGTAGGAAGCCTGAAGTTTTAACCGATGTTATAGGACGGGCGCACTGCCTAAAATCTACCAGGGACAAGCAAAGGAAAAACTTCATCAAGGAGTAATCAAGCGAAATGTGTGGCTACGCTCATCTCCGGAGCCAGGCTGGCCGTGCTTTACAAACACGAGGGCGTGCCTCGGTTTCCTCCCCTGTGAAGTGAGAAAGCTAACGCCCGCCTCACAGGGCTGTAGTGGTGATCAGATGAGTAAAAACACACAAAACCTTGAGCAGCGCCTGGCATGTGCTAAGTGCTAATTACATGATTTTTTTAAGTAAAGTCTAATCTATACAACCTCTTAGAGCACAACTATTAGGCAAAGCAAAGTGAATCTAGTCCTCCAATTTCCAAAGAAGATTTTAACTTGTTGATAGAAAAATTATAAAGGCACATCAAAAATTAGATTTGAAGCCTAATGGGGCTTGAGCTTTCATCTCCCTTCTCCATTATTCATGTAGGTCCTGAGGCAGCAAAAGCCCTTGTTGGTCCCATGACCAGAGAACATTCTCCGTCCCCTCAGTCGCAGCACAACAATCGTTCCATTCACACCAAAAACCACAGAGCTCCAGGAGAGAAACACCCTGCGTGGGGCCCTTATTTTGAAGAAATGCTCTAAATTCAATTGTCTAAACTCTGGGTGCTATTTGCTTGCAAGAAAGTGCCCAAGCCTGGAGACACTTGGCATTTTGAGTTATAGGACAAACTACCTGCAGAAGGCAGATTTCCACGGGAGCTGCAGCTGACTGTGAATTCTGACATCTGCTCACTGGTGATTAATGACATCGGGGAAAACAAGCCAGCAGGCACCGATGTTAAGAGAGAAAGCTATTTTAAACATCCCCCATTCTAATTAAATATTTCTTCTTATAACACTTGCAACCTAAAAATAGGTTAGATCTGTCCATTGGGGGCCACGGCAAGCTGGCAGGGGGAGTTTAATTAGACGGCCTCGAGCGGGAATGCCAGCCTGCGAGGTTCCTGACACTGGCGTGAACTCCAGGACTGAAGTCCCACTCACGTGTGTACGCGGTGCCTGCTGAAGTAGGAGCTGGGATTGCCTACGAAAACCAGACACCAGAGGAGGCTGGAGGAAAGGCACACTCACACTTGGTCTAAGAGGCCCTGAAAAAGCCAGCATTTGGTGACCGTAAATATATTTAACTCCCTAACACAGACGGTGTTTCACAGGCTTAGGCTCCAATTCAACCTGGAAGCAATAATAATGTACCTGGTATGAAAACCTGATGGAACAGAAACACGGCACATGCCGCTCCCTCAAGGCATCGCTTTGGCCGAATTAATGTCAACTTAGTCCAACAACTGGTAGGCACTTGGTGAAACTACTGGGCATATGGCTACCTTGACTACTGGTATATTTAAGGATTACACCCCTGGTGAACGTGGAGAATACCTCCATTATTTTGCCACTCAACACACTCTCGCATCCTTGGTACATATCGCCTCATATTCGCTCAGTCATCCATCCCTCCTACCGGTTCTTATCCAGCACCCAGTAGGAGCACACAAAGGTGACCAAGCCAGGTAAGGTTGCCGTCCTTATGTGATAAAAATCAGGGAAACTCTGAGGAACCCCAGAGGGAAGGCGGGGCTGCAGAGGGGGGTAGGAGGTGAACCAAAGAGCATATGCTTCATGGCCCTTGGACGCAGGTAACAGTGCAGTGAAGGCCTGGGGGGCGGGGGGGTGGAGGGGGCCAATCGGGGAAAAGGGGGCCATCTGTACTACTTCCAACAATAAAGATCAATTAAATAAATAAATCAAATAGATCTAGGAATTAAAATAGAACTGTCATATGGTCCAGCAATCCCACTTCTGGGTATATAGCCAAAGGAAATGAAACCATCCTCTTGAAGAGATACCTGCACCCTAACGTTCACTGCAGCGTCGTTCACAGTAGCTGACGTATGGAAAACCCTAAGTGCTCATCAATGGATGCATGGATCAAGAAAATACATCGTGCATGTACACGCGGGTGGAGATGCAGATATGGGTACTACTCAGCCTTTCCAAAGGAAGGAAATCCTGTCATTTGCAACAACGCACGCTAACCTGGAGGGCATTGTGCTAAGTGAGCTAAGCCAAAGACAAATACTGCATGATATCATTTATATGTGGAATCTTTTTTTAAAAAAAGTCAAATTTATAGAAACAGAGAACAGAAAAGTGGTTGTCAGGGGCTGGGGTGCGGGGGAAACAAGGGGAGATTCCTAAAGGGCACAAACTCAGTTATAAGATGATAGGGTCTGAGGATGTAATGTATCACGTGGTTACTATAGTAGATGACATTGTTTTGTGTAATTGAAATATAATAAAAGAGCACAATTTAAATATTCTCACACCAAAAAAAGATACAATTTTTAAAAATAAATTAACCCTTTTGTCACCAAGTAACTCTATAAGGTCTGATTTCTCATAATTTTCTTTAAGAGATTTTGGCTACACTGAAGAGTTTTTAACTCTTACATAATCGTCTTTATATTTGCGCCTGTCTCAGTAACATGTTGAGATACTCACATCCCCCAAATTATGAGCTTTAAGTGTTTATCTTCTCTCCTTGTTTAAATCTTTAACTCAGCCAGGATTTTGATATGAGATAGAATCTAGTTATATTTTTCTCCAAATTCAAACAGTTGCCTGAGTTTTCTTTAAACTTGCCAAATGTTTCTACTGGTGTCGGGACACACAGCCCAAATGGGGCCTCATGCAGCAGTCCAAAGCATCAAATGACCGCCAGTGGAATGACCACAAGGCAATAAACAGGTTCCATCAGAAATTATCGAGGAGAGAGCCAAATATTTTCCCTCTGAGAGTATTATTTTTTTAAAATATATTTTGTCTCAAAGCTATAGCAGGGGGGACAAATGCTATTAGAAAAAATCAGAGAAAGATTTATCCTGATCTAGTGGTCAAGAAAAGTGAAAACTAAAAGGGACACAAATGATACAAGTGCTAGGTGAAACTGAACAGTTGATTCTTGTTTTTAAAGATCAAGAACAATTTTTCTCATAAAAATACATAAATTTTAATTTATTCAGATGGTCACTCTCTGTGCCAGGACAAGATGTCCATGACCTTTCCATGGGTTGGAGTTCTGACAGCCTGGCCAAGTTGCCAGGTTGGAGGATTGTGCACAGGGATCTATGGCTTCTTCCTTGATTTGGAAGCATCCTGGGCCTAGGAAACACAGATCATGGGTGGTCAGTTGCTTTCCTGGTGGGAGGCAGAAGGGTGGACCTAAGGTCCAGAGCGTCCTGTTGCCAGGTCTTCAGATGCCCATCTCTAAGACTGCCCTTCCTTTGTTTATTCCTTGTTTTCAGAAACATGACGGTCCAATGTTCTAGATATGTCAAATTTGCTCCAGATATAGCCTCCCCTGCCTTCTTTTATTCCTCAAATGTTTAATAAGCATTTTCTACATGGCAAGAGCTGTTATACAGTTGGGATACTGTGACAGACAAGACAGACAGACTTGCCTGGCCTCACGGGGCTCACATTCTAGAACAGGGTTTGGCCATCTAAAGCCTGCAGGCCAAATCCACCCCACTGAATATTTCTGTAAGTTCCAAAAGCTAAAAATGATTTTTACATTATTAAATATATTTTTAATCAAAAGGAGAATATTTGATTATGCATAAAAATTACATGGATTTCAAATTTCAGCATCCACAAATAAAGCATTGGAATACAGCCACATCCATTCATTCACATCTTGTCTAACTGGGCTCTTTCACACTCAAACAAGAGGGTTGAATCATTGTAACAGAGACTGTATGGCCACGAAGCTTAAAATATTTTCTATCGGGCCCTTACTGAAAAAGTGCACTGTTTAGAAGGCAGACTAAACAGGAAAATAAGATGATTACAGGCTGAGGGAGACACTCAAGAGGACATCATTGGGGTGAGAGGCAGGGAGGCACTGGTCCCAGGACATCAGGGAAGGCATTGCTGGGGAGACATGATTTGAACTGACATCCCCAAGGAGACAAAAAATGAGCTTGTGAAGGGCCATGGGGAAAAAATTCCAGGCAGCTGAAGTAGCAAGTAAAGAGCCATTCAGACAGAAAGAGTCAAAAGCAGCATGTGCTGGGCAAGTGGGAATGGGAGGCAGGGAGGTTCAGGGACAGGATGAGATGGGATGAGATCATGGGATGGGATGGGATGGGATGGGATGGGATGGGATGGGATGGGATGGGATGAGATGAGATGAGATGAGATGAGATGAGATGAGATGAGATGAGATGAGATGAGATGAGATGAGATGAGATGAGATGAGATGAGATGAGATGAGATGAGATGAGATGAGAGTCAGGCAGGACCTGATCACTCTGATCACAGGAGAAAGACTAGAAGCAGAGGGTAGCTGACTATTCCAGTAGCACCAGAGAGAAATGAAGGCAGCTCAGACCAGAGCGGTGGTGTGGAAAAGCAGATACTGGATAGAGTTAAGTACAGGGGTGGGCAAAAGTAGGCTTACAGTTGTGAGTACATGAAACAGAGCTCATTCGCGTATTATTTATTCATTAATTATTGTATTATTTATTATTATTATTATTATTAACCTACTTTTTCCCACCCATGTATTTTGGACGTGAAGCCCACAAAGCTCAGTGCTGGATCGGATGTGGGGAAAGGGAAGAGTCAGGTGGGGGCCGGATGTCCAGCTCAAACGAGGCAGTGGATGGCAACATTGCTAGGATGTGGAGGACTGGGGGGTGACAGTTTGCATAAGTAGGGGGAGAAAAGCAGATCTTGTCTTTAAGCTGCTCAAGGAAAGATGTCAAATAGGGGTTGGATCTAAGAGTCTGCAACTCAGGAAATGTTAGGGATAGAGACAGAAAATCTGACAAGCCCACAACCTGAAGCTATATGTCTAAAGAGACTCATCCTGAAGTTCCCACTCATGAATTGGCCATTCCCTGTCCACAGGCCATGGGGCTTCAGTGGCCACCAGTAGACAGATGCTCTAAGACCACCCCCACCCCAACCAGGGGAGTGCTCTGTGCACATCTGTTTGGCGATGTGACAAACATTTATGAGAGTGTTTTACTCTCTTTATCTCAAGTCACACATGTCAGTCACTGCCTGCCATGGTTGGGCATGAAGCAAGCTTCCTGGAGGGAGAAGTTTTCATTACAAGAGGTGGCCACACCTCATTAGACAGGGCCCATGAAAAAACGTGGCCTGCTCAACTCGGAGTAACTCTGGGCCTGTGAAAACCTACCTCCTGCTTTCAGGGGGAGCGCAGCTTGGAAACACCAGGGCGGTTAGGTAGACAAGAGGGCTCTGTGCACTTCTGCGAGCATTTCCACTCATTGGGGTCACCGCAAAACCATCAGCAAGGTCAGCACTCAGGCAACACTGGCACCAGCTCCCATCTTCTTGGAAAGCCCTGTCTTGTAAGTATGCAAGCATAAAATTACTCAATTTGTACCCCAGAGATCCCCTCTGAGCTCTTCCAGGCTGCGAGGACCTCCCCAAGTCAGTCTGACAGAGGTGGTTACCAGCTCCCGGTGCTGAAGGCCCAGTGCAGACCCCGGGAGCTCAATCTCCATGCCCACCCCATGGCCCTAAGTAAAGACATCTCAAGGACAAGTAAAACTTTCAAGCAACCGTCTTGACAAAATGTAAGGTCTCGTGTCCTGCCATGGAAATAGCACAGGCTCAATATCAGTGGCTGTTGTGAGGATGAGTGAGACCACACACAAAGGGTTGGCCACAGTGCCTGGCAAAGAGCAACCTTCTCAAGTATTTATTGGGCAACTCCTGTGTGCCAGGTACAAGTCCAAGTGCTTTGACCCTTCTTAGCAACCTATTGGTTGGTGCTATTATCCCACTTTTCAGACTAGCAAATTGTGGTCAGTCACTCACCCTGACTGCTCAGCTGTTAACTGGTGAAGCCAGGATTCCACCCTGCGCAGTCCAGCTCCAGGTGCCTGAGCTCTTCCTCGCTGAGCCCCGCTCCTGTCTGCACCTGGTTTCAGTGCTGTAGTAGAACCAACACCTGCGGGCACAGCTGGCACTCCTTCCACCACACAGCAAGGTGTCCTTGGAAACAAAGCTGTGGGGATGAGCAAGGAAAGATGCCATGGTGGGCGGGTCATTCTGTGCAGGGAGGCGGGAGGCAGTCATGTCCAGGCTGACAGAGCACTGAACGCAGCCCAGCCCAGAAGGCCAGTGAGACAAGGCCTGGATCCCCATTCTCACAATCCATCCTCAGGTGAACTCACTGGGGGAAAAGCGAGTTGGGTGGGCTTTGTGGTGTGGCCAGTGTCTGGGGAGAGCCCCTCCTTTGC
The DNA here is from genome assembly GCF_054644295.1 of Miniopterus natalensis. NCBI lineage: Eukaryota > Metazoa > Chordata > Mammalia > Chiroptera > Miniopteridae > Miniopterus > Miniopterus natalensis. Next base: position 38,584,237 of record NC_142095.1, read on the forward strand.
AGATTCTGCGGAAGCGAGCTTTCCTGCACTGGAAGAGCTGTGCCCAGCCCGGCCCTCCTCAGCCCAGCAGCAGAGCTCTGTTGTCCTCGCAGTGAGCGACTGCTGTGCGAAACTACAGGAACAGCATCCTTCAGAGCAACCGGCCTTGCCTACCACATCTTGTGTTATCGGTCTTCTTTCCAGTGGCTCTTCCCTTCTTTCGAGACAGGCTATGCTGTGGCCGTTCCTCTAGCTCATTCCCTGTGCTCGTCTGTGCACTGTAGAGAACCAACAGCAGAGAATGGCAGGCAGTTCTTCTCTTTTTTGCTGAAACATAAGCACATCACACTTTCCTAAAGTGGAAGAAAGGGGTGCTGACATTAGATATGTACTTTTCTAACTTTATTTTTCCCTTCCGGTATCCTTACCAAGAGTGAAGGACAATCATTTGGGGAACTGTTCTTGCAACTCCACTTTCACCATCACAGGGCTTGTATGAGCACAGCCCACACACGGCATAGGGGTGATCCAGGTTCAGGGGAAGGTGTGTGTACTAGGCTGAAGAACAGGAGGCTGGATGGGACAGTGGACATCTTCTGAATCACTGGGACTTTAATCCAGATGAACCCTAGGCCTGCTGCCAATGCTAAGGTGCAGTGCTTCCCACAGCATCATCTGAAGTGCGTGGGATGGGATCAGCATCCCTCTTGTGAGTGAGGCATGTGTCAGCAATAATAGTTAAGCCCAATAACTGCATATGTGACTCACTGAATTCCTAAACAATCTTATGTGGTAGGTCCAAGGATTATTTCTATTATAGGGATGAAGGAACTAAGTCACAGAGAGACTGAGTAACTGATCGAAGGTCACACAGTAGTTCATAGCAGATTGAGACCTGAGCCCAAGCAGACAGGCTCCAGAATCTGTTTTTTAAACAGTAGGCAGTGTACCATCTCTACAATGGTTCAAAGAGATGAAGTGACCTGCCCACAAGATACAGAGTCATGGCTTAGAATCCAGCCTATGATCTTAACAACAAACCACAATGGGTTAGAGCTCAGGGTCAACTGGTGTGGTCCACCTCTGCACTGGATGGCCAATGCCCTTCCCAGCCTCCCAGCTGCCCAAGTGCACACTTCCCATTCCCCCAAAGCCATGCTGCCTCTTGCTTGCAGACCTGCAAACCTCCCAGGCTTCAGCCTGGTGTACACACTTTCCCCTGTGCCCAGATCACTGCCGCTCATCATTCAATACTAAACTTCAACCTTCCTTTCCAAACCTGACTTGTGTGTTCCTCTTATGTGAACACATATCAAACCCAGATCCCCCACTTCTGCATGTAATGCTGGATGGGGATGGCATTGGCTGTCTCCCTGGCAGACTGTCAACTCCAAGAGAAAGAGCTGATGTCTTCACTTGACACACAACAGCATCTCAGTAAGTTTTTAGTGGCAGGAATTTAAGAGGTGTGTGGAGCTTGCAGCTTTCCCAGTGAGGCTCAGGCACAGGACTCATGAGGTCTCCTTTCAGCTCCTCTAGGGTTTCAGCGCTCTCTCACCACAGTGCCTTTGGACATGCTTTGCCCATGTCTTAAACACTTTCCAATGTTCTTTTTTATATTGTCTCCTATCCCTAAGACTGGCTCAGGTTGCCTTCTTTTAAGCTCTCATAGCCCCATGTACTTTTTCTATAAAGCATTAGTTCCCAAAGTATGACCCCTGGACCCCTGAGAGGTCCCCAACACCCTTTCAGGGAGTCCACAAGATCAAAAATACTTTTATAAACCACTAATCATTAAGAAAATACAGTACAGCTGAAACTAAAATAGCATAGTATGTCAATTATATCTCAACAAAAAAACAAAACACAAATCATAATAGGTGCTCAATAAACATTCAGGAAATGAATGAAACAAAGCCTTACTGATGGGCCCGATGGTCAACGTGTGTGCTGGAGACAAACCCCACCTCGTCAAGGGCAGCGGTAAATGCCACACGTGGGCAGGAGCTGTGGCGGCTCCTCCTTGAAGAAAGAAGGGGAGGGGAAGGAGCAGAGGCCACTCCTCCCCTGGAACAGGGTGCCCACTGGCAAAACCTTCAGGCCCAACACGGCGCTATAAATGTGCGACTTCCCATTTGGCTTTGCATTTTTCCAGTTTCTTGCAAATGCATCTGGAACACATTAGAAAGGGGTCAGACTGGTTTGGAAATGTTTGGGTAACGCTGGACATGGGAGGTGGAGCTGGAAACCTGTGGGGAAGAGCATGACTCCCCGACAGAGTTCACGGTTAAGGCTGATTGCTGCTGCCCGCCGGCCAGGGCAGCTCCCTGGGCCTCCCTCTGGGCCTCTCTCACTTTTGCCCTACCCTTCAGGACGCCTCTGGCTCCACCTTCAACCCTCAGAGACCCCCTTCAGATGGCTTTGTAAGGAGACAGCCCTTCCCTCCCCCCGCTATTCTCCCATTGCCCCTCCTGATCTTACCACAAACTCAGCCAGGCCCTGCTCCATGAGTAATAACGGCCATGACAGCAATTGTAACCCATAAATTATTTCCCATCTATTGAGCCCGAGTGGCCCAGGTAAAGAGTTTTACACACATTCACTCTTTTTATCCTTTGACTAAACCCTCAAATCAAGTAGTCTTGTCCCCACTTCACAGATCAGGAAACTGCAGGGCAGAAAGGGGCCTAACTTTCCCATGGTAGTAAAGCTGAAACTCAAACCCAGAATTATCCAGCCCCGAGGCCTGTTTCATAACCTCCACCGCACACCAAGGCCCCAGGAACAGAAGGGATCCGTCCAGAAGCTGCCTCCTCTCTCCTGAACGCAGGAGCTGCCGAGCAGCTGAGAGCCCGAGAGCCGAGGGAAATTCCTACGAGGTACCCGGTCACCTGAGCCGACCAGCTCCTGTCTGACACTCAGCCCCCGCCACCCTCAGCTGTAGCTCCCAAATCAATTGTGCTTTTCCAATTAAGTTGCCAACACTACCCCCATGAATTACCAGGACCTGAGCAGCTACAACGGACTCAAGAACCCACTTCCTCAGCGCACCCCACTCCCCAGAAGACAAGAGTACTTCAGAATAGAGAGAAGTTCATTTTCTAAAACTAAGTTCTCTCACTTGGACTGTCCCTGAGAAAGCCAGGGTTAATGTTTAATTCTGGGTGCGGAGGCCGGCCCAGCCCACAGGCTCAGCAGAGCAGAGAGAAGGGAGGCCGACCAGGGCGCTTCCCTGCTCATGGCTCTGGGCCAGAGGACGGCACAGCCCTCTAACCCTCCAGTGACAGTCAAAATGGAAACCTAGGGAACGGACACAACTGCTATCAAAGTCGCACAACCTTTTTCTCCTTCTAGACCTGCACTGTTCCACACAGCAGCCACAAGCCAACTGCAACTACTAGAAAATGGTTGGTCTGACCCTAGAAGTCCCATGTGAAATACACTCTGGATCTCAAAGACTTAGCACAAGAAAATTATGAATTATCTCAGTAATGATGTTCATGTTGATTCATGTTGCAATGATAAATATTTTTGATGTATCGGGTTAACTACGTCATCAAAATCAATTTCATTTTTTTGCTGCTTTTAATGGGCTATTTGACGATTTTAAATTACACAGGTGGTTAGCATTGTTTCTTTTCAAAGTTCGGCCCTGGATAGAAGGTGTTGTCACCCCCAGAGTCCAGTCTGGGACACAGCCACCCGGGGGCTGCTTCCTCCCACTAAGGCCCACTGGCTCAGTCACCAGCCTCCCCTTCCTCCCCTTTGAAGCTCCTCTTCCTTGCTCCGGTGCTCCCCAGGGCTCCCCATTACAGGCCGTATCAACCCTACGCCACTCTCCCCAGCCTTTCAGGCTGCCCTGGTTGATCCACTGGCCCTGTCCTAACCTTAGCTGGTGACCCTGGAGGCCATCTCCAGCCTCCTTTTATCCCTCTGCCTTCTTGGCACAGCCAGGGGGCCCCAGGTGGAGCACTCCCTTCCTCCTCGTGGTCATTAACTTAAGAAGTCTGCACATAATTGCTCCTTCCCCTCCTCTTTAATGAGCTCCTGGCTCCCAGGGTGCAGGGACCATGGGCCCAGACTTGCCCTTCGACTGGCGCTGTTCGCTGCCCTGCCACACCTACCTCACCTGCGTTCATGCCCAACAGGTGTGGGCCACTGATCCCAGGCTCTCACCTTGAGCTGCTTACCTGTCAGGCACTGACACTCCAGCAGAGCCGAAGTGACAGGGACTGGATGCTCCCTGTTCCCATGACTTCTCCCAGGAGCTCCTTGCCGGCAGTGATCTCCCTGCCTGCCCTTCCTCCAAGAATTCAGGCTCCGCCTCCTGTGGGAGCCCTCTCCCACCACCCCATCAGCTCGATGAACCCACACTTCTGCTCTTAGGAGCTCCAAAAGCACTTACCAGGGGTGCAGAAGAAGCCCCCATTGTTTGCCTCTTCTCAAGGCCTCTATGAAGAGCGAGCCCTTCTTTAAGATTCTCCCATAGCTGAGTTCAAGATACTCTTCCAGGCCTGCCTTTCCCTGTCAGTGTCCCATCAGAATTCTTTTCTCTTGTCATTGAAAGTTTTTAGTAAACCACATTTTAAGGGTTAAGGGTGGAATCATATTTCATCATCTGGTTGTATCATAATATATTTAATAATTCCCCTATTGTTGAAATTTAGGCCATTTCTAATAGCACGCTACCATAATGCTGCAATGAACCTGCTGCTACGCACATTTCCATTCCCTACCCGGCCCCGAGTATTTCCTTATGATGGATTCCCAGAAGCAGGATTATGGAGATCGACTACCTGAGCCCTTTTATGACTCATGAGCCGCACTGACTGGCATATAGATGGGAATACCTGTCACACCACATCCTCACCAGCATTGAGAATTACTTCTTTTTAATTGTTCCATAATATAATACTCCTTTGCACGTTACTTTAAATACCAGGGAGAAATAATCAGCTCAGGTGTAGAGCATCTGGCTCTGAAAAAACAAGTAGCAGAGAAGTTCTACCGAATTTGACACCAGCAGAACTTAGATATTTGTTTTCAAGAAATGCAGTATGATTATGTTTAACCTGCGGCTTGTGATTCTAACCTGTGGCCAGCGAAATAAATAGTGCGGCGCTTGAGCAGCCCAGCTTTATGGAACAGGTAAGCAAGAGGGGAGGCAATACCGGTATTTGAGTGGTTCCAAGTAACCTGTTCTTAACCTGCAATGCCATATTCCACCTTAAATCCCACAAAGCATTCTCATTCCAAGTTCTGTAGACAGGGAGACTGAGACGCAGAGCGGGTTTGTAAGTGACCCAGGTCACTCAAGCAGTAGCTGTGCAGCCAGGATTCAAACCTCGTCTGTTTGCTCGAGTTGGAAATAAAGGTGGCTTAGCCTGAACTTCAGCGATCTTACATAGGACAAAATAGCCCCCACACTATCTTCTTATTTTACTAGATTCACCAGCAAACTTTTTCCCATAGGCGGGAAAACCTCATTTAGCAGTCGCCTAAACTGTCTTCTATTGAAGACGGAAATGAATCATAAGTAAACCTAACACATTTGCATGCATGGTATCCCTCAAAATGTATATGTAAATTAAATGTTTAAAAAAAAAAAAAGAGCCCTGGCCGGATGGCTCAGTTGGTTGGAGCATCATCCTGTACACCAAAAGGTTTGGGGTTCGATTCCCAGTCAGGGCACATACCTAGGTTGTGGGTTCTAACCCCAGTCGGGGGCAAACGGTGGGAGGCAACTGATGGATGATTCTCTCACATGGATGTCTTTCTCTCCCTCTCCCCTCCCTCTCTCTTTTTCTCTCTCAAATCAATAAACATGTTCTCAGGTGATGATTAAAAGTAAATTAAAATTAAATTAAAAAGTCCAACAAAGGATGAATGTGCATTAATGAGGAATTCCATTCACAGAGTTGTAAGTGGTTTATGAAACCTCTGGTTGCGACACGACATGAACAAGATTATTTACAATGTACCAAAGTATACAAAACACTGGCTTGTAGAAAATAAAAATCAATTTCTCTGAAATAATTTGCTACCACAAATCAGAGCTCGGTCGTGTTCTCTGAAGTTCCATTAAGGAGATGGAAACCTCTGGCTCCCGTGCTGGGAGGGGGGCAGGCTGGTAGTTACCTAGAGAGGGGCCCAGAAGGGACCCGAGTGCGGATGGAACAGGAGGTCGCTGACACCGACTTTAATGCTTTCTACTGACTCTTTTGAGAAATTGGTCAAGAAAAATGTTGACTATGCATTTTCTCCCCGTTTCATAAAGTGAATGCCTCAGGCAGGGAACTTAGATATATTCCTGGCTAGTGCGAGCGGGACTTTTCTTTTGGCAATCAGGTCTGTCTGTCTGTCTGCCTTTCCTCCTTCCTTCTCTCCTTCCTCAACTTCTGTACTGTGAATTACAAATAGAAATATAGCATTTAGGTATAAAGCCAAAAGTCTTCAACATAATTTGAAAGTTCTTAAAGGAGTGGATGAATAATTGTCCGATTTGTATCCAGAAAAACTTCCATTCGAGATTGATGGTCAAATAAAGACATTTTCAGGAAAATAAAAACGGAGACAATTCCCACCAGTTCACTAAAGGGACTTCCAAAGGCTATGCTTCTAGGCACTGAGGAGAATGAATTGAAATCACAGAAGGTCTACGAGACAAGATGCTGGCAAATATGTTAGAAAATCTAAACTAACATTGACTTTATAAAATAACTACAAAGTCTATAGTAAGTCAAATAAGAGCATATACCCTAGAAGGAGGAAAATTGGAATTGAAATGATCTCAGGACCTCACATTGTTTGAACAGAGAATCAAGATACTAATTCACATTAGACTTTATAAGCATAAATGTTTAGGTAACCTAGGGTACCCACTTTTTTAAAATTACACGGAAATGTGGCTTCAAAAAAAAGAAGGAAAATACAATGAGGGAGACAAAAAAGAAAAAAGAAAACATCATCCAAAGAACAAGAAAGGCAGATGAATAAGAGAAATAAAAAGTAGGACAAACACAAAACTCAAAAATATATCCATGGAACTAAACTTTTCCGTTAAAAGAGAAAGATTGTCAGACCAAAAAATCCACCTTTGGATGTTTAAAACAAACACTCAAAGCCTAAGGACTCGGAATAGTTGAATAAAAGGATTGAAAGAGATAAATACCAACCAAAAGGAGAGGACAGTAGCCATATTAATGCCAAGTCCAATAGATTTTGAGGTGCAAAACATTGTTAGAAACACTATGTAATAATAATAAGTTTCCATTTGCAAGGAAGAGATCAAGTGAGGAAATGAGTAAGATGTCATCAGTTTATTTTGCACCTTAAAGTCATTGGGGAAACACATCCATAGAAAGGGAACAGCACCCTCAAAATCAAGTGGGAGCTCACCCACTGGCGAAGCATGTATCACCTCGCTAGGAGCCCAGGATGCCTTTACCACCTGCCTCAAACAGGAAGATCTCCCCGAGCTCACCAGGGCTTCATTTCCCTTGACTGCTGGCCAAGTAGACTGACTTCTAAACTACTGTTTGGCCCAGTTCCTCAAGCGCCCCCGCCCCCCTAATGCCACATGGCTTACCCGCATGTCAGTGGTCCCTTGCTTTTCCAGCCCCAGGTCAGAAGCCTAAAGAAACACAAACGCTCTGTGTCAAATAAACATCTTTCGATTCTCCCTCTTCCCCAAGCCTCACTGTGTGAGTCTGGCTTAAATTCTTCATTCATTTCTTTAACACAGGTACACAGGAAAAACTCCAGAGAGGTCCCAGTGTGGGTCTCAGGAGCTAGCCTAGACTGTCCTGCTTCTATCACCTCCTGGGAAGGGCGGTGTGTGACACCAATTGCCAAACTGCTGAACAGTCCTCCACCCTTGGAAACTGAAACATCTCCCAGCCTCAAGTGTGAAGATAGCCCTCAGTTAGAGAACCTTTCCTACAGTTCTCACCAGAGGCAAATGCATCCATTTTTATATGTAAAAATGACCTTTAACTATTGCAAAAGAAATTCATGCACATCATAGAAAAATTAGAACATAAAAATTAATAAAATTAACTCTCTCTGCCACTTAGAGATGAGTTACTGTGAACACTTCTGTGTACTGCTGTTCAGATTTTTTTTCCATATACACACACATACATGAATAGTTTTACCCATTCACTTCCATTATGAAATGGAATATTTAGTCTGAGGGCAAAAAAGATCAGGATCCTTGGATATCAACAAGTACCCCTTAAAAATCACATGTTCCAAGGATTACCTATCAATGTTTCACTGAAAAGTTGCAAAACCAACAGGACCCTGAATAGTTAGAGAAAATGCTTTCAAATGGTTTTCCCCAACAGAAAAGAAAATATAGCTCTTTGTATTGGTTATCTATTACTGCATGACAAATGGCCTCACCACCCCATAGATGTCACAAACAGGAGATGTGTCTGAGCTCTCTGAACACTTCCTCAGAATTCTCTCCTCTTTTTTTCAGTTCTGGTAAGAACACTTAACATGAAATCGACCCTCTTAACAAACTTCAGGTGTACAATCCAGTATATTGTTAACTATAGTCACAATGTTGTGCAGCGGGTCTCTAGAATTTCTTAGTCCCGCATGACTGAAACTTTATACCCATTGAACAGCAACTCCCCGCTTCCCCCTCCCTCCAGTCCCCCAACAACCACCACTCTACTCTGTTTCTATAAGTTTGACTCATGGATTCCTCATGGCTTATTTCACTTAGCCTAAGGTCCTCCAGTGTCATCCATGTTGTCACATCTGACAAGGTCTTCTTTTTAATTTAAGGCTGAATAATATTCCCTTGTATGTATATACCACATTTACTTTATTCATCCGTTGATGAACATTCTAGGCTTTTCCCATATCTTGACTCTTGTAAACAATGCTGCAATGAACATGGGAGAACAAAGATCTCTTCCTAATCTGGATTTCAATTCTTTTGACTATATCCAGAAGTCATATTGCTGGGTCATATGGTAATTCTAGGAAACTAGACCCCAGGAGTCAGGCTTAAGCCAAGAAACTCCACTCCTCTTCCTCCCTGCTCCCCAATTGTGCTGACTCTACAATGGACAGACAGGTGTGTGAATCAGATCCTGTCCCTCTGGATCACGGCGTTCAATCTGACAGCAAGATTACCAGGAACACAGATCAGGAGAGCTGAGAGCACAGGTCGGGAACTCAGATTTCCAGATGGCTGCTTCTGTCTCACCCAAGGAGCCCAGAAACATAAGGATTCCCAGGACTCACGCCAAGCACAATGAATCTGAAAATCCGAGGGAGCCCCTAGAATCTGTACTTTATGAATATCCCAATTGATTCTACAGCTCCGTCAAATTTGGAAAGCTCATCAGAGGGCAAATTTGTGCATTTCTGACCTGAGATCCCCAGAGCCACCCTGATGGTTCCAGTCATCCTTGGATTCCAGGAGACATCGCAACATCTTCCAACGCGTTTGCGTGTGGTTTACTGCAGCTGGAGCTGGACTCTGTGACTGCAGTTAAACAGAACCTTGACTAATACGGTCCAGACCGTGGGCACAAGGAGCGCCTGCCACATTGCAGCTGTCCATTTGCATATTTTGTGATCTTTGCTGTTCTCGTGTCATACCTGCCTCTCTGTGGACAATTTTGCCACGTTTGGACATTCCACACAAGAGAAGTAGTCCACAGAAAAAGACAGCCGATCTGTGAGTTTCAAATTTAAACTCTGGGGAAAGTGCCCTAGGTAAGATATATTTCTGACTGACTTCGACCTTTTGTTGACCACGGGTGCTGTTCCAGTTAAAGGAGTGGAGGCCCCAATTTCTGTTAGATGCACATTGACCATCTAGTGGGTGCAAGCGAGGTGCTAGGCCAGAGCTTCTGGGAGAACCCCCCTCAACGTTGGAAAGTCCTGTAGCTTCGCTGTCATTTCTGATATGTGGCTAGTGCAACTGAGGAGTGGAATCCTTTATCTTATCTTAATGTCCTCAAGGTTTCAATAGTCCCACGTGGCCAGTGGCTCCTGGATTTGACAGTGCCGTTCTAGATACTTCACTAATTCGTTACGCAAGGCCAGAAACGCCAGCTCAGTTTTACAAATGGGGAAAATGACATGTCTGAGGTCCCCGAGTGAGAAGGGCCAGGATTCAAACCCATACTCAATCCGAGATGGAACTTCTTGCCGCACACACCCACCTCCCCTTCGACACATACACAGTGTGTGTAGAACATTGATAGGGGGTAAAATATTAAAAAACTGAGCTTCCCATCTCTGAGACATCGGCTCTGTTTTAGTTACAAAGCCAAAACAAAAAGGAAAGCCACGACGCAGGACGCGCACTGTCGGTTCTGCCTAACCACGTGCGCAGACGCCGGCCAGGCCTTGGCTGGCTCCTCCAGCCTCCTGGCTCAGCGCGGGCCTTGTGGTCGCGTGGCTTTTATTGCAGGCCTGAAACTGAAGGTACCTCAGCCTGCAGGAACCGAAGTGATTGCGGGGTGAAGAGGGAAGGGGCCCGGAGGCTGTGCCCCCGGTCTCCTAGGGTGGACACCACATCTTCCAACCCGTCCAGGCCTGTCTGACACCGCACCGCTGCGCTGCGGGCCCCACAGGCCCGGGGAGCGTCCCCAGCCTCCCCGGGAGACTCCGTTTCTAACAGTTACGGTCAGCCATTTAAATCACATTACCCTGTAAGTGGATATACAAATTGTCAGCCTTAATGAAATTTAGGAGGAAGCAGTGGGAGAGGTGAAAACACTTAGAACTGGTTTCTTGGTTTTCGAGACCCGAATTCAAGCGGTTTCCACTGCTCGCTGGGAACGTGCTGGGAGTGCGGTTTTCCTGCCAGCGCACGGAGGCTCCCTGGGAATTCACGGTTGTCTCCTTTCCTGCGTTGCCCCTGACTGCACTGCACAGCTGACCTCATGGAGCTCCCCAAGGCGGGAGAGCATCTTCCTCGTCACGCCACCTCGCGAAAGGCCTGGCACTCAGAGCCATTTGGGAAATGTGGGAGCGAAGAGTGAAAGCTGGCAGCCCCCACGCGCAGCCTGAATCAGGAGAGTCAGAGGGGCCCTGGGAAAGGAAATCCACCCCCCAGATGCCAGAAATCCCTCCATAAAGGACTGTTGGGGGCAGGGAGGGGCAGTAAGAATTGCCCCTTTCAGTTCTCCTCCGGAAAACACACTCATGAGACAAAGTGCTGAATGCCCTGGTGGATTAACTAATGAATTATCTGCCCCTAAATAATTTGTCAGGCCCCTCTCTCCAGGGCAGAGGGGTCCTGGCAGACACGCAGGCTTGTGGATTAGGGTAATAATATAATAGCTTCCATCTCTTGAGCAGTTGCCATGTTCTTACACTGCACACTTTCCTGTGTAATCCTCACCAAACACAGTGGACGGGGTTCGCCCCTTTTATAGATTGAGGAAATGAAAGCTCAGGAGGGTCGAGAAACTTGCCTGAGATCGTGCTGGTGTTTCTGATTCCAAAGCTCATACTCTTCCCCAAGCCCCCCTGCTGGATGGGGAACCTGGACAGGAAGTGGTGGGTGTGTGGATGTGTACAGGTCGCCCAGCAAGGAGTTTTCCTCCATCACCAAATTGCTGGCCCAAAGCAACACAGGCCGGATTTTATTTGCATTCCTTTTATCCCCAAATATCAGGACTCGAGGTCCTATTCTGCACCTCAATACAACATCCATTCCTTGGGACATGATATTGCTGGACAGGAAATCAAACTCATTCGTGTGACCTGCCTAAACCATGTGCACGTGTTCAGGATGAGGCCCAGAGAAAAGAGGGAAGGGATTTTCCCGAAATCACACAGCAAAGTGGTGGCCAAAGTAGGGCCAGAATCCAGACAGAGGGTGTCCTATTGGGCTGGTCGAAAATCCGGGTCCAAGAGTCTCCCAGCTCTGGTTCATGGCAGAGGCGAGTCTTGCCTGATACCCAACAGGGCTCTCCCATGGCAAGAGTTTGAGAACTTAGAGGAGGAGCTCTGAGGTGGCCTCGACTTGAAAACTAGGACAAGTGACTCTGGGTGGGAAATGGAATGTTAGGTTTCTGCTGTTCCCAGCCTTCCACTTTTCTCTTCCCAGCAATATGTTGGATGTCATGAGATCAAACAAAATAATATGATTTAAAGTACCTAAGAAATAAAATCTGAGTCAGGAGGAAACTGAGTCCCAAATGAAGTTTGTTTGCTTGCCCAAAAGGCACAGCTTGCAACCCAGAGGAAGCAAAGTGGGGTGACAGGTGTGCCTAGAATTCAGGAGCCCAGGGCTGCTCTTCTCAGTCTCAGAAACTTACTCCATAAAAAGGAGGTGAGTCCCCACCCTGCTGGTGTCATAGGCCTCTCCTAAGACATGGAAAGGCTTTCCACGGAGTTTCCCAGGGATGGGGGCGGCTTGGCATATCTGAGCTTAGGCTAAACCCATCCTCTGATTCCCTATCCTCTGCTTCCTTAGCCTGAACCTGACCAAGAACCTTCAGGAACCCCCCTCCCAGTGCCTCCAAGGGAGTACCCTGCAATTTGCTGAACAGGGAGGCTCATGAGTCATTGAAAGCTGGTGACAGAAATATGACTGGTTTCTCCCAGGCCAGCAATCAGCACCACCACCATCATCTACTGCTGCTTGAGTAGCTTACTCTGTGCCAGGCCCTTGACTTACATGGTTAGCAGTCCTCACCATCACCCTACAACATTATCAAATCCTCATGATAACAAAAAAATACTGAATGGGCCCAGAGAGGTAAGTAACTGGCCCAAAGACTCATAGCTAATAAGAACAGTGCTTGGAGCCAGATTTTCTTAACTCCACATTCTTTGTCCTGCCCTATGAACCATGCTGACGGTGGGTTTTGGGGAGTGGGAGCAGGGTTTCCTCCTGGAGGTACATATGTCTCAGGAGAGAGGAGAGGTGCAGACCTGTGGGATCCTGACCCATGGGAGAGGCTGTTTGCAAAAATACTGCAGCAACTTCCCCACCCTTTACAGGTCCTCTTTGCAATGTGACTGTCTTTCCTCTCATTGAGAGGTGGCCTACCTTTCTACCTCTTTGAATCTGCAGTGGGAGTGATATAGTAAAAATTCTGACTTTAGGCCTCATGAGGCCTTGAAGCTTCCAGTCTCACCTTCATGGACTGAGGAGTCCGGAAAGATAAGAGACCTCATCAAGAGAAAGTCCCAGCCAATAGCCAGAACCAATCATTGACTTTTGAATGAGGCCATGTAGGATCACCCAGCCCTAGCCTATCTACCAGGCCCCAAGTAATAGCATCAGAAGAACTCTCCGCCCACCCACTCAGCTACCTCAGCCCAAATTGTTGACCCATAGGATCAGAGCAATTACAAAAGCTATTGTTTTAAGCTGCTTGGTTTCTGTATGAGTATGGTGTGTTATTCAGCAATAGACAACTGATAAAGTAAGTGACCTAATTTCTCCCAGCCTTGGTGTCCTCATCTGGAAACAATGCTCACATTCTTGTTGATGTTTATTAGGAAGGGTAAAGGAGATGAAGCTTGTGAGTCATGGAGCAGTAGGTCTGGCATCAAGGTTCACCATTGGCAGCTCTGGTTAGGGGCTCTGAAGCAAGTGACATGAGGTGAGCCCTTCAGTGGGTTGGGGACAGCGTGTATACAATGAAGCCCTGGGACAAGAGTGTGAGGTAGAATTTAGAGCAAGTTGTGCTGGTAGAGCAGAGGTGGGCATCTAGCTAAAATTGTCTCAGCTTCAGGGACCTTAAGCTGTCCTGAGTTAGGGGGAAGCCCATGACTGTAGGGGTTTCAGCCAAAGCAAAGAAACACCAAAATGTCCTCAAGATCATGGAGGCCTTCAGGGTTTAGGAACTAAGGAATTGAGGAGGCAAGTGTCTCTACAATATCATTAAATGTTGGTCCTGAACATGTCTCACCTCTGCTGAATACATTCCCATGGCTCCCCATCCCCTTAAGGGGGGTGACTAGGCCCTTGTTGAGTGCAGCCTGGACTGCAATGCACCCCATCTCAACCCCACTATTCCGCTTCATCTTCACCTTCCAGTGGACCTCTAGACTCATGGTTCCTGGGGATGGACCACATTCTCTCCTACCTCTGGGCCTTTGCACAAGCTGTGCCCTCTTTCTTAAATGCTATTGCCCACCCTTCCACCACTTAACCTGAATAACCTCTACTTGTCTTTAAAAGTTCAGCTAAAACATCACTTTCTCTGGGGAGTATCCATGATTCCCCAAGTGCGGGTTGGGCTCTCCTCTCTAGGGTCCCCATGGCATCCCATCCATCCCCGACGCTCCATCACCGTGACTGCTGGTTACTCCAGAAGGCAGGGATCCAGTTCGCTTTGCTCACCTCTGTAACTCCAACACCTAAATCAGTGCCCAGAATACAGTAGGTGGTCATTACCTACTCTTCCTGCTATATAAAAATGGTAAATCAATAAATGAGTTGGATGGGTCCCTAGAGAAAAGGCAACCACAACAGAAAGAAAATTAGAGGCTCAGAGAGGAAGAGACTTATAAGGGACCTTCCGATCTGTTCATCCTATGCCAAGGGCCCCCCATTGTGTTGAAAACTCAGTGACCGCCCTGGGTTGACTATGGGAGCGTGGCAAGTGGACTGAAGAGCCAGGACAGGCAGTGTGTTGAGTAGGATAACTAAGTGCTGTGTCAAACTCCAAAATGTCAGTGGTTTGACCCAGTAGAAGTTCATAAGTTAGTCACACAACAGTCAGAGGAGGAGTTTCTGGTCAGCTCATGGCTTTCCTGCACGTGGGAGGTCGAGGACTCATGTTCCTTCTGTGTCATGGCTCCATCAACCCCTAACACTTCAGGGTCCTCTGCTGCCAACTGGTGAAAGGGAGAGACGCAACGGAGAACTCACCCCAGCCCCTCAGGAAGCCGAGCTCCAAAACTGACATCACTTCTGGTCACCTCCCAGTGACAGAAACTAGTCAGGGGACCATGCCTGGATGCAAGGGAGCTGGGTCAGGCAGCCTTTGGTAGGCAGTCATCTTCTAGTATGAATTCCACATTGATAAGGGGACATCCTGAATTATGGGTGGACAAATGGGCTCTTGGGTGAGGCTTATGCTCTCCAAATTTCCATTTCTTCATCTATAATAGTGAAGATAACACTATTACCTCAGAAGCTTCTTGGAAAGCTTACTCAAATGGGTGAAAGATAAAACCCTTGGCAAGTACCAGATACAGAATAAATGCTTGTCAAATATTACCTGCCTACCCCACTTTTTTTTAACTAGTAGAAATGAGATATGTCTAAAAGTGATGGTCAGAGGTCATCCAGATATTCCTCTGCCTTTAATCGTCTCTGCTCTTCACACTTTCCTCTTTTCCTCCCTACCCTTTTCTGGCTTTCCTTCCTTTCTCCCTCTTTCCCTCCGTTGTGGCATCTTTAGATCTCAGGCCTCCCCTGCTTGCCTCGGTGAGCACCTCCTTTCCCATCCCAGTCCCCCAGGCCGCAAAGTGGACTAACTGCCACTCAGGGGCAGCCCTTCATTAGCAAGAGGAGCTGGGCCAACTCTCTAGACAGGACAAGTCACCAAGGAGCACTCCGTCCCCTCTGCAGCCACAAAAGGCAAGCCAAGCAGCTCCTGACCTCAGTAGAACACATCCCCACAAACCTGCCAGAGAGAGGGGAGCTCCATGCCAGGGCTCCCCGACTTCCCCAGAGCACAGGATCAGGTGTTAAATGCCCAGGGAGTCAAAGCATTTCGACGAGCTCTGAGTTAAGCAGCAGCCTTCTTTCCTGCCCCTCTTTGACTTTAGCACGGCCAGTGCGCTGATGACCCACCCTTGTCATTTCCCAGACTGGTTTGGCAGTGAAACCCTTTCTGTTGAGCATCTCCTGGGTCTGTTGAGTGATGGGATGCTCTTTAGAAACTGCTGCTCAATAACAGTGTAAATATTCATTTAGCTATCTGGGAACAGACTAGCTAGGGAAATAGAGCCAAGAATTTATTATATTTATTTTTAATACTAATTCCTCCTCTTAAGTTGCTACTGTTGTTAGGCTTCAGAGCCCCTTTCAGGTTATATAAGATTCAAGAATGAAGGTGGGGCTGAGGGAAATGGATGTTTTTTATTCACTCGTTAAATATTTATCAAGCTCCTGTGATGTGACATTTCTTTACACCTAGAGGCTAATCTTTTTTGTTTATTTATTTGTTTTAACCTCATTGGCTAGATTGTGAATTCAGAACACTTAGTTTAGACTAATGGTTTTGAACCAGGGTGATTCTGCCCTCCAGGGGACATTCGGCAATGTCTGGAGACCTATTTCGTTGTCACAAATGGGAGGGTGCTATTGGCATCTAGTGGGTAGAAGCCTGCGCTATTGCTAAACATTCCATGATGCACATGACAGCGCCTCACAACAACAAATTATCTTGCCCAAAATGTCAATAACGGTGAGGCTACAAAACTCTGACTTAGAGGAAAATCATCTTTAATAGCCATCATAAGTGCATGAGTCTGGGGGTTAGCTTGGTGACATAAATGGCTCTCTAATCAGACATACCCGGCCCTGTCTCAAAGGGTCAATTCTGCCTAGACTGGCTGATTGTCACTACAGGGGACCCATGGTGCCATGCATCCAAGTGGCAAGCTCTTTCCAGTTTTCAAGCCAGAAACCCAAATTTGAAAGTAAAAGTCTGATCTTTTCAATGCTGGCAACGAATATGAGTATTTTTAATAATTTGCCGGTCAAACAAAATTCTTCTGGAAAGGTGATGTAGACAGGACACAAGTTTGCAACCTCCCTGAACAATCAGGGGGCCCTCCTAGCCTTGAGCTAACCACTGTTGAGTGCGTTAAACAACACTGGCCCACACTTCCTGGGTTCAGTCTTCAGACCGATTCTACCCTTTCCAGCTAACATTTAGTGAGCTCTTACTATGGACCAGAACCTCTTCTAAACACTTAAAACATGTTAACTCATTTTATCTTTACAACAACCCAGGAGGTAGGTGTCGTATTCTCTCCTGTTTTAAAGACAAATGCTCAGAGAGGCTACACAATTTTCCCAAGGTGACACAGCAGGTGGCAGTGCCAGGATTTGACCCCAGGGGGTCTGGCTCCAGGGCCCATGTTATTGATTGCTCAGCCAGCCTGCCCTGCGGAAGATGCTGCATCTCCATATCCCGCGCAGGGAAGCTTGCAAGGGCCTCCCCTGGCTTATTAGCCCACCTAGGCAGGTGACAGTCCACCACCGTGGTCAGCCTGTTCCCCAAGTGCACAGACCTCAGTCCCTCCACCCAGAGCTGCGGTTCTCAACTCTGGGCACATTCTGCAATGTCTGGAAACATTTTTGGTACTACTGGCATCTAGTGGGTAGAGACTAGCGATGCTGCTAAAAATCGCACAGGAAAAACCCCCACAACAAAGAATTACCCGCCCCAAATGTCAACAGTGCTGAGGCTAAGAAGCTCATCCTAACACCTGGCTGGCAATCGTGACAACATGGAAAGAACCACCAGCAGAATGTTCCAGGCCTGTTTATCTAAAACATTCTTTTATTTCTCCCCTAAAATCATTTTTTTCTCTTGCCCTCGAATCTAGTCATCCCGTGTCACTGTGCTAAATGCCTACACTGAATAATCATCTCCGAACACAACTCATAATAACGTTAGCAGCAGCAGAACAAGTAAGAAATGGAAAGATTAGCAATAGCCAAAAGGAAAATGAGCACTTAAATACAAATAAATCCTTGAGATTCGACCATAATTATCAACTACATGCCTGAAATGTGACTGTTCCCTTCTGGATGCCCTAAGCCATAATTGTGCGCTGTGCCCGCATGCATCAAACTCCAGGGGCACCGTCTCTGCTAAACACACACATGACTGCCGATTTCATAAAATGATTTTAATAGAAAAGTACAAGATATGAACAAAAATAAATAATCTTTATCTCATTTCTAGCCCAGCAAATTGTACACTGCATATAAAACTGGTCTGAGATGCAATTTTCCTCACCCCTTTTTAGCTTTTGAAATACTGAGACAGCATTTTAATTAAATCTTCTCCATTCAGTTTGATACATTTTTGTTTTAAAAAAAAACAAAAAAAAACCAAAGCAAGTTTTAATCATTTCTACATCCATTTTTTAAAGTTGTCTAACAAGATGATGTTTCACTAAAATAGAATCTTATCCAATCATCAGGTTGAAGTGTAAAGTTTGTACGAACAGGTACATTAGAAGATTCCTTTACTAAGTTGTAATTCCTATGTTGCTGAATGTTTCCTGTTTTAAAAACTCATTTCATCGTCTTACTTTCAAAACACGGCATCTGTTTTTCACCATTCCACAGAGAGAGGAGAGACTAAAAATGACTTTCTAAAAAAAAAATAAATATGCTTAAAGTACCGTTTACAGTGACAATGCAGTATTTCAGACCTATGCCTTGGTGTGGGTTTGCATCACATACATGCTTCAAGTTCCAAGTACCTTTTCTATCTGTCCCTCTCTACTTATATTCGAACCACTCAGCCTTCGGGGACTGTTTTTTGCTCATGATCTCTTGGAGTCGGCCAGTGCCGATCTCTCATTTGGAGCACTTATCCTGCTAGAGTGTCATATTTGATCATTCCAGTGGCTTGCCTAATGTTTTGCAAAAACACATTGAAACTTGGTATTGGCATCATCTGAGCAAAGGGTTTGGGCAGGCTACTAAACATATAGTCAGGAGTTCAGCAGCTAAGCAGATAAACTGAACTAAAACTTAAAACAGTCTTCCTTTCACTCGAATCCGTAATTACTATTTTGAACATGGCTCTGACTGCCGTTTCCTATGTATAAATTTTTTTGTTAATTTTCCTGTATTGGGAAGATCTTGAATGCATTCCAGGATGCAAAGGAAAAAATATGCTGACACTCCTAAATCAAGTATATGTTTTTGCAATAAAGAACACTGGTCAATATACAACTGAGGAAAAACTGAAACAGATGTGAGTCCTAGAACCACAAGCGTTTGAATTTGCCCAGAAATGCTATTTTAAACACCCTATATGTTGGTCTACTGTTTTTTTGTGGAATAATGCATTCTTGGCATCCTTAAAAGGTTTCAATATGTTACAAGGTTATCCAGAAAGAAAAAAAAAAGCAAAGGGCTAACGTATCAATCTGGGCAGCGCTGGCCAGATTTCGGTGTACACTTTCGGAAAGCACGAGAACCCGTATTAATTGCACTTAACACAACGAGCCTTCAGTTTCCAATGAGTTTTCATTCTCTGCAGATAGAAGCTTGCTTTTCACGAAATGACTTTCAAAGGGGAACAGAGACACTCAAGTCCACAGTAACTTCAGAGGTGCAAGAGTTGCAGTGGTAAACACACACACACTTTTTTGGGCTAAAACTCTGGTCATGGATACAAGCATGTGCCTTTTCAGTTCTTCTCTGAGATGTTACAACAGCAACACGCTCTAAAACAATTAAGTTACATGCATAATGCTGAAAAAATGCGAGCGATCCTATAACCAGCTTTGAGCCATCTGCTTGGGTTTTTAAGGAACATATATAGGAAGAGAGAATCTCCCTTTTGTTTTGTTACATATAGAAATCTTTCGAAACTTCCGAATAGTTTGGTATTTTGGTAAAAATTCTCCACTCTTCTGTTATTCTGACATGTAGTCACCCTACACTCTCCCTCACGGCTTCTCCAAAAATCTCCACATGAATTATCTGAACGACAATTGAAATCACTTACCAATATACAAGTAGCGTTTTATTTTATATTCTATCTTCCATTTGGCATAAGCCTTCTGATGTTTGTTTTTTAAACCAGTGAAATATACAAATCAGGCAAGACAGAAATATGTACATTAAAAGTACAGAATAAAGGCCATAGAAGATATACATAATATCTGAATGACAAGTAGAATATTTTACATTAAATAGTTTCTTTTTAAAACTAGGATTGTTAAACTCAACTCTCTTCATAAACATGAATCACTAAAAAGGAACAAAAATCTGATTTAGCAAATAAAAACTTACTTCATGGTTTTTGTATAATAAAAACCAAAAAAGTGACATTTTAAACTAATTAGTGCTTTTTAATTTCAAGATCTTTTGCTTGCAACTCACTGCAACTGAGGGGAAGTGAGTATCCTTGTGCAATAAATTAAGAGCCACAGATGGCTGAGGTGATGGGAAGGCCACCAAGCCTATGAAGGTTGCAGAAGGTGTGTATCTTTCCAAACTTCTAAAATCATGTAAGTCTGAGATAAGAAGATGTTTGATGGCACTTTTTGGAAAGAGGTGTCCTGTTTTAAAAAATTTAAAAACTAGCTGTCTATGTCATGAACTGGATTTTCCTTCGGGTACTACTAGATCTACCAGGCACCAGTTTCCACTCTGCACAAGGAACTAAGGAGAGAGAAGCATTGACCATGCTTCTGAGTTTTGAATCTCTCTTCATTTCCAAGTCTATTACCAACAAGTAATGCCCTCTCAGGAAAAATGTACAGAAATGGAGGCTGGAGAAAAGGGGGTGGGGTGGAAAAGATAAAAGAAATCTTCAAACCAACATGCATCTCAGGGAGGAAGACCTTCCAGATTCCTCAAAAACGAGGCTGTTTTCTGATGCTCAAGGGAGCATCACATCAGGGCCACAGCCCAAGCTCAACTCGAAAACCCTTTGGAAAAATCCCAATGGATCTCAATGAAGGACAACGCTCTAGACCAAGAAATAACCCCAGAGTAAAATGTAATTCTAGATCACTGACTGCACTGAGATATAATAATATTTATATTTATATATATATGTATATATATATATATGTTATGTACAAAAGACTTTGAGATATCAGGCACCATTCAACCACATTCCCCCCCCTTATAAATGCAACTGTTCAAGTACACTAGGAACAGTTTTAGGGTTCACCTGCAGTATAATAGGAAAAGCTTGAGTGGAGAGTCTAAACACAGGATCATATGATGAAATGCTGCAACACCTCTGTGAACTCCATTAGCCAAGTAATGTCATTAAAACATATAAAAACTACAACTCCTCAGAATAAAAGTTCTAGGGGGAAAAAATCCCTAAGTATCTGTTTTCCAAGGGGAGCTCCTAAAGGTTCATTTCCTCTCCTGCAATCAAAGGGGACCCAGTGGCCCTCCCAGTGGAGGTGGCCAGCCTCACCTCCTCAGTGGGACAGGACCAGGAGGAATCAGACAGGGTTTGGGGTCAAGCGGGAGGGCAGGTTTCACGCCTTCCCTGCAAACAGGTTTTCTGCTCCGTTGCAGAGCTGAGCTGCATGCAATTACCTTGTTGTTTGGGCGGAGGGTCTGTGAATGGAATCCATTTATTATTTCGATTATTATCATTTATTAACCAAGTATCCCTAAGAAAATTACAGTATATTTTCCTTTATATCCAAGCCAACCTCTCCCGCCCCTCTCCAAACAAAAAGTCTACAACCCAGAGTCATTCGGAGATGCTTTCCCCAATCTGATAACCTAATTCCTGTAACAGCTTCCAATCAGTCTTAATATGGTAGTTTTTACGTTTTTTTAACTTCTGAGACTTTGCTCCCTGCTCCTCAAGTTTCAGTAGCTGTTAGAGTAGGACCATCTGCACATGGAATGTTTGAGAATCACGAGACACATGAAATAACTTTCTGAGAGATACAGGATTCTCCCTCTTACATTTTAAATTACCATTTTGAAAATGTTTCAGACTGGTAGCCCCTGGAAAAGGGGGGGGAGGGGGTCTCATTTTTGTTTGTTTGTTTGTTTCTCAAGACCTTTCACCAGAGCATTTGCAATTCATTTTGGTCGCGGAGGCTGAATGGAGCATAGATTTGGACCACCCTCTTCCAGCTGGATGCTCCTGTCCTATGTGACCCCACACTGAGAAAAAGAAAACCCTCTAGATGTGCACACAACTAAGTCAGGGTCTGTGCTATTCCCCCTCATCCTATACCATCAAAAGAAGTCTTGTCTTACCTTTTCAAAGATCCACAAAATAAATATTTTCTTGGTTCCCACCCCCCATTATTGCCAAATAATAATTATAATATTAATAATAAACCACAGAGTTCTTAGATGGGAACAGAAAAAAAAAAAAAAAATGGTTCCGGCTGCAATTCTTGGGGGAAAATAAAACATTAAAAAAAAAAAAACAAAAAACAGAATCACTGTACTTTCTATAAATAAGTGGGTCCTGGGAACGGGGCTGGGTGACAGGCGGGCGGCTGGGCGCCCACTATTTGCACACGAACTGGTCCACGATCTCCGTGCACTTCTTGCACTTGACGTAGCAGCACCAGTGGAACTTGCAGTGGCAGCGCTCCGTCTGCACGGTCTTGAACTGGTCGTAGCCGCGGCCGCAGCACATGAGCTCGCAGCCGTCCATGCCCTCGGACGTCTTGTTGCACAGGCGGCCCTGCGTGCCCAGCGAGCCCGTGCTCTCGTTGCGCACGCAGTAGTCGGGGCTGGGGTCGATGTAGACCAGGTCCTGCGTGGTGGGCGAGTTGAAGCGGCTGTTGACCTGCACCAGCTTGCCGCGCCCGTTGAGCCGCATGGCCGCCGCGCTGTCGTACTTCTCCTTCAGGGCGTCGCCAACCTTGCGGAAGTCGGCCAGCTGCAGCCAGCACGTCTTCAGGCTGCACGAGCCCGACACCCCGTGGCACTTGCAGGCCACGTCGGCCAGGTTGTACACTGTCTGTGGGGAGATGGGACAGTCAGTCTGCACGCTCGTGGAGGGGCCCAGGCTCAGGCTGGGC
This sequence comes from Miniopterus natalensis, assembly GCF_054644295.1. Taxonomy (NCBI): domain Eukaryota; kingdom Metazoa; phylum Chordata; class Mammalia; order Chiroptera; family Miniopteridae; genus Miniopterus; species Miniopterus natalensis. The sequence goes on from NC_142095.1 coordinate 38,606,950, forward strand.
TATGTGAGCAAAGCTCCCCTCCGCCTTCCGGAAGGAGCCCTGTTCCCCAGCTAAACCGGGGGCTGGGCTCCACGACCAAGGTCTGTGTTGCTTTCTTTAAAAAGTCTACAAAATAAATACGTTCTTAGCCCCTCATTACTACGCATCATCATAATAAACCACCACAGTGTTTGAATGGGAACAGGGGAAAAAAAATGTTCCAGTTGCTTCTGTTTTGCAGGGAAACAGCAGCAGCAACTAAGGCGGCTTGAACACTCATCGCAGAGGTTGTGCACCTTTCCTTACCTGCACCACCTGGATGAACCCTCACGACCAGCTTATGGGGGAAGTGCTGTTGTTATTCCCATTTCACAGAGAAGAAAAATGAGGCCCAGAGAGGGGAGTTACTTACCCAACTACTGGGAAGCAGGGGTACCAGGATTTGAACCCAGGCAGTTGGGCTCCAAGCTCACGTTCAGTGACTTGCCTATGGGAACCCTGCTGGTAAGTAGCAGGGCTGGAAGGGGTCCAGCTCAGGTAGGATCAGGGTTCAGATCTTTACTCACTATGGCTATTACTGCTGTGTGCCAGGCACTGTATTAAGGACCTTTACGTTCTTTTATTTCATTTAACCCTCCCGGCAGCGTTATAACATGGGCTGAACTAGATGGTGGCACGTGGCATGGTGGCACAGGGAAGGCAAGTGGCCTGCACAGGTCACACAGCTAGGATGTGGGAGAACTGGGTCTGGATCTCAGGTCTTCTCCCTCCTGCTTCCTGAACAATCCCTACGCTCTACCTCCACCGCCCTGGCTAAGAGCACCCACCCTGCACCCAGGCGGACATGGACTCCGTCCTGACTCTTTCCCTGACTTCAGGCAACTGGCTTCCCCTTTCTGAACCTCCATTCTCCATCTGTGTAGGGGACTGTGACACCAACCTCCCAGAACTGTTGGAAAGATAATTTCAATTAGAGGATGCATGGAAAGTACTTAGCACGCAGTATGTAATCAGTAAATCTGGTCTTTCTCCAGGGTGACAAGGGCATGGTGTCTGGGCCCTTCCCAATCACCTTGACCTCAGGTGTGGCCCAACAGCACTATGCCCAGCAGTCTGGGAGGTGGCGGCTGCCTATTTATAGTCCCGAGGGCCCACAGTTCCTGTACCAGTGACCCTCCAGAGTCCCAGTGCTGTTGGCAGGAACCTGGGAGGCTGGAGTGAGTTAGAAGGCTGCTTCCACCCAGAACAGCCACGTTCTTCCTTCAGGGATTCATAAGGGGCTTTCTCAAAAAGGGGGCCAAGGTGTATTTCCTTGGCATAAAGAGTTTCAGGCACTCAGCTGGTGTGAGGAAGGGTTTTGCAAACATATTTAACCTCCACTCCCCTACGAGGAAAATAAAAAGCTATGTCCTGAGGAGATGCTAATATGATTTCCTGGCACAGTGTCCAACTTCCTTCCCCACCTCCACTATCCTGGAGAAAAACTGTCTTCTATGTAACTTCATCCTCCAGGATACAAGCTCAGCTCACTGCTTGAATTATAAAACTTATGGGGCAGGGGGGCTCTCAATATTTAAAAATGCAGATGTTAAGTGAAATTATAATATTAAAGGTGATTTTCCAGCTCTGCAAAATTCCATCTCTCCGCTTGGAAATCCCTTGACCTGTTCTCCTGGCTGCTAAGCCCCTGATGACTTCTCTAAGTGAGAGAAGTGTAAGGAATCTCCAAAGATGGGTGAAAGCACCAAATATGGGCAGAATGGGGCCCAGAGCGGCAGCCACTCTGTCCTGGAGGCATGTCCGGTTTGAGGCACTGACCCACTATATGCAGAGAGTAAAGGTGTGTGCTCTGATGAGCACAGGATCAAGGACTTCTGGGCTCCCAGAGAGAGCAGAGTTGACATGCCCATCGCATGGCCTTGGGTGGGCCACTGTGGGGAGAGAGAGCCCAGCCACACTTCGGACACCACAGCAATGGGTGACCTGAGCAAGGAGAGGCCACACTCCCTCTGGAGCAATTATGAGACCCCACAGGGCAGCACAGGCAAAAATCTGCAGAGTCCAGTCCTTCCCTGACACCATCAAATGTTTGGCATCAAATCTGAGGAGATAGTTTAGCTGGGATTGTCTAGAAAATCTTTGACTTCTCTATGTCTTTTAGTTCCTAATGTTTAGTAATTATCATTTATCAAGCACTTTACTGCTACTGGCCAACACTAAACAAAGGCCTTCGATTGAACCATAGGAAACTGTTATTTTGTAGGTAAGAAATAGTCATGTATTGGTATTTCATATGGTTCAACCTACTATCTGATCCCCGTTAGTGCTCAAGATAACTTCAAGAGATAGTTAATGCCACGGCCACTTAACAGATGTGGAAATGTGGAAACTGGGGCTCAGAAACAGAAAGGTACAGACAGAACTGGATTTTAGCCTAATTCCAGAACCTACAGCCCTTCATCCCTAAACTGTGAGGCATGATGAGTTTAATTTTTTTTAGGGCGCCTGGCTTATATCTCACTCCATTAATTTTCTTCCACAGCCATGAAGTGTTTCTCTAGGCCTCAGTTTTCCAATCTTTCAAATTAGGGTGTGCAGCCAGAGGGTTCTAAGGCTCCTTTCAGTCCTGGATATTTTACTTTGTGATAATCTTCCTCTCTCCTCACCCCAAAATACAGAAGGGTGAAATCTCTGACCAGAATGTTCCTGGCACCTACCTTGGGATCTGTGAAAAAATAATGGCCCTAGTTTTCAATGCTGCCAAAGTTAAGAGAAGTTTTCACCCCTTCATTTTAAAGCAGCCATAAAGTGCCATGTGCTTAACCACAGGGGAAAGGGGGTCTTTTTAACTAGCGTGAAGCATTTCATGTCCCCATCTGGGGAAGGAAGGAGCAGAATGGGGACACTCACTGGGGACCTGCAGGGTCAGTCCCTTCTGGGCACTTCTGAGTGGCTCTCTGATCCCTCCAGAGTCACCCACCATTGGCCTGATGGTCAAACTGTGAAAAATGCTGCAGTTTTCCTGGAAATTCTAAGCTTTTTCAGAAAAGCCCTCAGCCCATCAAGCCTGCTATCTAATGACACAGGGAAGAGAAAGAAAGGTAAGTCCTGGAAGCTGGGTGAGGGTTTCTCAGCTGGGACGTACTGGGATAAAGAAGGGGCTCTCCCCAATTTAAGCCCAACCACAGCTCTGTTCCAGGGAGGAGGGTAAATGTAACATTTTTACTTCTGAGCTGGGCTGGCCAATTGCACTGGGAGTAATTAAAAAGGCAGAGAAAGATCTTTGTTAGGCTACTGCAGAAGCACCTTGGCTGGAGGGGGCCCAGGCAGGGTTCACCCCCAGGAGGCCTGGGGGGGGTGCCCCTCTCCAAAGAGGAATGTGACCCATGAGTGTGTGCGGGTGGGGGGCAGGGCTGGGGGTGGGGGCAGAAGGAGGAAGGGAGGGAGAGGGAGAGAGAGAAAAAGACAAACAGGGAGAGAGGGAAAGAGACCAGAAAAGATAGAGAGGGGCTTGGAGACAGAAAAGAGAGGAGGCTGAGACGCGCACCGAGACAAAGACAGGAGCCTAGAGAGAGAGGCGGAGGGAGGGGTGAAGAGGCCGGAGAGGTGGCTTGGTTGGGGGGGGGAGGGACAAGGAGCGGGCCCGGGGGCGACGGGGCGACGGGGCGACGGGGCACTCACCCTGCGGCCCGCCTCGTTGTTGTGCAGGTTCATGAGGATGCGCGCGCTCTCGTAGGAGCCCTTGGCGTGGATGCGCTCCCGCTCGCGCGCGTCCACGAACTCCTTGGCGAAGCGATAGCCGTAGTCGATGTTGTCGCCGCAGCCGCCCCACAGCCAGTCCCTGGGCAGGTCCTTGGGGCGCGCGGCGCGGCTGCAGCCGCAGGTGGACAGCTCGCCCTCGCGGCACGCGCGGCTCATGGCGTTGACCACCCCCGCGGCGCTCACCGCGTACGTGAAGGCCGTCTCGCGGCTGCCTGCGGGCGAGGACGCGGGTCACCGGCCGCTGCGGGGGGGCGGGGACAGCCCCGGCCCGGGACGGCGCGGGCGCAGACGGGGCGGAGAGCCCGCGCTCGCACGTGCTGCACCTGGACGAGGTCCGCGCACCGCCCGGTCCCCAACGCACACCCCTCCCTGCGCCCCCCCCCCCCCCAGGGGAAGCCAAGATGATTTCCCGCGGACATGCAGAAGCGACCCATGACAAAGGAGTGCCACATCCCTGCTGTCTCTACCCCGGCCTTTCACAGCCAAAGGCGGGAATCTAGGCCGCGCTGGGCTGATTTTCTCTACAACTCTTGAAAATACTGGAAACTTCTTATTTCCAAAAATGCACAAGAAAGAAGTCATTGAGGGGAAACTCAGAATTGGGGTAGATTTCCTTACATTTATTTTAATGTTTGTATTATTTTCCTTTTGAATTACACAGGGCAGGGGCACAGAATTTGCCAGGCTTAGAGCCTTGGAAAGTCTGAGGCCCCAGACGCTGCAGCAGCCACACTTGCGGCCACACTGGTTCTAGCTCACCTCCCCTCCTCCTCCTGCCGGCAACCTCTCCCTCCTGCATCATGCAGTGTATCTCAGGACAAGGCTCTAGACTTTCCCAGTGGACATTTCCTAAACCCATCCCTAGACAGTTATAAGTGAACCGCTTCTTTCTGAATCCCAAGCTGAACGGACTGATCTTTCTCCTTCTAGCCGAGTTGTCTACTTTTAACCAGCCTGCTGGCCTTCAAAGCCACTTCTGCAGCTCCCTGGCAGCCGTGCCTCAGTGTGAGAATGACAGCAAGGAGGCAAAAGGCACAATCTAAAGGGAAAAGACAAAAAAAGCTTCTTCCTTCCCCAGACTTATAAAGAATATACAAACCTAGGGGAAAAACAGGATTCCCCTTCCCTAAGTTACACAGGAGCCCTATTGGTAAGGAGGAAATGGAGATGATCACACATCACCTTATGGGAATACGTTTCTACACATCACAGCAGCCACTTAATAAAAATGTTGCACTATGAGAGAGAAAGGGTTAACACCAGGCCAGCTGAAGCTGGGCCTGGGGGTGCAATGAGGAGGCCTCACTTGCCTCAACTATAAAATCAGAGTATTGAACTAGATGCTTAGGGGGAAAAAGGCCCTTTCTGGCGCTAAATTTCCTGTACCAGAATCATTTTCTCCTGCACTTAAAGAGCTTGCTAACAGTCTTTTGGGGGAGTAGACAGGGGTGGAAACACAAGTACAGCTGGACAACAGAACTCAGCCCCAACCAGACAGGTCATTCTGCAGGAGGGTGACTATGCCAATGCAGGGACCCATCCTTTCCTTGGACTTCTGCTCCAACTTCAATCCACAGCCATTTCTGACCCCCCACTTCCAGGAATGGCGATGGTTCCCATTTACCACAGACCTTCCCTCCCACATTTAAAAAAAAAAAAATGAATAACTTGAGGCATGTGCTGGGGGTTGGCAGGAGGATCCAGAAAGTTCCTGTGGGGTGCGACATCTATCTTGCTGGAATTAGCGAGGCAAAGAACATGGGAGGGAGTGGAGAGAAATGACGAGGAAAGACAGATTCTAGGGAGTTACTTAAGGATTAACACATAATACAGAAAATGCTGTGGCCCTGGATGGGAGGCTTGTAGAATAAAGAGGTAGCTAGAGAAAGAGAAGATAACCCTTCAGAGATACGGGAAAATAAGACACTGTCCTGTGAGTATACAAAGCATAAAAGGTCTTTTATACAAAACACAATAATGCTGCTTGTTTCAGAAGTCTATCTTGGGCATTTCCTTTTTTGCCCCAGAATACAAACCTGGTAGAAGTCTCTAAGCTAACTGGTCGCTGCAGGGGAAATGTTCATTTGAAAAGTACTCTTGAGCTAACAGGCTGTGGACACCGTCGCCCTGGATGGAATGAGGCTGCTTGGCGTAGGCCTCCCTCCCTTTGAATCTACACCCTCTCCCATCCTCACACGCCTTAAAAATGGCACCTTCCTGACATATCTTTTCACAGCATGGAAACAAAGAAGAGACGGAGACAAAAGCTGGAAGAAAGGGGAGCACGATGAAAAATGAGAAAGTTTCCAAAATGAAGAGTGGGCCCCTTCACGAGGCGATTGTGTACAGTGCCTCCAAAGCAACTGGCACCCTAGAAAAATGAGTTGAGGAGGGGTTGGAAGGGGCAGCCCTGAGTTTCTCAGACACTGGCCCCATCACAGGGTCAGATTCTCACGAACAAGAATTGCTCTCGATGTCCCTGGTGTACTAAGTGCTTTGGAGCAGACACGCATACACCTTTCACTCTTAAAGGTGTTCTGGACTTTCCCTTAGCCCATTCTCTTCCAAGGTACAACCTTAAATAGAAAAATGAAAGCTAAGTAACTTTCCCACTATTGTGGTTGGGTCCATGTTCCTCTTCCACCAAAAGCTATTCTGGTTTTTCTTCTCTCCAAATCTATTTTAAATTAAAAAGAGAGAGAGAGAGAAGGCCCTGTCGGTGTTCCAACACAAGCCACCCCGCAGCAGCTTTCTGCCCTGAGATCCCAGGCACTTGGGGCGCTTTTGGCAAGGGAGATGCGGCACCTTCCCAGGACAGCAGCTGACTTGGTGATCACATCCAGGAGGACTCCCTCAGAGGCTGTCCCACCCACTTCCCATCAACCCAGACGGCAGTACCACACAGCCGAGGACCAGAGAGCATACTTGCAAGGGACAATTAAATATAGGTCTTTGTACCAAGGGTTCTGCTTGTTCCCTTAGGAAGCAGGCTCTTTGAATCTTGGACCACATTTTAAATAAATCTCCAGCAGAACTCAAATCCACTTAGCAAATGATAGCTTATTCTGAACATTTTGGCCCAAAACAGGCTACGAATAAAGACGAGAAGAGAATCTTAAATCAAAGCTGTGTTCCAGTGACTACACAGAAAAACAGTTCCAATTGCTGTTTTCCTTTCTGGTTACCATCAGAGGTGTATGATTTTTGCTAGCTCATATACTCGTGAAAAAGCGGCCCCATAGTTTGAGAGGAAGGCAGTTTAGGGGCACTATATAAGCAAATGTGAGGAGGGAAGGCTGACAACTTGCCATTCTGATATAACTTCTTTAAAAAGTGTTTAGTTCACTCACAATATCAAAAAGCAGGAGAATTCAGTCTCCACCACACCCCAGTTAACTACATAAGGCAGCCTATATTCAGGGAAAACTCCTGTGTTCCTGAAGCTGAACTCCGAGCTCCTGATCCAGTATATACATTAGCACATTTTAATCATTAACAGGAAGGACAAAGCCCTAGGAAACTTTGCAGGCTGAGGCTTCAGACCATTTTCCCATTCAATTAGAGGACCGGCTTCCAGTCCTGTATTATTTTAGTTTATGAAGGCGATTGGCTCAAACATCCACTGACAACTCTTTTTTGTTCTCAATGAATGCACTTTTCAGGGTTTTTTAAAAAAGCATTTTATCCATCTGTGATGGATATTAAGCCAACTTTTTATCTTCAGTCAGTATAAACAGTTAATTGCTTTGATAAATTGCTTCTTATTTTTGGAGTCACTGCAGTCATATTAATTGTAAGGGCTTGTTTGCATAAAAGTAAAGAGACCTAAAATATTCACACTAGAAAACACACACAGGACCTCATCTGTCAGATGCTATCCTAAGCTATTAAACCAAACCAGAGGCAAACTGTGTTTTCAAATTCTTTGCCTTTTGTCCAGTTTTAATGTCATCTCCTCCCTGAATGGAATAACAAGTTGCACAACACATGTAAAATAAAGAATCAGATTGTGACTGATAAAATTAAAGGTGTGTTTTTTTAAGCTTCTGGGTTGAGGTCTGAAGTATGTGCTTTTATATCAATGACCAAAATCGCAAATGTAAATTGGACCACTTCTAATTAAAATTCTTTCAGGGACTAAAAAGAAAGCTTTTAACATTATATATATTATATGTGTGTGTATATATATACACACACATATATATATACATATATAGCCTCGGGGGCTATCTATATTAGGAACATTAGAACCTGATTCACTTCCAACATGCCCAGTATTCTGAAAGATGACAATTTTTATTTTGCTGCTTGGGCCATTTGAATTGTGGCTTAAGTTAAGAAACCGCTTACAGTTAAAAGAGTTTTGAAGCTTAAAAGGATATAAATGACTCAGCTTTCCTCATCTACTTTTGAGAAACCCAAATAAGTGTGCTGCTTCTATTGTAACCAAACATTTCTTAGAAAAATTAAGTATTCAGAAAAAAAACAAGGTGTCTTATGATGCTCCCCTCCTGATTGGGTTAAAGAAGTCCAAAAGGTAAAAAAAAAAAAAAAGTGTGGGAACAGGAATTAACACAGGTAGCAATCGTGACACAAATCCCCAAGCCACCACTCTGCTGGAAGGTTCCCTGCTGATCAAGCTGGTCAGTAAACACTAAAGACTTTTTCTAGGAAAAAAGTTTATATATAGTTAAAAATAAGTTAAATGGTCTCCTACCTATCTGCATAACCCTGCCAAACACGGAGGTGTTATCCACAGTGCTGCAGTTCCATCGCCGATGTCGGAACTGATACTGGCATTCCTTGATGCCTGTCTTCGCGCCTTCTCCGATGTACTGCATGTGGTCCTGGTACAAGTGGCACAGTTTCTTCTGTCCTTGAGAAAGTCCTGCCAGTTGGCTGCAGAGAGGCTGCGCTCCTATGATATATACTTCTGACATCTGAACAGGGTTATTCATACCTAGCGACCTGAAAAGGGGTGGGGGGAGATGTGTGTTCAAGATTTACGTGAACTCTCGAGGTGGGCCCCCAGAAAGCATGTCAGCAAGACATAGCTCTAAGCACACAGATGCTTTTCTCTCCTGCTTGTCCTCATGACAAAGTATGAGAAGGGCTTCATAAAACTCCTCTGTTTCAGCTCCACTCAGAAAACGGAGGTATTGTGTAGTTCCCATCCCGCCATCTGGCCCCTCAGTTAAGAGTTTTTACTCCCTTCCTTGCCCCCCACCCCTGCTATATACCTGAACCAGTATTTCCGAAATCCACTCAGAAAAGAGGTAAACGGCGGTTTCGGAACAAGTCTCTGACCTTAGAGAAAGGGACTCACTTTGCCCCACCAATTGGAGTGATCTGCCTTGAAAAATGTATGAATGCCGAAAGCAGACACAATTAGACACGGGTGGGAGATGGCAGTTCCTTTTGGCTGATGGAAGAACAGTGGGACAAGTATACAGACTGAGGAAAATTCACCATGCTCTGGACATTTTAAAAGGGCTCCTTCTATATGATTGTGAAGGACCCAAGACAGGGTATCCAGTGAACAGAAGTCATGTTTGACAGTCAGAAAAACACTGCTCATTTACAGGGAAAAGTATCCAGAACGCCGTCAAAAATAATCCTCTGGATATATTGCAGCCTATCTGCAAGGGCCCTGCCAGAAAGAACCCCTCTCCTTCAGGGACATTTGACTACTTCAAGTTCACCTTTTCTTGACGGAATTTTGAGCCCCAACACTTCTCGACTTGGAGTTTAGCTGTCTTCCTAGAGCTCTCCCTACATTAGACCCTGAAGGTTAATAACCTCAAGTGACAGAAAAATAAAAGTTGGAACTCACTTTTACTACCTAGAGGTGGCAAAAAGTAAATTTTATAGATAGGCTTTCAAATATCAGGGAAGTGAATTTAGGTTCCCTTTTATTATATGTACTACAAGCATACATCTGAACAAGGGCCTCATAGAAAAAGGTCTAGATTTATAGGCTCTGATTCCCTATGGAGCTACAGATAAGCTTTACAATATTAGCAAATTAAAAGAAAATTCTTATTTAAAAATACATGTAAATAAAATGTATCATATGTGTATTAGACAAATGCACCCAAGCTCATGCTTCAGCTTTCAATATTGCAGCATCGTACAAATGAACCTTTTTTAAAAATAAAATATGCACATAGAATGAACTTACCACCAAGAATTGGCTTCTATTACAACCTGGGCGAAGGAGAAAAATATGGCCAAAGCCATTAGGAAGAACTTGGAAGACATTGCACTTCCAGCCGTCCCCAAAGCAACTCCTGGGCTTAATATTCCAATCGACTTCTGGAGAGGGAAGAAAGGAGCAGATGTTTATTGCCTCTCAGATAATTTTCAAGCATACAAGTTTAAACAACGGAAGCATCCGGGTCTCTTAAGTTTACTGTTGATTGACTGCGCTTCTCCTCGGTGAGTTTTTTGATGAGAAGATATAGGCAGTTTCTTTTTCCAAATTAATCCACCCACGCAACCTCACCAGGAAATCTGATTTCGCTGGGATCCTGCGCGCGGGGCACGCCAGCGATTACAAACATGTCTCAATGCTGTCGAGTCAAAGCCCCGGTGCCAGGCGCTGCCTCCTTCCTGCTCGCGCGCGTCCCGCACCCCCTCGCTCCCCGCTAGTCCACGCTGCGCTCGGTCCCTCCACGGGAATTCACTTGGGAAAACCCGCCGCCACCCTCGTCCTCTCCCCGACCTGGGCCGAGCAACAAGTGGAGCCGGAATTAATTCCAAGGGCGAGAGGAGCGCGAAGGAGAGTGGAGCGCGCCGCCGCCGGCTACAGAGGAGGCGGGGTGGCCGGCGCGGGGGTGGGGGGTGGGGGCAGGACGCGGGAGGGAAGGGCAGGGGGTGGGGGGCGAGGCCCGGGGGAGCAGCGCGCGAGAAAGTGCCCAGCTGGGAAATGCAGCTCTGAATTAACATCGTATGTTTCTTAATCAGTTTACGGGCCGCTTTGGGCGAAGCCACTTCCAGAGGGGGAAGGGCCGCCTGAGTTTCCTTAGGACGCTCTTCAGCCAGACTGGAGCGGGGGAAAGGGGATGGGGGCACTGGAGTCCACGAGGAGAGAGATCTGCTCTCCCCACCAAGGAATCCAGAAAACGGGGCGCTCCCTCGGGCTCTGAGTGCTCCAGAGAAAGGATGGCACCCCAGAGGAAAGAAGGGGCTCTGGGTCCCGCTGTACTCGGTTCCCTTCCCTGCTCTCCCCACAATCCTCCAAATTCTTTTTCACTCTCCCTCCCGCCCCGCTTGTCCCCACTCCTGGCAGCTGCCGTGGAGAAAGGGGAAAGGAAGCCAAGGGGTACTGCAGTTTCCTTTGGTCCCGGTCTGGAGTTGTCCGCCACTTCGCCGTCGCGGCACTGTGAACATGGCCTTGAAACGCGGCCACCTCACCCTCCAGCCCAATTAAGACTCGGTTCGGTCAGATCCGAACGGTGAGGGTGCAGATTACGGCCAAAGATGGTCCCAGCGAGCCCCCGACGGGGCCAGGGATGCGCTGGCTGCGGCGCCGCCGCCGAGTCCCCGGATTCCAGGGCGCAGGGGGCCGGGCGGTGATGGTTCCAGTCGTCAAGAATTTCGGGGCAGGGGCGGCCTCGGAGGCTTCCGCTGCCCTTCCTCCCCACTGGCGACTTCTCCACCTGTAGGCGGCGGCGGAGCAAAGCGGTGGCGGCTGCGGGTGGGAGGAGCAGGTTTCCAAAATCCCCTTTTACATCTCTGATAAGTGTAACCCCGACGCGCTGCGTCTCCCGCCGCTCCCAAGGGACCCCTTCCTCAGGAAAGGATAGGTGAGCCTCTTCCAGGTGGCGGAAGGACCTGGCCTAGAACCTGTGCCGTAAACGGGCCTGAAGGGACCTAGGCAGCCTTGGGAACACGAAGGGGCTCAGGAGCTTGCCACGGCTGTTCCTGGCCAGCCGCCCCTTTGGCACAGACACCTCGGGGCTTCTTCGAGAGGAAATGCTTATGTGGTCCCCAGTGCCCGCTAACCACGGCTCCGGCGCCCCTGGTCCGCTCGTCCTCGAAACGCCTCTAAGCTGGGGGCGCATCCCTGAGACTAGAAACTTGGGGTTTCCCCAGCCATGCAGAGAAGACTTCGTCTCCCTCCCCCACCCCCGCCCGAAGTGTCAAGTTTCCTCCAGGGGAGGGGGTGGGCTGCTAGGTCTGCCTTCGCGCGCGGCCCAAGCTTCAAAGTCGACTCTCCCCATAGGCGGCCGAGGCCGTGCGCTCATACACTCATGCACAAACACACTCATGCCCTTTCACACACTCACACGCGTGCACGGATACACACGCTCCGATGTGCTTCCGAGACGGCGGTGCAGATCGCCGCTGGCCGCGCGCACTTTCCGAGCTTCCCGACGGGCGGGGCGCACGGGGCGGGGCTCGGGCGGCGGAGAAATTGATAACAGATTCGGCGGATTACAGCGGATCTCTTTGTTAGAGGGGAAGCCACACAAACCGAACCCACTCTCTGCCGACGACCCCGAGGAAAGTCCACCGGTTCCCAGAGCTGGGGCCAACTGGTAGTGGGCCACTGGGTCTCTGAGACTCGGGTCTCCCCAGCTCCAGGCTGGGGGTTAGCCAAAGGTATCCCCAAGGGGATCCGCAGGAGAGCCCGGCTAGTCGCGTCTCCACTTAACCCCGCGCGCTTGCCCGGAAACACCTTGGCCCTCTTCCCGCTCCAAACCCCGCGCAACCCCGAAAAGGCCCCACGATTTAGAAATATTGAAGAAACCCGCAGTGAACTCACTAATAAATACATCGACTCTGTTGGGTAAACATCCCTTCCTTGTTTACCAAGAGATCTGATCCGAAAAGACAGTACGAAAGGAGACCTCTCCGGAGACCGGGTAAATCCAAGCTTCTAGGCAGAAGCTGAGTTTACCACGGGATGGACTAAACGTTTTCGAACGCTTTCGGGGCCCGGGAAAGCCGACCTTGGAAGGACCCTCGGAACCTGTTCCTAGTGTGGGATGGAAAGGAGGGCGCATTTGAGAGTTTCAAGCGCAAGGGAGGGTTGAAGCGAGGGGTGGGGGGGTCGGGGGCTGAACGCCGGCGCGCGCCCTGGTTTCCAGCCCGGAGCAGCTCATTGTAGTGGCTGCTTATTCTGTCTCTCCTCCAAAGCTTTCGCACCGGATTAAAGGTGTTCCTAACCCTTTTTATCTACTGGGGTGCGGGCAGGGAGGGATGAGGGCTGAGAGGGGAAACCTTCAAGCTGGTTGGAAGACGTTCGCGTGCGACCGAAGGCATCGGAACGCACGCGCAAAGCCGTGCAAGCCCTCCGCGCGCCGCCCCTGAAAAGAAATTCCACAAAGGCAGGGCGAATATCCTTGACCCTCGGCCGCTGGTCCTACCGCACTGGGTTCGGGCATCCCGTTCCACCAGGCTCTTTGCGTTCAAGCCACCCCCCCACCCCCCCACCCCGCAAGCTTCTGGGTGTGGAAATGAGGAGGGAGACCTTGGAGGAAGTGAATTTAACCCGGACTGTCGGTGTCGAAAAGGGTAGGAAACTCAGAGCATTGCAGCTCGTGGTAGGAAATAAACTTTTGTTTTTCCCACTGTGATCTCTCCCCAAAGCCAGGAAAGATGGAGAAAACTGCGGGAGGAAAACTTGGTTGCAGCCACAAGGTTGGGCCGTCCTGCCTCGGGAACGCCAAGACAAGTGGGAGGGGATGCAGAGGATGAGCTGGCCAAGGCTGATAGGAGGTCCGCTTTAGGGGCGCAGACAAGGAGCCAGCGCTCCCCCACGCCTTCAGCCTGGGTGCAGGGGGGCCGCAGCCGCCCCACGCCGCCGGGATGTAGCCACAGCGCTGTGGTGGGGTAGGGTGGGGGTAGAGAAGGTGGAGGGAGCTCCCAGAGCCCAAATCGGTGCAAGGAACGTGAGCAGCCTCAGATGGCCCCGACCGAGAACCAACAACAGGTCCAGAAACAGGGAGTCTCCAAGGGAGGAATAGAAGCGAAGTCTAGTTCTTTCTGTTCCCTGCCTTCCCCCGTCCATTCCCGGCACAAAGCTCTCCAGACCGCAATCCCTGCCCCCACGCTCACACACACAAACACACACACACCACTTGCACCTTCTCACACGAAATATCTACCTCTCTCTCTCAGCACAAGCTCTCTCAACTTTGTCCAGAGGAAGAGCAGTGTCCGGTGGAAGGAGAAAGAAAATTAAACATCAGTTCAAGCCCCCCCCCCGCTTCAGGAGCAGTTTCAACTCCATTTTTTAATAGACGAAGAAACTGAGGGCGAGAGAAAGCAACACTTGTCCTCGATTACAGATTACAGAGAAAGTGGGTGAGAGCGCCAAGACCAGACCCGAGGCCTCCTAGAGAGCGACGCTCTCGCTCCTACGCCTTGGATAAGAGGTACCAACTATTGCTCCACTCGCCCGAGCCCCATTTGCTGGGTCGGACCCTTGGCCTCTTCCGTATTGCAGTGACGGCGCAGCGCAGCTGGTCCTCTGGGGGCCTCTGAGCGTCCCTCCCCAGAGAGAGAGGGGTGCGGTGGTCCCGAGGGCTGTGCGCAGCCAGAGGTGGGAGCTAGAGGGGAACAGCTACCCACTTGCCCCAAGGAACCGAGTCCGAGGCGTCCTACCTCAAGGCAGCCAACAGGGGGCAGCCGGCACCGCACTGAAGGGAAGAAAAGACTGCGGGAAAAGCGGAGCTCCGCGCGCACCGAACTAACCCCTTGTGCTCTGGAGCGCTCCAATAACGGGAGGGAAATGGCAAAAAAAAAAAAAAGTCTCGGATCGGGCTTCCGGACGGGAGGGGGGTTCTCCTTTGTAGGGTCGTGCGGGACTAAGGCTAGTATACCCAAGACCCAAGAGCAACTAACCTTTTATTTCTCCCCCACACACGGAGGGCGCAAGTCCACACACTCGGACACACACAATTCCACCGCCTCTGCGTCGCCTGCGCGCTCTCAGCGTTACCCTCTCGGAACTCCCCTGGCAGAGGCTGTGTAGCAGCTACATCTCCGCATCTGGCTGAAGCCGCAGCGAACGTTGGCGGTAGGGCAGGGACTGAGGAGGTGCAATCGCGCCGCTGGCTACAAGTGACTTCCAAAGAGCGAGTTGTCCATTTCAAGAAAGACGAGAGGAGATGGGGCCCCAGTGCCAGACCGGGTTTAGAAAGTAAAACAAGGCCGCGGGGGTCTCCAGGTTTTTCGGGGTTTTTTAAACTTTGGAAGGGGGGGGGGCGGGTTTGTTTGCTTTTAGGAAACATCCTAATTCCAATTTCAACCTCATTTTCTAAAAAACTGAAAATGGGAGAAGTTAACAAAAATGGAAGGATAGAAGTTTGGAGAACAGAGAGAGGAAAAGTTATTTTGAAAACAGCAAGCTATATTGCTGGAAAAAATGTTAACTTTTCGTAAAAGTGAACTCTCGGTGACCCTCGGAGTGTGTGACTCGGCTTTAACATACAACTGACAATTAAAACAAACAAGAGTTCACAAACTGCCCCCCGCCCGCTCTCCCAAGGCGGAGGCCCAAATGTTTCCAAAGGACTAGTCGGATTCCTCGCAGAGGGCCTGGGCGCGATTTCCCAGCGGACAGGATTAGAGCCACCACCGCCAGCTCTCCCCGCCCCCATCACCGCTGCTAAGTGCCGGAGCTCACCCAGTGGCGGCTAATAATGCTAATAACGCGACCCTGCTCCCCGCGCCTGGGTGCGCGCTGGCCCCCCGCCAGGCACTCTTAAAGGTACAGGGCCTGCAGCACTAGGGTTCCCCGGCCACGACGAGCCTGCAACCTGGCCTCTCTGGCTGCAGAGGGCGAGGGGTGCGCTTCTCTGGGGCAGTCGGCCCCTAGTCCAGCTGCCCGGTCTCCCAACCAAGGAGTCCATGTCCTCTTTCCAAGCTCTGGCCACACACCTTCTCGGGGCCCGCGCAGTGGGCACTTGGTAAATATTTGTTGAATTCCATCATTATCCTGTTATTGAAATATACATAGTAAGTACCCTCGAGTTTCTCAGGGCCAAAGGGAAGTCTTCCGCGAACCGCACTGTTTTCTGCCTTGGCTCTTACCGACTTTTTCTCCCAAGTCGAAAAGGTTTACAGAACATTTGGTAGGACGAGAAGCGGTCTCGGGGAGGCAGAGGCAGTGCGCAGGGGGTGGGGGGCGAAGGGTAGGGGCCCCTGCCAGCCCCGCGGTAGTTTCATTCTCTCCAGGCGATAGGAGAAATGGAGGGATACGAAGAGGTATAGGGGGTGGGGGTGAGAAGGTTCAGTTAACTTCCATAAGAAAAAAAAGTAAAGGTAAAAAAAAAAAAAAAAAAAAAGTCTGCGGCGCACAGAACACCTACCTTCATGGCGAGGGGGAGGGGGCCCGAAGAGGAAGTCGCCACCAGAGCGAGGGCAGCGGAGGAATCCAAGCGGAGCGGCCGGGTTAAGCCTGGGGGGACAATCCGGCACAGAGCTGCGGGCTCCTGCTGGGCGCGTCCGGCAGGCGCTGGGACTCGGAGCCGAAGCGGTTACTGGAGCCCGAGTCTGGGGGCCCGAGGCGGAGCAGCGCTGGGATGCGCCCGGGAACCGAGGGGGCGCGGAAGCCCGCCGGCCCGCAGCAGAGACTGGGCCTGGCCGGGGCGCAACAAGGGAGCCGCGGGTCCGGCGAGGGCGCGCAGGCGACTGTTCCGCGGCGAGGCGCTCCCTCTCCAACGTCCATCAGCGACGGCGGTAATTAGGGCTTTCCAACCCCAAATGTGGGCGTGATTGTGCAAAAGACTTTACAACAAATAATAAAAAAAAAAAATTCTTCACAAGAGGGTGAAAAAAATGCCCCACTGCTCAACTATGGCCTGGGGCGAAAGGGGGGGTGATCCGTGCGCCCAGGTGCCCCCAGTTCATTCACACCACGGATTCTGCAAACTCCCGGCGGCTCACGCCCTCCTGATCTCCAGCTCCTCCTCTCCAAGTCTGTGGCCGAAACGTCTGCTTCCAGGCGCTGATCCTGCGGCCGCGAGTGTGTGGACGTCTGTGTACACACAGACACACACCCAAACACACACACACGCACGCACGCACACACACACACTCTCTGCAGCTTTGGGGCCACAGAACAATCAGGCGCGCATGGTTTTTTCTCCGGGAGATGCCGCTGAAAACGCACAAGTCGACATCCGAGCTGTAAGAGTCAGCGCCAACTTTTGTCCTTTCATTTTTAGGGTTTGGCAAAAAGGGGGCGCACGATGGGTAGTCGTCCCTGGACGTTCTGCCGTGCGGTGATTTCGGGGGGCGATTGCCCCAGGGGAGACACGGGCTCCCCCCTCCCCACCCCCTTCTTTCTCTCTTCGGGTTAATGCCCCTCTTTTCCCCGCCTTTCCAGGGCGCAGGGCGACGCGCGGCGAGGGCACCGAGTGCGCGGGGCTGGGGAGGGGCGAGGGGCTCCGCGGCGGCTCAGCTCCGGAGGTCCATGGCCGGCGGGGCTGCCGCCTCCTCGCTCGGCGCCCGGGCCCGAGGGGCGGGCGGGCGGCGGGCGGTCGAGGGCACGGCGGCGGCGGCGGGAGGCACTCGCTCGGCGGCGGCCGCGCGGAGCCGGACTCTGGAGGCGGCGGCGGCGTGGAGCTCGCAGCAGCCTTCCACGCGAGTCTGTGCCCCGCGGGCGCGCCGACCGACCGCAGCGACCGCGTCCCCCCCACCCACCCCCGGCCCTTCTGGCCAACTGCCGCTCTCTCTCCCTCCCTCTCTCCGGACTCCTCTTTCCCCTGGTGTTCTCAGAGAAGAAAAAAAAAATTTTTTTTTAAGTTGCAGAACCAAGGGCTGCTGAAAAGAGAGAGGGAAGGGGGGGAAAAAAGAAAGAAAAAAACTCCACTTTGCCTATGCGCATGCGTGATGAGGCCGGCCTATGACAAACTCCACAGGATTTTAAAGCCGTACCACGGGCTGGGGTGCAGGGGGCGGGATGCAATCCCTGCTCGAGCCCCCTTCTCTGGGCTCCCCATCCCCCCAGCATCTGCCGAAAGAGAGAGGTCCCCTCCGCAGCCGCCGCCTGCCAGCCGCAGCTCTCTTCGCTCCTTCCAAAACCAAAGACCTGCAGGAGGCTGAACCCCAACTTCCCGGGCTGGACTCTCTGGCTTGCCTGTCCCAGGCCGCTTGCACTGGGGCTGCTGCGCTGGCAAGGAACCTCTTGGAAGACCTCCTCTGCATTCTTACCCCTGGGGTCCCTAAGACTGGGGGGAGGGGGGGTGCTGGAGAATAGGGTAGGCTCACACAGCCTGCAGCACCCCGGTGTAGTAGATTTGGGTACCTGGGTGCAAGATTGAGCATCTGACTGGGACCCTGGCGCATCCAGATACAACGCGTGGTCTTGCCCAGTGGATCTTGGTGAGTGCCCTCAGGTGAGAAAGAAGCTTGCGAAGTTCAGCAAAACCCAGTTCCTGACACTGGAATGTCTTGACGCTTCCAGACACCTGTGATTGTTGGGACCCAGGCCGGGCAGGGTGGGTGGATGAGTGGCCTCCACCTTCAGGCCCCCAAACGATGCCTTACACTGGAGCACAGTTCTTGTTCTCAATCCCCCCCATTCTCCAGACATCCCTGGTGGAAGATCAGCACACACACACACACACACACACACACACACACACCCCTCAGTTTCAGTCATCCATGTGGCATGCACTTGACCTAGGGGCAAAATCCATAGCCAAGGTACTTGAGGTGGTGGCTGTTTTGTTTTTCTACTTTTCTACCCCAATCCCACCCCTGGCTGATCATCCCAGTCTATGAGGGGGAGGCTCTGGTGACTCTGTAACACCCTTCACAGGCCCTTCCTGGTCCTTACTTCTCTCAGCTGAGTGGACCCCTCCTCAGTGTGGAAATGTCAAGTGTGGGCTTTCCACAAATTCCAAGAGATGCCCTTGCTTCTGCAGGGCTGGCTTTCTTTCTCGAGGGGCACACACAGCTTTAAAGAAGGGGAGCCCAAAGTTATCAGAGATCCCCCTGGGACATCTCTCCTTCACCTCCTGAGTCCACTTTCCCTTCATGCTCTCTAAGCCTTCACCACTTAAGGATCTCATGGGAATTTTCTACTTTTCCAGCCTAGCCTGAGATCTGCCCATGGGAGACAATGATCTAAACAAGAGGGGTCTCTGTCTGGTGAAACCGTCTTCCCCCAGTTCCTCTCCCCACTCTGTTGTGCCCAGCCACTGCATGGCATTCTCCTGGCTGGGGAAGCACGGTGCCTCTGTGCGGGCAACTCAGAGGATGCCCCTCACACCTATTCCTTGGACCCAGTTCATAGGGGGAGGCACTGAGAGGTGGCAGGAAATGAGCTGGCTAAGAATGCAGCTCCCAGAGGGTGCTGAAGCCACTGGGCACCTGAGTGCCTGGAGGCAGTACACTTAGATGGTCCTGTCCCTAAGAAGGAAAGGGCCCTTAATGTGAGAATTTGCTCCATTCAAGCAAGTCATTCCAGAAGCACTGGCTACTATCAAACCACAAACTGTTTTTTAACTGCTGTGTTTTGAATTATCTGAATAATTTTCTGTTTCTTTTCAATTGCCTTTGCCTGTTTGTGTAGACACAACCCCAACAGTTTTATTTCCTGCTTTGCTGTCTTTCCTCTAGTGGAAGGTGGTGTTAGGTAGTAGTAAAGGGTATGAATGACATCTAGAGTTCCAATGCCCTCTCTGTCACTTTCTAGGTATGAAAACTTGGACAAATCATTTGGCCTCTGAGTGCCTCAGAATCCTCTTAAACATGCACACAACAACAACAAACAAACAAAAACAGAAATATAATGACACAACAGAAATGTAAAGAGAAATGTAATGACCTCCCTGATAAAGATGCAGTGAAAATGCTAAGAATGACCCTGAAAATCAGGGATGCAGGGAGAATGAACAGTAATGATCATGGCACACTTAGGGTGGGTCAGGCACTCAGTGGGCACTCAATACCTGCTCTTCTACAAAAAGCAGCTTTGAAAACAGGTTTTAAACTCCTTTGGTGGCAAAACTAGACCTCACATGACAAGGCCATTTATAGTCTTAATTTATCCCAGTTGGAGTGAATGTTCATACTGTTCACAGAAGAAATATGAACAGTGTTGGATTACTGGGTACTTCCCCAGACCTCACGGGGGCTGTTTGCAAAATAAATAATCATATGCCCTATTTTATCTTTCAAAAAAATTCCAAAATTTCCGACAAACCTATCTAACCCCAAGGACTTCAGATGAAGGAGTGAATTTTATCTGATGATATGAATAATGGGTGTACTGAGATTACACCCCGTGAGGATGCAATAACCTCTGTGACAGTGTTTTCATGGCTGTAAACCCAGTGCCTGGCACTTAATAGGTACACAATAATATTTGTTGAATGACCAAGTGAATGCATGCATGGATGAAAAGATTATTTCCAGAGAAAAATGTCAAGGGAGACCAACTGGAAACCCACTTTGACCCTTTAGTCAGGGGGTGCTGCTCTGGAAAACCAGGCTCAGTCCCAAGAGCTAGTCCCAAGATGAGTATTTAATGATTTGCATGGGCAATGAACAGTGGGAAGGAGGGGAATCCATTCCTCTCTCTTTCCATCTTCAAAGGCCCTCTTCCAAGGAACTCCAGGTTGTGGAACTCCACCTTTCCCTCTTACAAGCCACGTGTGCATTTGAATGTACGTACGCAGATTGAGTCATCTGCAGACACACTGGCAAGGCATCACCGTGCTCCACTCATTAAAAATGCTTTTGAGTCTGTGGAACAAATAAATCAATATTTTTGGCTGCTCTCCCAACAGGGTTATTTCATAAAACAGAGTGCAAGATAAGGAATTTATGAACGATCGCATCCTTGTGCGGCCATTCCCACTGGGAGAAAACAGGGCCTGGGTTGACATTCTGGGAAAATCTACCCCCCTTTTATGCCAGGCAAATAATATTTTATGGCCCTGGGTTTATGGTGGTGTTTTAATGATCCACTGTAGAAAGCGGTTTTCTCTCCAGTCACTAGAATTTGTCAAGAAGGGCTGGAGGCCATAAAAGAGGGATGGGCTCCAGGGACAAACAGGCTCCTTCTTCTGAAATAAACTAATTGACAGTCCCAAAGTGTTTACCCCTTCCCCTCAGAGTCAAGACCAGCTGGGCTGCCTGGGAGGGGCTCCCAGATGGAGCACTAAACGGGACAAAGGGGCCGGAAGGGGGTCAGGGGCTTCCTCACCACCACATGGCCACAGTCAAAGTAATATCGTCACATTGAGTTGTCACTGGCCGCTGGCCTAGGGGGGACAAAGGCTCCCTTGAGGTTAGAGGGCATTTTTGGACACTGAGCTGACTCAAGGAGGCTCGTTGAAAGTCTAAAACTCTCCTCGCACTGGGCCTAATCACAGTGACTTCCTAACTTAAAGCCCTCATTATTTTTATGGTCCAGTGCTTTTAGTGCGGCCTGCATGGATGCTTGGATTTTTTGAGCTTTAAGTGATATTAGGGTCAAAGAGACCTGAGTCTGAATCCCAGCTCAGCCTTTTACTGACTGAGTGACCCTACAGGGGTCACTTACCCTTCGGAGCCTTGATCTCCTCACCTGTGAAGTAGATTATACAGGGTGTCCTTAAAAAAATGTATACACACTTTAACAGCTGATAGCTCAATTTTGAAAATAAAATGTATTTTAATAAACGCTGCCTTTATAATTATTCAAAGTATATGTATACACTTTTGGGGCACACCCTACATTAGGGATGTTCTAACAATTGAGGTCATGCACAGAAGGTCTTGGTCCAGCATCTGCCCCTGGCAGAAGCTGCTGTGGTTATTTCAACACTAGGAATGTCTGTCCCCGGGTCTTGGGTAAAATCCTGAGACAGATGAGTTGCCTTAGGAGGGAGGAGGCAGAGGTCCTGGAAAAATGGAGAGAGATGTGGGAGGCAGTTATAAGATTATCTGCCATGGCTGCCTGACGGAATTCAATAAGGGTGAGGCCAATAAGTGCTGAGATGATAATGAATATTGCGTAATAATAATTGCTGGTAACATTTACTGAGCTCTTACTATGCGCCAGATGCCGGCCAGTGTGTGGACTCTTCATGCCATTGCTGTGTTTCATCCTTGCTGCTTCATAAGGTAAACCCGCATATTATTCACACGATGTGGAGAAAAGGAAAGGTTCAGAGAGAGCACAATTTCCATAAGCCCGAGGCGTTTTAGTGTTTAAACCCTAGAGTTGGAACCCTGCTCCTCTGACTCTAAATAACAGAGGCTTAACCCCCATACTTTATCTACCTATAAAGACAAAACTATCTTTTGAAAGGTGTTTCCCTGGTTTCCAAATGTGCCCACACTTTCCCCTTGGCCTCTCCTACGTGTGAGCTTTACCTTAAGTGGGAAGAGTCTTTCTTGAAAGCTCTGATTTACTCCACCGACACCAAACATAACTCCCACCAGAACCAGCTGCACCAGGAAAGCCGGGTTCAAGTCCGATTCAGTGGCTCTGTCAAAGATGTGTCCTTATTTCATTAACTGACTTACTACGAAGCTGTGACTTGCCTGCCTCATTCCACCACCACCATCAGGAACCGCAGCAGCCATCCTGGGCGCTCGGCCTTGAATCCTGACCTTGCCTGGGCAGTGTCCTTTGAATTCCCTGCTCTCTGAACAGGGCTGGGCTGGCACTCCTCCTGTGATGAGGACAGGGCTCTCTCTCCCCTGTGCAGCTCAGGTCACAGCATGCCTCTGCTTAATATCCTTCAGGGACTCCCCATTCACCAGGTGAAGCCTCAGCAAGTCAACCTGCCTGGACGGCTCATCACGGTGCGCCCCTGCTTCTGCTGTTCCCTCTGCCTGAAATGCTGTTCCTCTGGCCTGGGCACCCTCACTCCATCAGGTCAGTGTTTCTGTGTTCACATGACCTTAATGCAACCCCTACTTTCCCTGCCAGTGATTCTTTGTGTGGTTCCCCTCTTCCACCCTGATCTAGAATCATCTTATTTCTGCACGCATGTTTGCTTGTTGGTTTTCTTTCCCCCTCACTAGAACGCAAGCTCCAGGGGGGAAGGGGTTTCACTTTTCTTGTTCAAAACTATAACCTCCAGTGACTGGCACAGAGAAAAAGCTCAGGATAAATGAATGAATGAATGACCATGCCCATAGCCAGGCAAAGGCTAAGCAAGGGTTTGAACTTCGGTAATTTGACTCTAAAGAACAGAGGCTTAACCACCAAGCTTTATTCACCTATAAATAAAGACAGAACTTTTTAAAAAGGTGTTTCCCTGGTTCCCAAAATGCATGCACACTTTCCCCCTCACCTCTGCCGTGCAAGACTTACCTGAAGTGGACGGAATCTGAGAACAGACATAGTTTTCCTCTGAGGACAGACTGTATTCCACTACTCTCCCTCCTGTCATACTGTTTTTTTCTGAAAAGTTGTTTTCTCTTCACTGGTCTTTTCTTATAAAATGGTCAGTCTTATCTATTCCATATTTTATGTGAGCCACTGGGTATCTAGATACTGGAGTTAGAACATAGATTCACCATTTCTGGGGAACACAAGTCCCTTTACTGACATGAAAGAAAATTTATTATCTGAGAAAGAGAAGAAAATGCTGGAATTTTTATTTTTCCTATTTTATTTATTGTTTTCAATTATCAATAGGGTCTGCTTAAATCTGCGCGTATTCTCAATAATTACTCTTGTTCCCAAACAACCCATTACACAGCCATACTCCTTTGGGTACATAAGAGCAGGTTTTTGAAACTCTTTAGTTCTGTTCTGTTATTTAAAAGGAGTTTCTAGAAAACTGTAATTTTTTCCAAAATTTTGGACTTAAACATGCTGTTAATACTAAGAATACTAAGAATACTTAGTATTCTGTGGCTGGCAGAATACTACATTCTCATTAGAAAGCCATTAAATAATGCTCAGATTCGGTTCTAACTAGATTCTAATATAGATCAGATCTATCCCTTCAAGGTAAGAAGCAAGAACAGCCCCCCGTGCATGACCTGGAAAGCCA
Organism: Miniopterus natalensis; assembly: GCF_054644295.1. Classification (NCBI taxonomy): domain Eukaryota; kingdom Metazoa; phylum Chordata; class Mammalia; order Chiroptera; family Miniopteridae; genus Miniopterus; species Miniopterus natalensis. Next base: position 38,630,655 of record NC_142095.1, read on the forward strand.
GCCAGGAGGACACATTCAAATGAGTGCTACAATGGACTTGCCCTAGGAGAAAAAGAGCATCCTGGCATCTCAAGGCTGATTAAGACTGTGAACATCTCTTCTTGTCAGTTGCAGCCGCATGACTCTGGATTTGTAATAGCAAACCAGTAAATGAGAAAAATTTTAAGAGAGATGCATAACAGCCAAATATCCAAATAAAAAGGCCAGAATTTAACTATCTAGTCAATTACTTGGTCTTCCTGACAACAAACTGCGCACCAAACATCTAAGAAGCTGATGGCATTTTTTAACTTTTCAAGAATGTTCTGACATCGTAACAATTTCACATCTTATAGAATTTTAACTGGAGTGGCTCTAATACAATATCTTACTTCTATGAAAATATTCTCAACCTATTTGAAAGGGACCACAGATAATTCTAGATAGCAGAATTAAATCCCAAGTCTTTTTAATTTTGTGTACTTTGCCCCTATAATTACCAATGCTCAGTAAAGTGACACTGTTATGATTTCCCAAACCTGTCTCAATAAATCAGTGAATTTTGGATAAAAGCTTTTTTTCTCCACCCCGTTTAATCCTTGATTCACTCTTCTGTAAGTGTCCATTAAGGTCAAGTGACAATTCATTGACTTTGAAAAACATGAGAAACACTCCCAGGGTAAAAGATCCCAATGTCGCTGAACGTATTTAAAGTAAGTGGTTTTGACTTAAGCAAAGATTTCTACTTAACCCAGAAGAAAAGCAGCCACTCCTTGGAAATACCACAGAATTCAGGAAAGTGAAATGAGTGATTGCAAAGGATTAAATTTACCTATTGCAGCCGGTACATATATCTACTGAGTATATACAGGAACACGATGGCTCCACTCACGTGTCATTTGTGGACAGCCCTCTTCTCCTCAACCCAGGAGCATGATCCTCTCAGTCATGCAGATATGTCATAACAGAGATTAGTCGGTACATAAGCGCCATCCTTTCCTTATTCTGTGTGCTCAATTCAAGGATGTTTGAATATATCTTCTTGCTATTTAAAATGGGACTCAATCAGTATGATAACCGCATCTACTTCAATATTCAACAACAGAAAATAGAAACAAATCATAAATTTCGAGAGTCCGTTGATTGGGACTGAATTATAGCTAAAGGAAATAAAGAGCAGTTTAACACACATGGAGGAAAAGCACATGAAAAGTCATAGCTGTAGGCTTGACTGAAAGGCCACCCATTCATTCATTCATTGATTCATTCATTCATTGTTTTGTCTGTTCACTCAACAAATATCCACAGATCATCTACTGTGGATCATCAACCACTCATTTAATAAGTATTTATGGTACACCCATTCATTCATTCCTAAAATTAGTATTGTATATGCCAGATCATGTCAGCTTGTCCATCTTAGTCTACAATTATTGTGCACTTACTAGGTGCTAAACCTGAACAGGCTTCATAAGAAAGTCCCAAATGCGTGGGCGAGATGGAAGCCCCCGAAACATGTTTGTAAATATATCCTGCTGCTGGGGCGAGGTCACTGGGCCTGTGGCCTCTCAGCTCAGTGGGTTTGGAACAGGGCTTAAAGGGCTTAAGAATCAAGTTCAACAATAGGGATTTCTCCTGTGCTGACTGGCCACCTTAGAATCCCCAAGGGGGTTCAGCAAGAGAAAAGGGTTGACTCCCGCCCAGTGGGTCACCATCAGAAGAGTCATTTGCGTACTGTCATATACCTAATGCAGTGGTCACATGGCCAAAATTCAATTGCTTCTTTTTATTTATTTTTTGTTTTGAACCCAGCTGTGCATTCTCATAACGGTACATTCTTCAGTTCGCTTCCAAACATCACTGTTCGTGACGGAGAGTTTTCATTTGGGCAATAAAACGGTGAACATAGTTTTGAACTGTGTCCCCGGGAGTTTGTTTCACAGGTGGTTCATCTGTTTCTACCTTTTTTAATGTTTGCCGTTCCTCGATTCCCTACTACATGCCAGGAGCTGTGCAGCAATGGAGGTGCAGAAATGAGTGAGCTGTGGCTCCTGCTCTCAAGGGCTAGCAATGGAGCAGGATATCCAGGCACATGCAGTAATGATGCGCAGTGTAATGCTTATTAACCTTACACAAGGAGGTATGTTGAGTCACAACAACAGAGGAAAAGCAGACCTGCTATTAAAGAAAGAAGAGAAAGGACTATGTCATCTCTGGAGACAGGGCACCTCATCCGGACACTCAGAGCTGTTGCCTGGCCAGCACGGTTGCCCCCTTCCTCTGGGAGGAGCACCCATTGGATTGTCCTTGGAGGATTCACCTCTGCTCTCTAACAGGCCAGGTGACTTGGCAGGGCCGGCTTCCCCCCATGATTCAAAGAATGAGCATGTGACTCAGGCCTGGGCAGTCAGAGAAGAGTCTTGTGACACTGATTAGACAATGAGAGATGGTCTCGAGATTTTGTTTTGGCAATAGTAGGACAGAGGAACCAATTTTCCTTTGAGGTTACTAACCTGGTTGACTGTAAAGGTAGAGCTTCTGGGTGAGGGATTGCCGAGGACCACATGACATAAGCAGTGTTAAAAATGAAGGCAACGTAAAAATAGGCAGAGCTCAGAAATGGAGGGGAAAAATGAGACATTGGCCTTCTGACGTTGTTGGAGCCCTTGGATGAGGCTCTTATTAACCCTTCTTGCCTGTCTTCCATGAAGTCAGTTTGGATTGGGTTTTATCATTTTCAATTCAAAGAGTTTTGACAATACACATTTGGTTGTTTTGGGAAAATTAACATTTAAGTAAAAGAAGCAAAGCCGGGTGTAGGGGTAAATGGCAGATAACTTGTTCCCTGCTGGGTTGGAGCAGCCCCCAGAGACTAACAGAGGTTTGATCTGAGACCATGCTCAGTTTCCTTGAGACAGAGCTTCTTGCCAGGTCAGCGAGAGACCAGGGGGGTGAACACTAATGTATGGGTGCTGTGCAGTAGGAGGAGAAGCCATGTGTGAATCAAGCCGGGATGTTGGGAGCACTTGGACCATAAGCCAGTGAGGTCCAAGCCAGGAAGAGAGCACGGGAGGGGTTTCTCTTGGAGACAAAACTCTTAAGCTGGGCGATGAATGATGCAGCCCATGACCTACACCTACATCTATGGGACATCTGGCTTTGACATATTGGAGACTATCAGTGGGAAAGTCAGCAACTACCTTTTAAAAGTAGATGTTGAACGCTGTGGTCTCTCAGATACTGTTTCATTGGGAAACACCATTAAATAATTTAAATATATTAAATCCATTAGGGGTTGACTTTGGATCTTAAAATCCAAATACTCAGGGGGGAGAAAAAAAGGACCTTAGATTCACTATGCCTATTAGGAAAGTAATTTTAAATAACTAGATTTCCCATGTGGATTCATCAATTTATTCCACAAAAAAATACTTCTTGCAAGCCTGTGTGCCTGGCCAGGAAGGGCTGCAGAGGTGGGCAAAACTTAGATAAAGCTCTTGCCCTGGTGATGCTAACACATCTTCCCTGCCTGAGAGATCTTTCTCTTCCCTGGCAGTGAATATATTCATTCATTTAGTCATTCATTCCATGGTTATTTATTTGCATCAACTTGTATAAATATACATATTATATATAACAAAGTAAAAGCTCACATTGTAGAATGTTCCAGGAAAAAGCTATCCTTTGAGAGTAAATTCATTGTTTGGTAAATTGAGAATGTAAAAATTAACATGTGAAACCCCTGCTACACTTCTAAAACTCCCCCTTTATTGCCATCATTAAAAATGGAAAATCGATTCGTTTCTTCTTCAGTAAAGAAAGCTGTAAACCTGATTGACACAAACTTCAAAGACTTGGGTACAGCAGTACAGTGGTCAGAGTAACACTGTCCAGTACCGTGGTCACGAGCTCACGTGGCTGTTGAGCACTCGATATGTGGCTGGTCCTAGGTAAGATGGGCCAGAAGTGCAGAATATAAACTGAACTTCAAAGCCTGAGGATGAAAAACAAAAAAGATTCTAAAATATCTCATTAATAATTTCTATATTGATTATGTTGAAATTATAGCATCTTCTGTGGGTCAGCACTGGGTTAGAACAGGGCTCTGACATCAGCGTGAAGACTGAACTCTGGCTTCTCTATTTCTTAACTGTATGGCACTGGGTACTTAGCCTCACAAACCCTGGTTCCCTGGCCTCCCTGGAAGGGGGCTACTAATAGCACCTGCCTCATTGGGTTGTTGTGACCACTAAATGAGGACATGCATTTGCAGTGCTCAGCACCACGCTTGGCACGCAGTTCCTTCTGAGTAAATGCCAGCTAATCAGAGCCACCCTGCGAGGCGCACCTGGAAAGTCAGGAGACTGGGCTAGACCAGTAACAACAGAAAACCATCCAGTAAGGATTTGCACAAATCCCTGACACTGAGTTGTTTCCTTTCAATTTGCCATTTTCCGAAATCTGAAGTGCTCACAAAATGAGGGCTTTGTTAACTGATGGCCCTAGTTAGCCAGGTTCTGGGAAAACACAAGGTCTGATGAATTAGGGGTTGGTTAGTGAAGGACTATACCCACTGTAATTCCTCAAGGTACTGGAGCACATGCAGTTACTGTTACACTATTAACAGAGGTAATGTTTCCTGAGAGCCTATGACATGCTGAGCATGTGCTAAGCATTTCACTTGAAGGTTCTGCTCCCAAAGGCCCTGAAGCCCAGGACGGTTGAGAGGTTTGCTCAGGGTCACCCAGCCAGAAATCGGCAGAGATAGAACTCAATGCAAGTTTGTTTGACCCCAAAAGTCAATCTATATTCTACTGAATCAGAAAATTCCGGGTAACATTTCATTTCCTGTGGCCACAAAATCGTGGGGCCTTCGTCAGAGGACTGTTTAGAGGAGAAAGATTGGTTTACCTTTCTTTCAGATTATTACACCAACAAAAGAGGATCCGAGATTTCACAGTCATGAAAGGGTCTGCTTACAAAAGGTTTCCATTCCTTAGTAATAAGGGAGCAAAGAACATCCATCTCAATAGTGAGCCCATTGAATGCAGCCCTTCTTTCCTACGGTTCTAAAGCGTTGCCAGCCAGAATTGCAAAAGTGGTAGAACTTTTTCCCTCTTGAGGATTTTCTAGGACCTTACAAACATGACCCCATTAATCCACTCAATACCCGGATGAGATAGGTAGTTGGAAGTTATTATTATTGCCACTTTCAAGATAGAAAACCTGAAGCCACGAGAGATTAAGCAATTAGTCCAAGGTCAAATGGTGAGCTAGAGACAGACCTGGAAATGAAACGATTATCTGGTGAAATTCGACTCAAATGCACAAACTGATTGGCCAGTTACCACCATGTGCTGCTATCCAGTTAGGTGCTGTCCCTGCAAAATGACTGGCTTTTAAATGAGATTTCCGCAGCTGCACTGGACTGAATTTGTTGGAAGTGTTTTAATACCAATGTTCAAACTGACATCAGGTTTTTCCAAACTACTGGCTGGAGGAAAATACAGGTCCTTGCTCCTAACGTGGTACCCGTTTTACCTCGCTCTTTTACATTTCATCGTACCTACGAGCACAGTTCAGGAAGATAAAGGGTGAATTGTTCTACAGAAAACCTCCTGCTTCTGCTTTCTTTTCTTCAGAGATAACCTGTGGCACATAAAGAGCTTTAGGGGCATCTTGTCATCTACTCTGAGGGTGAGACTAAGGAAAGATGACCATAAACTATATCTGAGCTGTACAAAATCTGGAATTCAATTACTCGCCTTTGAGCTTACCGTCACTCTTCAGTCAAATACCCCTGACTCCTCTTAGCTGTATGGTTTTGGCACAAGGTGAATTGTATGAACCAAAGTTGGGAAGACTTCCTGGCGCGCTGGGAGGAATCCACGCTTTGAGCTAACATTCCGAGGGCATATGCACAGAAAAATCTGTGTGTACTGGACAAAGTGCTACTAATGATTCCTCTTCTCCAATTTTGCAATGGCCCTGCCCCTCCAAACACTTGGAGCAAATTTTTATTTCTTTCTTCCCAGTCGAGTCTTTGATCATTTAAAGTCAATGACTCTGTTATTAATTTTGACCGGTTTGGGGCAACATGAGATATAAATGTTGGGAGGAAAATAAGGTCTATTTCATGAGCTTGGTAGTAGAGCATCTGCCCTTTCCGAAGTGCCATGAGCCATGCTCTGGGCTTGTCCTATAAGAATTCACAGGGGTCACTCTGGGATTTGTTGGATTTTGGTTTCTTTGACTAGTCAAATCGGACTCTTAGAGAAGTTCTCCTCCCATGACTTCCTAATTTCTGCAAGTCCAGGAGATTTGGGACTGGCCATTCTAAGAAATTCCAACTCTGTCCCCTAACACTGCTTAACCTGCTCAACCTTTTCTCAGCTGCCTGGGTCCTGTGCTGATGTGGACAGCTCCTTCCAGAAACCAGCTCAACTCAAGCCTACCACAGGAAGGTTATCTGCTAATACACAGACACTGGGGGGGGGGGGGGGGGTAAAACTTATTCATTTTCTCCTTTCCAAAAATCAGCACTTTGGGGGAAATCCAAAGGCAAGACAGTTCCTTCTCTGTAGCCCGCTTCCACCTCCTTTCTCATAAGCAGAAAACATGATGCTCAGAAACCAAAGCATCTTCAACTAGAGTGTGGAGTCCAAGTCCAACATCTTGCAAAGAACTATCTTGAGCATTTCCAAATGAAGTTATGGTGTCTTAATATTTCCCAAAGTCCTAGCTTATTGCTGTCTTGGGATATTTCCATGGAGCCCATTAAGCGCCCTGTTTGAAGGATAGTGAATAGCATGGCATCATTTGCAAACAACCATGCTGTAAAATAAACTAAGAAAGGCGACTGGCTTAGCAAAGGAACACTCAAGACCAAGACCGTGGATTTTGGCCACAGGCAAAGGCGCTGATTCCCAATGAACCCCTGGCTAATTCTAAGGCCTTAGTTCTTCTTCCAAGGGTGTGCAGCGTTGAGGACGGAAAGGGCAAAGGGTCCTGCCCAACGCAGTCTTCCCGCAGTGCCTTGCCACGCTGGCATTAGTCCTTTTGCTGTTTTCCTCACCAGGCACACATTTCTTATCACACAAGTGGAGCAGGTCTTTCCTGCATTTTAAAAACCCCGGTGCTTTATTGTCCAAAACCCTTGCTCTTGACTTGAGTGCATGTGTTTTGTGGAAGTACAAGTGGTAATTACACAAGTCTTTCCTTCCCTGTCATTGGCAACAGTCACCAGGGAAATTTACAGCCCCCAATATCCCGATCTGGAAACTGGTTATTAAACGTGGCCGAGGGAAACCCTGGCATGGCAACCGGCATCGGAACAAGCCCAGTCGGCAGCAGTTCTCGAGTCAGAAGCGACCGACCATTGGCTTTATTTCATTGAACGTTTTTACTCTTTATGACAATATTACTACTACTGGTAGTTCTCGTTTCCATTTGTTTAGAATATATTATGTGGCTGGCATTGCATTAAGTTTTTTTTGTTTTGTTTTTTTAAATAATCTCCAGGGAATGTATTATAACTTTAGGAAGAAGAAATAAACACGGGGAGGCTAAGTAGCCAGCCCAGGGTCATTTGTGTGGGATGTGGTGGAGTCAGGATTTTAACAATTCCAGAGGCTTTGAACTCAGATATGTTCCAGGGTCAGGCAGGTAACATACTAGGGTGAGGTGGCCAGGGGTGGCCTTTAGAGAACAACCAGAAGAAGGGAGAAATGGCAGGTGTACCGCACGCTTCCCAGGCTCCCAGACCCCTCGCTCATCACTACCGTCCTGCCAAAGAAGCCTGAGACATAGTGCTGGCCAGATATAGCTGAAGCCTGAATTCATCCCACAAGCCCTTATCTTCTGGCTTCTGTACTTTGAAACTTGACTAATGCTTGACATTAAAAATCTGAAGATAAACTTTTTAAATGAGCACACAAGAAAGAAAAGTCAACAAATTTTAAGAATATCACTTGATGAATTGTCCCAAACTGAACATAACCATGTAACCAACTTCCCAAGTCAAGAATCACAGTATCACCAGCATCCCAGAAACTCTGTGCCTTTACCAGTTATTAACACCCCAAAGATTAGCCACTGTCCTGACTTCTAACCCCATTGATGAGTTCTGTCTGTTTCTGAGCCTCGTATGAGTAGAATTATATAGTATTTTCTCTTGTGTCCACCTGTTTTCACCTAATATCATGGGAGGCTCATCTGTGTTGTGGCATGTGGCAACAGTTCTTATCAACAGCTTCAATTCTCAAATCTGTTGTTTGATATACTTGCCTCGATATTTTATACCTGAGCAACTAAGGAGGAAGACTTCCTTCTCTGAAGACAGGGTCTGGGAATTGAAACAAATAGGACTTTGTTACAGTTATGGAGAAATTTTTGTTGTTAAAACATTTTTTCTAAACATTTCATCCCCTCATAGCCCACGTCAGGTAGTTAGGAGACCTGCGATTCCCATCGGGCTTCGAAAGAGGGGGTGCACCCCTTATGTGATCGCATGCTACCCTAGGAGCAGGTGAGGCGGACGGTTATACAACCGAGAGCTCAGCTGAGGCGTCTTGATGGCCAGGCTGATGCTGAACACACATCCTGTGGCTCTGCTCTGGGTCAAAGTCCATTCAAAGGAAAACTAAGCCAGTCCCCAAGGTTGTGTTGCTGTGAGCACGTCCTCCTGCTGTGTGCCTTTGATGTCTGCCTTCGTAGAATTCATTTTCCTTTCTTATAAGGGGATCCACCCTCTCCCTGTGCTTGATCACAAGATTGAGGGGGGCTCCATTCTTAGGAAGGCACATGACTCCTCCCCTTGAGAGAGAAATGTGGGTTCTGGGGTCTCACGTGCAACCTTGAGGGTGCTCGGGGAAGCATTAACACAAAGGATGCAAAACCAAGAAAGAAGGGCAAGACGTCATTCCAGTTTCTGGCACAAGCCGCACCTGAAACCTACCACCTCTAAATGCGTATTGCATGAAGTGCTGGAAGTCTGTATTTATTTTTGCTCAAAGTATCTTGTGTTAGTTTCTTTTCTTCTTTGGAGGGGATACTTACAAAGAAAAATTCCTAAAAGATGCATTTATTTAAATAAACCCTCATATTTCTTCTCTCAAATTCAAAGAGTCATAGCGTCCTGTCCTGATCCAGTGAGTGGCAGTTATGTGGACATGGAGGTTTTGTCTTGAATTTATGCAAAGTTTCTCTCCAGAGTTCTCCCCAAGTGAAGTCACTATGTTGACACAGACAACATCTGTTTTTAAACCATAGAAATGCTGGCTTTGCCCTGCACTTGGGAAACGGTCTACACCACCCATATCGATCATTCCTGCCCTGGATGCTCATGTAACCTAACGGGAAGGCAAGGCTAAGCAAGGCAAAGAGATTTTCAAGTGGCAGGGAAAACGGGTCCAAACGACAGAGCTGTTGATTCAAACAACTTCTGTCCAAAGGCTTTTGGAATTTTTTCATCTGCAGCCAGTGTGTCATCTACACTGGCTGCAGAACATTCTTTCCGAGATAGAGATTTATTCATTCACCTCCGCACTTTAAAAATCCATCCCAAAGAGGGAAAACCTGACAGCACTACCTCAACCAGGCGATCAGGCCAGAAGCCATGCTGAGAGTACCGACGCTTGACGCGATGTGGTGAGAACGGTTCTTTACCTCTGTGGTCTTCCTCCCGTAAATCAACCCCCCAGTCTAACCATGAGGAAAAGATCAGACAAATCCCAGGAGATCAGCAACCTACGATAAACCTGACCCTCACTCCTCAAAACTGTCAAGGTCTTCAGAACAAGGCTGGTGAGAAACTCAGAGCCAAGAGGAGCCGAAGGAGACACGTCAGCTTGATGTGATGTGGCACCTGGATGGGACCCCCGAACAGAAAAAAGACACTAGGTGAAACTAAGGGAGCCTGAGTGAATATGGACTTTAGTTAATAACGATGTATCAATGGGACTTTAATTGGTGACAACTGTTCCCTTACTAATGAAAGATCTAAATAACAGGAAACAGTACATGCGCAGGAGGGGAGCTTATATGGGAACTCTCTGCACTACCTGCTCAATTTTTTGAAAATCTAAGACTGTTCTGAAGAAAAGAACATAATAAACTGGTGAGCACAATAGGTCCAGAGACATGGAGGCATGGAACAGACTGACAGATCTCAGATGGAAGGGTGAGGGAGAAGGGAAGAGATTGACCAAAATACTCATATACATATATGTATAAACAGTGGACACAGACAATAGTGTGGTGAAGGCCTGGGGTGGGGCAGGGGCTGGGAGGACGGGAATAAAAGGGGGGGGGGATTTGGGGAAATCTGTAATACTGTGAACAATAAAATAAAGTCTCTTAAAAATAAAGTTTACTTAAACATTTATCACAGGATTTCTGTTGCTACAGGAGGCTTTCCTAAAATTCAGCAACCAAACTGGATCCTCGAAATGATTTTAGATGGTTCACATACAAAGTCTTAAATAACCCTGGACCATGTCATTAGATGTTCCTTCATCGATCGCTTCTCAGTCCTGATTCAGTAACAAAGAGGGACTTCCAGTTTAGCCCTGGAAAACTCCTCTAACCTTTGCCAGCTTCCTTTTTTAACAAAGAAAGAGAAAGCTTCAGGCTCAGAACTTTGTTTTCATTATTTTTATTGGTCTTCTATTTGGTGATGTCTGTGTACTGAAAATGATCCGACTTTCTCATTTATGATAGTGGTATTTCTTTACTTAAAGTAAATTTATTTAAATAAAAATGCGAACCTGTTGAATTTTTTAAAATTACTTGACTACGGTGACATATTGTCTTCAGATATATCAAAACCCAGGAAAGTGATACTCTAAGGACTGAAGTTGAGAACCAGTGGCCAACAACCTTATGTCCACACCCCTCAGCATGGCACTCAGCCCTCTCCCACCTGGGACACCTGTCTAGTCTCTTGTCCCAGATGCTCCGCCCTGCAAACCCAAGGATGCCTAGGAGGCCAGAGGTGCTCCTGTCCAGGGCTCAGAAGAAATTAGAGAGACCTATGGATAGTTTAAATCCATACACAGTTTTCTCTGGACTCTCTTTTCACATGTGGCTTGATTCCATTGGGATCCATGGCCCTTCTCTCACAATACTGGTCAACTGTGGTATTGAAGCCAATGATTCCTTTTAGTCCCTGTGAGCTGTAGGTGTGTTAGGGACAAAACCTGCAACAGGGAAGCCCTGTTGGGTGAGGAGCAGTGGGATCTGAATCCCAGGTCCATATGTCCCTCCCATCTGACCTAGGTTCAGATGCGTCCCTGGAGCAGAGGAACTTGCTGAGCACTAGGTTCAAAGCCTGACTCCACCTCAGACCACTTAGGGGCCCTTGGTGAGCTATGTAAACGCACTGGACCCCCTCTTCCTAGTCTGTGAAGTGAGACTAATAATAGCTCCTGCCTCATGGGATTACTGTGAGGGTAAATGAGTGCATTCACGTAAGCATAGCACTTGGCACAACACTGGTACCAAGTGAGTGCGCTATACATGTGTTCTGTTGCTGGTCACCTCTGCAGCCCCACTTCCCTCGCTGTCAAATGTGGGTCATTGCAGTGCCCACCTCATGACACTGTTGTCAGGAATAAAGGAGCTGATGCACATTAGCACTCAGTGCTGTGGCCTGGCTCCTAGCAACTGCTCAACGCTCAATTATGTTTATCTGTATTTACTGATTCGTAGCATGATTATTAATATGGATTAGCAATTCCAAGAATCAGAATGTCTCTCTAGCCTTTTGCAATAGCAGTTCAGATAGTAGGAACAGTCAAGGAAGACTTGCAAGGTCAGAACCTCGGGTGTACCAAAGTAAGTCTGTGTCGGAGCAAAAGGCCTGGGCTACGTGTAGTAAAGTCAAGCAGGGTGGGCCAGTGCTTTTCTTACCAGAGGGACTAGTGTGGACACAGCAGCAGAGGCTCCATCTGCCAGCTGGGTTTGCAGAATCAGGCTCCTCGAAAGCAAGCAGGCTGCTTCAGGAAGCTCTATGAGGTAAGGAATTCTTGTCCAACAAAAGTTATTTTACTACAAAAAGGCAATGTAATGAAATGGGCAAACAATTTTGCAGGTCACCCCAAAATGTGCCTGACTTTAAGAGAACTTAACACCCGGTGGCTTTGAGTCCATAAAGCACAGAAACCAAATGATATTTTCCCTGAGTTGTTGGGGCCAAGTGGGGAGGGCTTTGGTCCCATCCTCTCTTCCACAGAGAGTCCTCGGGGACACATACTCCTGTTTCAGGACTCTGGGGACAGTCTTGGATTGCAGTGAACTTACCATGTATGCATAGATCAGTCACTTCTGACTGGGCCTCAGTTTCCCTACCTGTAAAATGAGGCTATAGGATTCCATGACATCTAACATACGTTCTAGCTCTGGTCATCAATTACTCTCTGATTTCAATGAAGGAAAGACTTGGTAACGCATCTCCTGCAGTATAATTTAAACCTTTAAAGACAACAGCAGCTGGCTCCCCATTGTGATCCACAGGTGGGTGAGCCCTTTTGTGGACGATTTTCAGTATTTTTCTGGATGATTTTGTGTGTGTGTGTATCCAAGTAATGGCGGGGCTGGCTATTATTTCTGCCTGCCCAGCATTCTTGTCTTCTTCTAGAAGATAGCCCATTTTCCCCCTTAGGAAACTGCCCCTCCCACACCCGCTAGGCCTGCCAATCACTGGGCCTCACCCTCCCAACTCCCTTGAATAAGGTGACTGGAAGCGTGATCCAAAATGAACCAATGAGAGTCCCTTTAGGGGGCTGATAGGGATGTTGGGGAGAGAGGGGCCCTTCTTTAAAAGCCAGGAGTCCTCAGAGCTATTGGGAGTCAACTTCGCCACCAAGCGAAGAGAACCTAGCAGAGGTTGACATCAACCCCATGGAAAGTGCAGAAGAGACAAGGAGGAAGGGAGGGATGGAGCAAGAGAGGGATGGAGGTAAAGCGATAAAGAGGGAAGCACTGAGAGAGAGAGAGAAGCAGAGAGAGAGAGAGAGAAGCAGAGGGAGGAGGGAGGGAAGGAAGAGCCGAGATGCCTCAATGAGTCAGCTTCTCAGTATGAGCCTCTAGGTCCAGCTGCGTTCGGTGAAGTTAGTCCACAACTTCCCGTTTCCATTTTTTTTTTTTTTTTTTCTTCAAATGGGGACCCATGACCCAAAAGAGATCAGAAACCACCACAGCTGGAGCATTTATTAGAGATGGAGTGGACTCGCTTCCGAAAGAAACAAAGTTTATTTGATGAATATAAATAAGGCGATCAGCACAAAGTACTTCTCATACACATGGTAACAAATTTGTGAACTGTACATACCTTGTACGTTGCACTACTAGACACGAGGTTACAATGACTGGCTAGTACATGCCCACTGGTAGTTTCTGAGGGTTCCTTAGTTTTATTTATTTATTTTTCATATCGAAATCCATAATCACATGGTCAATATCACAACCCACATGCCACTCACTTGAAGAAATATTACAAGAAGCACTATCAAACGAGGGTCTCCGGGAATTAGATACACTGACCCCTGGCAGCATTCAAAAGCCACTCGACACAAAAAACATCTCAGATAGAACTTATGTCAACACATTTGAGGTCTCGTCATAAACACTGTTTAAAAAGTAAATTGAAACCCACTTTCAAATGAAAGTTGACACGCTGTTAACGTGCATACTGGATACACAAAAATCATTAAGTACAAAATCGAGACTGTACATGGAAATCAAATCGGGCAGAAAGGACAAGCCCGCTTTTGCAAGAAGCAAGAAGACCAACTTCTCCCAAATGTTAGCCTCGACTTCTTTTTTTTTTTCCCAACTTCATTATGATTAGAGGGGGACCTGCTAAAGTTTGCACAAAGGAAACGTCTTCCCAACATCACAGTGTTTGTTGTAAACCCAGAGACTAATATGTGAAAGGGGAATTTTTTTGCAACCCCCAAATATCAGGAATATTACATGAAATGGGAAAAGATGCTATGTTACACAGAATTAAATTTTTTCAGGGACTAAACAATATGCCCCCATAAATGTAAGATCAGTAATATTTTTAATCAACAAAAGCGGGGCAAAAAAATGATCCCCCAAACAATAGCTGAGACAAAATTGGCACATACTTAGAAATAGCTAATATACATGTTTGGTTGCTTTTCTATTTCAAGGACCCTATTTTCCCTAGTGGATTTCCTACTTCCTACTTCAAGTATTCAGTTGCAGAGTTCAGGCCAGAACTTGGCTGTAAGAGGCCATGAGGACCTCCTAGGTGAAGACATCCAAACCGCTCGTGGGGGCAGGTTTGCGGCCTGGGCTTTCAGTGCAATCCTGTGTTAAAATGTGCTAAATACTCTCGCAAAGAACTCTGCTCACTTTCCCAATCAAGACTTTTGATAGTTAAAGGACAAACGTTTTAAACATGAACGTATTTGGAGTGTTTATGCAACACATAAGCTTTACAGAGCTCGCTATACTCACAAGAACAAAGCCAGAAGCAAGAGACCTGCTTGAATCTATTAGTTCTAAATGCACCGGGAGTGAACGGTGCAACTCAGACAGTTTCATCTTTCCCGACAAATAAGGTGTCTGTCTTTTGAATATCTCTACGGCTTACGGGAGAGGTCCAGCTAATTGCACCAACATTTTGAAAAGTAATAGCAATGACTAAATTCAATGCAAGATTCAGAAACATCTGTTTAGAATCCTTTCCACAGCAGCAAAGAAAGACGACTATATTTATTAAGGCCACTCATGCTTAAATTCACTGTTTGTCCTTTAAAAATGCAGATTTTTATCTCTCACTTGCATACACGTGGAAGAGTTTCTTCCATGGACGGAAACAATGGATCAATACAAGAGCTGCACATGTTTGCCAGACTTGGTCATGAGTTTTATGAAGTTATAACACTTTAATTTTTTTTTTTTTTCATCTTCAGAGGAAGCAGTAGGAGTTTAATTCTCCTTAGTACCATGTCACTGTATGTAAAAGACCTCAAAATTTGGTCTCTTTCCCTGGCATGTGCTTTAAATAAGGACTCTGTACCCACAAACATGTTGTGTAGAGCTATATACAGATACACAGCTTTTGTGATTCTTTCTCACTCGTCAATGTTTTCATGTTTGATGCTGAAAATGCTTTGGAATCCATGTTGGAGACATTTTTTTAAAAATTGAGAAATGACCCTTCGTTTACAGAAGATCTACGCTCACACTGTTTGCACAGCATTTGGACCTTGAAATGCGAATGAGTCCCAGCTTCTTCATGGAGACCTGCGCGTACGGGAACAGTAAGAGTCTGAGGCCCAGCCACACCCCAGGCGCGGGGATGCAGGGAACGCGGGGACTAGGAATATGCAGGCGCCTCAGGCTTTTGCCACTCTCCAGCACAGAAACAGGGTAGGGAAAACTATGAGTGATCAATTTAGATGTGCCACGCATTGTCAGAGACACACACTACGTTCTCATAAGGCGATTTCTTGGCAAGTATTAGTGGTTTAAAAAATTGATTTCAGTTCCAACCTGGCCCAGAGGTAACTACTGGTTACACCATCAGAATGTGGTTCTTCGAACAGCAGGTTAAAGAAACAGAGGAGGGTAAAGGCTCGCCATTTTTGGTGTTTTGGTTTCTTTGTCAAACGCTTCTCGCACAAACACTGCCAACACCACTCACTCACTCACAGAATTCACACTTTTTGATAATCTAATGCATTAGGAATGACCACGTAGACTGAACCTGCAGGAAAACTGGAGATGAAGCTCGTTGTCCAACAGAAGCTGAATCCATAGTTAAAATCCCATGGGATTCAAATGTATCCAATGAAGTTGAAGGAACATAAGTAAAATGTTATCAAATAACAACATTCAGGAGAGATGATAAAAATTTTAAATGCCCAAATTCTGACCAAAAAAAAAAACACCAAAAAACAAAGGAGGACTATCCTTTCTGTCCTGATGCACAACTTCCTTTCCAGCGTATGAGATGACATGAGACGATGGAGAAAATACCAGGTAGAACAGAATCGTGCTCATGATGGGAGTGAGACTCCTCTTCAGCCCTGATGAGCCTTCCGGGTGGTGACGGACGGTGACTTGAGCCGCGAGGCAATAGATTATCAGGATATTGCTGCAGAGCTGTGTTTTCCCTTTAGTCAGCCCTTCTGGTAGCTGCAACAAGAAAGCACGCCGTTTAGCATCCCTGGGACTGGCAGTGATGTTGGGGACAGTCCTCACGGAGGCTCCCCACCCCCCACCCGGGCCCGGCTCCCTGCCACTCTCTATGGTTGGGGTTCGTCGGGACTGGCGAAGGGAGAGGGTCGCAATGAGGAGGAAATATGCAGGAGGGATAAAGTGAACAGAAAGTTAAATTATGTCCTGCAAACACATCTGGGAAGGAGCCTCTTTCGACATATGTCACATATAGGTCTCGGATGTCTCCTGAGATGCAAAAGAAATTGAAAGGAAATATGCCAAAATGTTCCAGGGATTATTTCAATGGGATCAAATTATGTGTCGATTTCTCTCTCTCCACACTTTTCTACAATGAGTATGGTTTTTCAGCTATTTTTATTTAACTTGACTTTATAGAGATTAGAGAGTTAAAGGGTCAAGCCCAGCCAGGCGTGGCTCGGCGGTTGAGGGTCAACCTAGGATCCAGGAGACCTCGGTTCGACTCCCGGTCAGGGCACATGCCCGGGTTGCAGGCTCTGTCCCCAGGCGGGGGCGTGCAGGAGGCAGCCGATCAATGACTCTTATCATTGATGTTTCTCTCTCTTTCTCTCCCTCTCCCTTCCTCTCTCTGAAATCAATAAAGATATATTTTAAAAATAAAGAAATAAAAAACAATGCTTATGTAATAAGTAAGAATAATCCTTTAAAAAAAAATTTAAAAAGATGGTCAAGACACCAGAAAACTCACATTTGCTTACAAACCACATGCAACAATTTGAAAGAATACTGGGCCCAGTAGCTCTGCATCTAAGCATATACCCAGGAGAATGGAAAACAGGGACACGAGCAGGTACACCAATGTTCAGAGCAGCATCATTCGCAATAACCGAAAGGGAAGAACAACTTCCAAGTGTCCATCACAGACGGATGGATAAACCGAAAGTGGAATATACACGCCACCGAATACTGTTCAGCCCTAAGAGGAAGTGGAGTTCTGACACATGCTATAACACGCATGAACCTTGAAGACACGCTAGAATGAAATATGCCGGGCACCAAAGGACAAAGATTGCATGATTCTACTTTCATGAAATACCCAAAAAGTCATAGATGCAGAAAATAGATGAGAGGTCCCCAGGGGCTCCAGTGGAGGGGGAATGAGGAGTTATTGCTGAGTGGGTACAGAATTTCTCTTTGGGGTAATAAAGACACGCTGGAAATGGATAGCAGTGTTGGTTGTACAAATCTGCATATATACTTTATGCTATTGACTTGTACACTTTAAATTGGTTAAAATCGTTATTTTAATGTGTATTATCCCACAATAAAAGCATATTTTAGAAAAGAATACTGGCATCCCCCTAAATAGAGCAGAATGAAACAAAGTTGGCTTTCATCCCCCATCCGAAGGCCTGCGCATAAGCTTAAACCTAACCCTAAATGCCGCCTCCGTGCAAGTGACAGTTCATGCCCCAGGCGCAGGTACCTGGAGAGCCTCTCTTTTCTCACTGTCCCCGGGAGAGGCCCAGAGCGTGGAACACAAGTGCAGCCCGGGAGGAGACGGTGCGGGGAAGCAGAGAGGACCATCCCACATGCACCCTTCGGAGGACGGCTTTCTTCCCCGCCGATGCTCAGCTTTGTGTGCCTGCATCATTATCATTCACATATGGCCTTTGAATGCTTCGGGAGTTTCCGGGCATATGGCAATAGTGCAGCTATCTGGGGAATATGGCGGGGAGGGGAAAGATCAAACACACGCACACACTCACACACGTGTGAGCCATTTTTTATAGGCGGCCTGAGCTGTCTGATTTGCTGGTGGATGCGCAGCACTTCTCAGGCCACAAAGACTAATGAGCGCGCCAAGGATCCCGGGGTCCGCCCAGGTAGGCCGTTACCCCCAGCCATCGTTAAACGGTGCTAATGAAGTATGCGGCTTGGATGAACTCTGCTAATTCAGACTCTGAGGAGTTTGGTGTAACCCTTCTGGTTAAGAAACTTGAATCGGGGCTAAAAAAAAAAAAAAAAAAAAATGACTTTTGCAGAGCCAGAAAGGGAGGGAGTTCCTAGAGCAGATCATATTACTCATTCTGGCACATAAAGTCTCTGCAAACCCCGTATGAAAATTGTAAGTCAGAGCACGCCTTCTGCTCCGTGAGCTGTGCATAGCTCTAATTCTTTTGTGCATTAAGCATTTCTTAACTATCCTTTTAAAAGGCTGACCGATATATTAAAAGGGCACATGATTAAAAGGTAAAGGGAAACCCAAAGTAGTACTAAAATGCACTGGTCCTATTTTGCAGACAGGGAAACGAGTGAAAAATAATTACTGCAAATGTCCCATGTCCTTGATGTTTTTCCAAGATAAAGTAGCAAAGAACAATCATTTATTCAGTTGAGAGAAAGGTGTCCAGCTGGGAAACAGGTCACAAGGCAGGATGCAGCAACAACTGCAGTGCACTGTTCTGGGGTCAGGTTTGTGCTGCGGGAAAGAGAAGTCTCAAAGAGTGTTGCCGCTCCTTCCACCAGACAATCCCTTGGCCAAGAGGCCTAAACGGATTTGAGAGAAAAAGCTCCAGTGGCATCGCCAGCAGTTGGACATGCAGTTGATCCCTTGTCGAGGGGCAAACATGCATACGCTTTAGAAAAATTAAAAAAGGAATCCTGGTTTTCCACAATGAGGCGATTTGGGCAGCCACCCACCATGAGATGATCTCCGGCCAGACCTTCCTCACCTGGACAATCCCAGCAGGCCCAGCCTGTCCCCACGTATCTTCTCTTACCGCACCCAGCCAGCAGGGCTGTTTCAATAATGACACCTACTTCATCTTGCATTCCACATTTACAGCCCTCACTTACAGTCCCATGGCCCTCGGGATGAAGGACGGACTCCTGAGCAAGCGGGCCGGGCCCCACCTAGCCCCTCTCTCTCCAGCTCCACCCCTGCTGATCTTGCTCTGCGGTCCTAACTCTTCCTTTTCTCCTCACTTCACAATCTTTCCTTTCTGTCTGAGGTGCACTTACACCAACCCTCACCCAACTGAGTCTGACTTATTCGTCAGTGTCAGTCTCGGTTTAGATGTCACATCTCCCCTAGAAGCCTTTGCCAACCCTCCCGAGCTTAGGATGTGGCACAGGAAGTCTCACATACTGCACTGTCCCCTTCTAATGACTTGTCTAGACTTGTATTGTCCAATAGGACAGCCACTGGCCACATGCAGCTACTCAGCACTTGGAATCTGGCTAGTCCAAATTGAGATGTACTGTAAATGTAAAATACAAGTCAGATTTTAAAGATTTAATATGAAATAAGTTTTTATACTGATTTTGAATGAATATAAATCAATATGTCAAATTTTAGATTAGTATGAATATAATTTTTACTTGGATTTCATGTTAAAATGCCATTTTGGATGTACTGGATCAAATTAAATATATGATTATAATTAATTTTACCTCTTTCTTATTACTCTTTTTAATGTGGCTGTAGTTTTGTAGCTCAAAACTACAGCTGTGACTTGCATTATATTTCTATTGAGCAACACTGGTCTAGGGTCACATGCTCAGTTAGCATCCCCTGGGCCTTGCACAGTTCATGAAACGGAACAAATTGATTCCCTCCTTCACTCCCCAGGTATTAGAGAGCACCTAGACTAGGCAGAATCCTAAAGTCACCCTCCCCCCCGCAGATTTCCTGCTCTTATCTCTGGCATCTGGACTGTGAACATCTCATACCACAATCATGCCACCTGACACATGTAAGTAAGGCTATAATCACTTGACTAAATTATTTGAAACGCTAGAAGGACATGCTGTGCTGAGATGGAGGGAGCCACGGGGCAAGGACCAGAGCGTGTACTGTGGGGTCGGAGGGCAGCTCTCAGCTGGCAGCCAGCGAGGAAACAGCACCTCAGTCCCACCACCACAAGGAACTGAGTTCTGCCAACAGTGTGAATGAGTTTGGAGCTGGGTGCTTCCTGTAGCCTCCAGGTTAAAGTTCACCTGGCTGACACCTTGACTTTTACCTTATGAGACGACCGAGACAACCCAAGGAGCCTGACTGGTTTTCTGACCTACAGACTGTCGGATAATCAATGGGTGTTGTTTTAAGCCAACAATTTTGTGGTGATTTGTTGTGTGCGCAGCAGTAAAAACTTAACATAGCTCCTCTCTGTGTCAGGTAACGGGCATGGTGCCAGGGATATAATGGTAACAAAGAAAGACAAAATCTATGCCCTCATGGAATGAGTATTTTCAGGAAGAAGACAGACAACAAACAGATTCACAAATAAATAAAAGAACGACTAGGGATGCTTAGGATTTAGTTAATGACTACATGACAATTACAAGGTAGATACCTATTTTATTACATGGAGAGATATCCACAATTTTTTCAGTGAAAAGTGCAGATTATAATTCTACATGTGTAATTTGATCTCGTTTTTGCATCAACACACATGTAAACATAAACACTTGCAAGAGTATGTACCAGGATATTGTTAATAATTATCTCTGGGTGGTGTTTTAAAATTTTCTTTAGAATTTTGTTGTTGTTGCACCGTTTGGATATTTTAAACCAAAGAATGTGTAACTGGTGTCACAGTAAAATAGAAAGCTATTTCCATTGTGAAAGTTCTTGACTCGGTTCTCGGGAAGGGAACCCTGCAGTTGGTGTGGGGGTGGGGGGCGTGTGGGGGTGGGGGGCGAGCCGAGCACAGCAGCGAGATTCCGCCCCAGGACCAGCGCCCCCAGGAGAGCAGGCTATAAATGTGTGGTGTCTCACAAATATGCCTTCAGACTGTTTTTCTTTGGAATAAAGACACCTGCCCGATTACGGCTTTCTTCTCCTGGCCTTTCAGTAGTGATTTGCAGAAACAGGCTGGGAGAAAGGGGTCTTTGGTAAACACGGAGGGGTTAAAGGGGAAACTGTTTAATAACAGTAGTAAAACGCAGGCTATTTTTGACATCTGGGTTAATGTCCATTACGCTCCATGTGCTTTCCAAATGTGTGCAGCGTGCCCCCAGGTACAAAAACAGACACCCATTCACCACGGCTTTGGATGCCCCGACGCTGCACATGGTGCCCACATAAAAGCGAGCCCCTGATAGGCTAATTAACGGGGTCCGAAGAGGCGAGCCCTCCTTCTGGGGGCAGCGGGCCCTGTGCAGAACAACTCCACTAAGTGACTCCACTCACAGGAAAACCCAATAGAGTCGTTTCTGCTCCAAAAAAAAAAAAGAAAAAAAATTCTATAACTACATCTGTGTTATTACTTAACATCTTTTAAAACGGGCCGGAATGGGTTTCCCATTTTCCTCATGAAGATTTATTTATTATTGTTGTGATCAAAGTGGCAACAAATTATGTTAAATCATTTAATTTTCTTGATAGGAGCAACCACCTTGAAGCCATAATTCAAAAATATGAGTGGAGAGCAACATTTTACCTTGTGAGTGGCCTCCTACAGCTCCACGGGGCAATAAAATGTAACACTTCAGAGCCCAAAGGTTTGGGGGCGGGCGGCCCAGCAAAGCCAGGCTCGGAATTGCAAACTGCTGTTTGGGATGAGAGCTTGAGGGCCGGCAACTGAGCGACTCCAGGCTTCATCTTTGATTTCTGTCTGCTGGTGCAACTACCCACAGTATTTATTTTATTTATTTAAATTTTATTGATTGATTCTAGAGGGAGAGGAAGGGGGATGGGGGGAGAGAGAGAGAGAGAGAATTTGTTGTTCCCGACTGGAGATCGAACCCACAACTGGCATATTGGGACGATGCTCTAACCCACACTGCCAGAGCCACAGTATTTTAAATCAGATGGATTCAGATGTGTCCATAAATATGGCACACACTGCTGAGTGCTCTTAGGATTTATTTTTGCCATTAATACTGCGGTCAGAATTATTCATGGCTAACGTTTGGTGTATGCTCTCTGCCGCGGCGCTCAGGGTTCCCTAAGCCTTGGTCTTTTGTGTTCCATTGTCCTAATTTTAGAAGCTCTTCATAACACCTTTAATTAATATTTTTACTTAAAAAAATCTTTTCTAAAAACTGAAATTTCCCTTGTAAGAAAGATTTACTTAATACCATAATGGTGCCAGTATTTGCCGACTAGACATTCTAATAATTGCATAGCTATTGAAATGAAAGTGCTTGCCCATCTAACACCTAAAACTACCCGCTGTGGACCGGCAGCACCCTGCCAGCCCCTGGCCCTGCCTCGGAGACCGTCCCCCCTTCTCCAGCAGGCAGCGCCCGAGTCAGCTGGGCTTGCGCAGAATCCATGCTCGGGCCGCCAGCCACCACCAGCACCACCTCAGGAGACGTCTCAGGCTCAGCGATAGGGGCCAGGCTCATCTTTTCCAGGACAGACGGCACAGAAGTAAAAATCAGAAGCCTGCCACTCAACAGCAGGGTTAGGTATTCTATGCAACTTTTAAAACATTGGTTGAGATGAAATGTAGTTTTAGTTGTAATTTTTTCTTAAAATCACACCTTCTTTAGCCTGAGAGGCTGCCCATAAGCCAAAGGTCTTTGTCACTCTTCTCCTGGGTTTCTTTGTCTTGGTCTTGTGGGCATTTGGGGCTGGATAGTCTTTGCTGTGGGTGCTGTCCTGGGCATTATAGGATGGTTACCAGCATCCCTGGTCTCTGCCCATTAGATGCCCGTAGCACCACCCCCTCGCCCAATCATGACAAAAAATGCCCCCAAATATTGCCAAATATCCCCTCGGGGACAAAATCACACCCAATTGAGAGCCGTTGTTCTAATTTTTTTTTTGTGTGTATTTAATTGGTTGACTGTGCTGTTTTAAATATAATCATGTTTTAATAAGATGTATTTGCATACATGCATCTACCAACCTATACGAGATATAAATAATTTGCAGACATAAAGCTCGATTTCTCGGCTGCCATCATATTATTTCAGACACGGCTGCAGAGATTTAAACGTCCTGTGGAAATAGGTACAACCTAAGCAATAAAAATAATAAAAATGTACAACGTATCTAACATAAAATAGAAATGCCACAATCCTGAGATAGCAAGACACCTAAGACACTTGCTGAGCTAAGTGAAAAGGTAAAATCTAGTTTAAATTTATAGCATTCCTTCAGTGTCCCTCCAGGAGTTTGGCATTTTGCCAGGGTTCCTTGTTAAAAATTTGTTAAACGTGTTTGGCATTAATGCAAACACAAAGTGGTCATTTGTTACAAATTCTATTGGAATGCATTCATTTAAGGCAATGAAGTAGTTACTAGAAAAGAAAAAAAATGTTCATTAAGTACATTTTAAAAATACAATGATGTATGCAGTGTGTAACTGTGGCGCCCTCGTGGCTATATAAATCGCTGACAGAATAACCACACATTGTGTTTGGTTTGAAATTGGAATCTTTTAAACATAACTGATAGAACAAAAACTGGTTTTGTTTGTTGTCAAAACCGATGTTAGTCTTTCTTTTCTGAACTAGTTAAAATAACCAAAAGTTTGGCATACAATTTCTAACATCTCAAATCAGTGAAACGTGTAGGTTAAAATAATGCTTTGGGAATCTTTGGGGGTGCTGCGAATGACACGGGAGACAGGGCTGATTCAACAAACAGAACACCCTCGCCCCAGAGAGGGGAAAAAGCCCGAGTCATCCGGGAGAACCCCCGGAGAACCCCACCCAGGGGGGCCCTTACCTCCGCGCCCTCATCTGTTGTCTCAGGTTATTTGGTTACCTGCAGAGGGAAAACCACCTGCTTTCATCATGCAGACAATGGATCCTATGAGCCAACACCCCAAGCCCGGTGCATAGAACTTCCACCTCCTGGGCCCACCCTGAACTGTCCACACAGAGGAATTACTGCTGAGTAATGGTGACTCCTCGGCTCCCTGACCCAACGATTCCGCCCCTCTTCGGGAGAGAGGGGCTATTTGACATTCTAGGACATTTTGCCCAGCAACATAGCTTCCTATTGATGTTTAACGTGGACTGTGTCATCTCAGGGCCCCTAAATGCTTGCTAAGAGCTGATCCTCAAGGTGAGCAGAAAACTCACACTTCACAAGACTATATGGAAATTAACTCACATCTTTCTTCCTACCCCTCCCATCCAATTCAGACACACTTATTGCCCTGAGAGTGTCACAAGCCCAAATTCCCATGACCCCTGAACCTCTCTTTAGGTTGGCCTTCTTTGCCATCTGAGGTTGGTATTACCCAGGCTGCCCATGAAGGGGGTGGATCCAGGATTTCTGGGTCCCAAGCTCCTGAAACATTCTCTAGTTCAAGGGTAGAAGCATTCTCTAGTCAAACTTAGACCAAACCTAGCATCCTGCATGTGGCCTGGAGAAGTTCACCTTTCCCTTCACAAACACCAGACAGAACCAAGAAGCAAGAAGTCGAAGAACAGGGAGAAAAGACTTATCTCCAGAAGCAACATGATACAAAGGTAAGAAACGCACCTGAGTATTACAGAGCACATCTTGGTTCTATACTAAAAGCACAGTGGGTCCTCTTTTAGAAAAGTAATACACAGATAGTTGACTGTTTCAAACTTGACAAAAGCATACGACCACTTGAACACATCACTGGGTCTCTGCCCCGGTCTTGGAAAAGGTCTGTATACTTGAGGGGCTTGGAGTTTCAGCCCCATTAGCTTCATGATAAACCCTGTCTGCCTGAAATTAAAGCTGATTTTTGAGACAGCACTTTCAAGTTCAAATGAGAAAAAAGTAAAACCTTTTTTTAATTCCCTTACTGGAAACAATTCAATGTTAGGGCGAGCTTGCCAAAGGAGCAGAGACGCCTCTCTGGCCTGGGCGCTAAGAAAAGCTGTCCTGTGCAAGAAGGAGATGCCCCTCCTGGAAAAAGGAGCTGGCCAGGCATTTTGGAGAACATGAAACACGGAGGGACAATTTGATATCTCAAGCTTGCCCACCAGAAGTGACTCAGATGACAAGTGTTTACAACAGGATCTTCATAGAGCCAATAATGGCAATTAGTCCGCATGATCCGAAGGCTCCCTTCCCGCCTTGCTGGGGTGGAATGCCATTTACTCTTGGGCCAGGGACTAATTAGGGGTCTCTTTTGAAGATCAAGGTTTTGCGATCCCTGCTTCTTAATAACATGGTTTGCCTGTCGGCCACCTGGGTCCAGGCGAGACCTCCCTTTCCCCCTCCCCAAACAACAGGCACTGCCTTAGGCCAGGAGCAAGTGTGGGCAGGAAAGCACACATCCAGGCGGGTGAGCAATTTAACCCCTTCACCACCAACATCCCGAAACCCGGTGCTTGACTTGGCTGCCTAGACATGGAGGCAGTTCGCCTGGTCTCTCAGGCAGGGCTGAAGGCCTGGGAGAAATGCAAAGAAGCCACCGTCAAGGTGCAAACGCCAGGCAGCTGCTTTCTCCTAAGGGAAGAGCAGCAGGAAGCCTCCAGGCTTCCAGACCAGTGGCAAGTCAAGGGGCTCTTTGCGTTTGCTTCGCCTTGGGCCATTTCCAGAACGATCTTTAAGAGTGAGTAGCTAAAGCCCGCTGCAGGCAGAGGGGGGGACAGTCAAGTGCACCTTCCTGAGCCCTAATCTACCTGTCATCAGACCAAGAGGCTCAGGTGGCGGCCTCCGTGGACCTCGCGTCAGGGCCCCGTGGCCTTGCTGTAGGAGGCTGGGCTGGCTGCTCTGCTCTTTAAGGCATGGTGGGGGAGAGGCCAAAACAGCAGGAAAAGTAAGCTGCAAAGAATTAAAGTTGTAACAACTTGGGCAAAGTACAAACAGCCAGCGAGGTTGGTCCTTCGGTTGTTGACACACTCTGGCCTGGGTCGGTTGTGGTCACTAAACCCATTAGCGTTCCGATGTGGCAACAGCTAATGCAGCAAGTTCAATGTGTTTTTGTTTAATTTCTAAATGCTGGGTGCGCGCCGGCAATGATGGCCGCTGAAGGCAGGCAACCTCACTGCCATAAACACAGTCATCATTGTCAGCAATCTGAAAATCATTTTTTAAACTATTTATTTTTGGCAGATAGGGGCTGAATGGAGTTTTGCATTTGATTAACTGTGCTTTAATTTCAACATGCTTCAAACTTTTTTGTGTTTTCTAAGCAACCACCAAATCAGTTTCCTGCAACAGAAGGAGCTAGCCTGCTCGGAGGAGGAGACTCCTTCGGTAGATGGAAAGGTGAAAGGAAAATGTATAAATACAGGCGAGCAACCAACTCAGTGACGTCAGGTTTCTTAGAGATATTCAGGGTCTCTGAGCCCTGTGAGCCCCAATTCGCACTCACCCGAAAATAAGAAAAATGAAAAAAGCTACCTCATTTTGGTCTGTAGAGCTGGATGTGAAATGGGTTCTTAAAAGGGACACAAAGGCAAATTCAGTTTGGGGTTTATATTGTCTCAAGCTATGTTTTTGCAAACAGAATCAATCCTTCTTCCCTCCCTCCCTCCCTCCCTCTGCCCCTCCCACAATTTTTAAAGCATCTTCCAGGAACCATAATAAGTACTGGGGACGTTGTTGAATGAGACAGACACTGGCCCTGACCTCACGGAATACATGTCCAGTGAGCATGTAGGACATTACATTCAGCAAATAATTAAACTGCCCGTGTGATTAATTCATTAGAAATGTGGTAAGTACCAAGGAGAAGAAAGACCCGTCAGCATTCACTGAGCACAGGCTCTTTTGTCTCATGGCATCCAGTCCTTATACTCTGAAGAGGTTGCTATTATTAACCCATTATTCCACTCCAGAACCAGGCACAGAGAGGTCAAGTTACACACTCAGAGTCACACGGCTAGTACGTGGTAGGGCCAGGGTGTGATCCCCACACACTGAGATATCAAATCTCCAGCCCACAGTAACACATCAGGACGCTGACCTGGTCTGACAAGAGGGTTGGAAAGAGTTTCCAAGGAAGTGATATCTCTGATGGTGTACATATGCCTCCAGGAAGAGGACCTCCCCTCCCCCCATCTTCTTGCACAGTGCTAATTGAAGACTAGGTCTGAGGATTTCTGTGCATTCCTAGAGTTTCGTCCAGACTCTCTCCTTTCAAATGGATTTTGAGTCTGTGCTTTGTGTCTTTCATCATGAGCTCACCTACAGCCTTCTTCAAAAGCCTCCACTTCAGAGTATCAAGGCACATGGGTCCTCCTTCCCCTCCAAGAGTTTGCATCGTGGTCGTCCAGCTTCATGGTATTTGGGATGATTAATCACTTTTAAATATGAAAAAAATTAACATGTCTGAAGCATCTTCTCCACTGTCAAATGTTTCGCTTTAACATAGGTCCAGAATGTCTCCTTTTCCCAGTGATTCCAAAGCAATACATTTTCTGTTGAAAATTCAACTGCAGAAATCCCATCCAGAAGCCCCAAGCAATATATCTTAACATCTTAATTTCATTTAGGAGGAATGCAGTGATTGATCACATATCATTCTGAGATTGAGTGAACTATCTGGAGGATTCCAATCTATTGCTTCTCTCCAACTGATGGGATATTCACATGTCTTCTGGCTGCATGAGGCCTTTGGGGTCTAAGTTGTCATTGAAAGAGTGGGATGCTAAAAAGATTATTGGGGGGGGGATCTGCTTTTACCTGAAAAGTGTAACTCCAATGCTTGACTTGCTCAAAATCAGAGCCTCCCCCAGTGATGACCAGGATGTCTGCTGCTGAGTTACCACCCTCCCCCCCCCCCCCCCGGCTCCTTCATCCCTGCACATGGAATCTTGCAATTCTGCTCTATCCTTTCTTAGGTAACCTGGAAAGGCCTGGGGAAAAGGCTTGACATGAAATCTACTTGGCTTTTCATCTGGGAAATTTCTAATTAACCTAAAGCTGTTTTGTCAAAACGAAATTTTTACTGCAATATAAACAAAATGACACCTTTCTGGGACACCTGGGCCAGGCCATTGGCATTGTAGCTGCCATTTTGGGTTCCATAGAGGTTATCGTTATAATCTCTTCTTGTTGGGTAGGGTTGCTTGGTCAGCAGCAAAATTGGCCAGAACCCTACAGAACAAGATTGTTGGCGTGCCTACGATTCCACTGATCTTGTGATAGACAGGTGGTTGGGAGCAGGAAACAAAACATGGTCCTCAAATCCAAGTATGTGTTCCATAATGGCAGATCCCAACTAAGAACCTAGGCTGTGTTTTACATGGTTAGGTTTTAAGAAACACACACGGAACAAGATGCCTCCCATCTTCAATCAATCTCTGCAAACATGCCTAGAGATTTTCCAGGAAGCCCACTGGCCAACGAGCCACCTCAAAGGGACACAATTATGTCCCCTTCAAAGAATGAGGAGTTTGAGAAAAGCAGAGATTATTTCTGAGGGAGTCTAAGGCCAGTCACATTTGCACAGTTTACACTTAAATTCCATGCTAAAGTCTGTACTTTTAGGTCTACACGAAACACAAGGCCCCCCATTCCATCTCCAGCTCCTGCTTAGGGAGATGAGTGAACTCAGCAGTCTTCCTGGGGAATGATGGGCTCCATGTGACTGAGAGAGTAACAATGGAACTAAGACGTGACAAAGTGGACACCCAAGGCATGACATCAGTAGGTTCCGGGGGCTCCCTGGGAGCCACTTCCAAAGCCCAATTCAGGAGGACTCCCTATTTCTCTAGCAGTCCCTTTGTGACCCAGGATGCACCAGCAGTCTCCGCTTTGCTGCAAAGGACTTCCTTAGGATCCGGACCCACCTGATGTTGCAACCCCTGCAAAAGCACATGCAACTCCTGATGGGCAGCACCAATCTATGAATTCAGATTTCTCATGTGGGAGGAGGCACACAGCTGGGTCCACCTTCTGGACCTCTGAAACATGCAGTTTCTTCTTCCTGGAGCACCTTTCCCATCACCCTTTACCTGACTGCCGTCTGCTTATCCTTAGAGGTCAGCTAACATGCCACTTCTTCAGAAGGGCCTTCCTGACGATTGTTCCAGGTCAACTCCTTTGCCAACACTCCCTTAGCACTCCCTCCCACCTTCCCCCACATGCTCCTGCCTTCGAGCAAGCTGGCACCATGCATTTGTGTTAGTATTTGGTTAATGCCTGATTGCAGCCTTGGTTACCCTCGGGGGGCCAGGCAGTGCATGTCTTGCTCTAGACAGTATTTCTTATGTGCCTGTCACATAGTGGGGTCTCAATGAATATTTAAATGGATTAAGGGGAGAAGTGAGTCCATTGACGAGAACAAGCATTCATCCAATGCTTTACAGTGGTGATTTTCCACATTGGTACTACTGACATATTGGACTGTAGAATTCTTTTCTGCCCTGTGCTTTGTAGGAGGCTTAGCAGCATCCCTGGCCGGGGTACCAGCCAGATGCTAGTAGCACTCCTCACCCCCTCCCAAGTCATGACAATCAAAAGTGTCTGCAGACACTCCCAAATACCTCCTGGGACGGCAACCCCACTCCACATTCCCTGTTAAGAGCCACTGATATGCACATATTAACTCATTTAATCTCCACAATCACCCCATGAAATGGGCATATTATTTCCTCCTGTCAGAGTTAAGAAAACGGAGGCCCAGTGTGGTTAAGTAATCTGAGCAAATACACATCTGTACTAGCAGAAGTTGAACCAGGCCAGAGGCAGTTCAGTTTCTCCATTTAAAGAAGTGTTGGAATGAGAAAAGGCTGGCCCAAGTTCACCCAGTTAAGAGGAGACCAGTGTGAACTGGGACCCTGCCTTCCTTACCTTCACCCGGCAAGCTTCCCGGCCATGGCCCTGGGCTGCATTTCCAGACTCTCCCAAACCAGAGCCCTCATTGGGGCTGGGCTGGGTTTCTGGAAGAACCCCCCATGGATTGGAAGTAACTGTCTATCTTCTTTCCACTGCTTCTCTTCCCCTGGATCAGTGGCCAGTGCTGCCCACACCCTCTGGGAGCAAGGCTATCAGGAACCAGCAAGGTGAGGTCAAGGGCACCTTACTCCTAGGCATGGGGGAGGCCTGCTGGAATGTGATTAGGCAGCTGGGACTCAGACCCAGGTCTTTCTATACCTCACCATGGGGGGGAGCAAGCTCCAGCCTGCATTTCAGCGAAGCTGGGTGGCCGTCCAAGTTCAGGCACCATCTAACTTTCTGCACCTGCTCAAATGACTCCATTCGTGGACCCTCAGTCTCTCTCGCAAGGATGGACGGGAGGGAAGACGCTGCCCACCTGAGAGGGTTACCATGAGACAGGACCTAACAGGAGCTCTGCACATATGAAACACCCTTACCTGCCACTCCTCCCCTTTCTAGTTTGGGTGAGTTCAGGTAAATCATTTAACCTCTCTGAGCCTTAGTTCTGTTCATCTACACAGTGAAAATAATAATTCCAGCTTCCCCAGGAGATTGACAAGATAAAATAAAATGAACTCTGCCTATAAAGCAGAGCAGCAGGAGCACAGCGACATGTAATAGGTATTCAGTTACCAGAAGTTCTTATTGCAACTTTCTCTGTACTAGCCCAGGCAGAGCAGAGAGCTGGGCGTCAGGACCAGCTTGATCGAGGGTGCAGAAAACACCAGCCTAAGTTCTTGAGGGAGCACATCACAGGGGCCCGGAAGGAACAGATGCCGAAGGAACCCACGCCTTCCCCCAAACTGCAAATTCCATGCGTCCGACCTGCGGCACCTCCGGCAGCCACACTGGCAGCCTCCCCTTTCTCTTTGGGCCCTTCCTGTTGGCACAGCCCACCCGCTTTACAAAGCTCCACTGGGGGTTTTTCATGGCTCCAGCTGTTAGATAAACTTTCAAGGATATTTCTGTGGCAGGTACAAACCTGGACAGGAAGCCTCAGGAAGAAATCCTAAATTAATTATATGTCAACATTTAAGCCACAAGAAGGAGCAGTTGTCATAAATTTTTGGGAGGTTAGAATCCAATTTTAGTTGTAAATGTGAGCGAGCTCACTGACTCACTTGTGAACGGTGCCAGCAAAATGATATATTTTACATTCTTTCACAGCTTGTTTTGGCAAAACAATGAAAAAAGGGGGGGGGGGGATTACCGTTTTTATTCTTCAGGGGCCAAAATGTTCAATCATGCAAAAGAGCCGCAGCACCCATGTGCCAACGCAGAAGGGGCTAGCTCAGTTTACCCACTTTTTCCATTGCCATCCACCTTTACTGAGAAGAGAACTGGGGCTGAAAACCCCAAAGGAGGCCACAGGTACAACAGTCACCTTCAGCGCGGCCCAGGGCTGGACTTCCAAACAGCAAACCCAGACGGCTTCAGGCTGCCCACCTGGTTTATCTTCAGCCCTGGCCGAACCCTGGCCTGACAGCTGTTTCTCTGAGCACACTTCTCTGAGCATTGCTTTCTGGTTGAATCTGGTGGCAGGTGGTCATTGCCAGAAAAGTCTTTAATTGTCACAAAATTAGGAAGGCAGCTGAGCTGTTACTCTTTTGCTTTCTGCCTACTTTTTCTTTCATTCAATCAATTAGTCAGTTCAAGAAGCATTTGTTTTTGCTGGGACTGTAAGGGGGTGGGATGTAGACACTGATCTTGAAGTCTTGCAGCCAAGTCAGGGCCAGAGATGAGCAGAGAGACAATTGCAACACAAAGCGATGTGTGAGCTAATGCGGGCGGGTGGGGGGCAGAACAGGGAGCCCGGGGGCGCCTGATCCAGTGCCTGGGAGGCTCAGCAAAAACTCCTCACAAGAGGTGCTGTCCAGGTTGAGAAGCGAGGCATAATCAGGAGGAGTCAGCCAGGGGAAGAGGGAAGGAAGGAGCTTTCTGACTAGAGGAGCAAGGCCTGAAACCTTCAGAGCCCGAGCAAGGCCTACTCAGGGAGCTGCCAGGGGAGGGACGGCTGAATGCTGGGCTGAATGCTGGGCTGAAAGGGAAAGGCAGCCACAGGGCGATGGGGCGAGCACAGCAGGCCTGCTGGCTGCTTGGAGGAGGCGACTCTTCCCTGAGGGCAGTGGGATACCACCAAGGGAGTGATCGGGCCACTTGTGTGATTTGGGAGGGTCCTTTTGGGGAAACGTAGAGGCCGAATGGAGGCAGCTGATGAGGCTGTGGGGAGATACATAACCTCTCCTTAAGGACAAACAAGCCCATGGGTTGAATGTAGGCCGAAATGTGTCCCCTAAAAAGATATGTTCAAGCCCTAACCCCTAGTCCCTGCAAATGTGACCTTATTTGGAAATAGGGTTTTTGCAGATGTCATTAAATTAAGATGAGGTTATACTGGATTAGGGTGGGCCTTAATCTAACGACCGGTGTCCACATACTAAGAGGGACGTTTGGACACAGGGAGAAAGCCACATGACAATGGAGGCACAGATTTGGGTGACATATCTACAAGTCAAGAAACACCAGGGATTACGGGCAAGCGCTAGACGCTAGAAACAGGCAAGGAGGGTCCTCCGCTAGAGCCTTCAAACAGAGCACAGCACTGCCGATGCCTTGATTTTGGACTTCTGGACGCCAGAACTGTAAGAGAATACATTACTGTTGTTTTAAGCCCCCAGTCGATGGCACTTCGTTACAGTAACCCCAGCAAACTAACACAGGCGTCACAATGGACTGCTGTATTAATGCTCTGGACGCTCTCCCAACAATGCCAACTCCAAGCTGCCTGTTCACTGACACTGCTGGGGCCCATGGCAGACAGGGTCCTCTGAGATCTAAGGAGTATCGCCCTTTGACTCAGGCTCCTTGTGACATGGTTGAGCAACTACTGCTCAGTGGCCTGACACTGGCCTCTCCCAAGGGTGGCCATCCATGAGATTTAGTACCAAAGTCAATATTTGTCCACAGGCAACAGTTGTGTTTGCACTATGGAAGCCACAACAGGTCATTTTTATTTTCCAGAGGCTTCAATCCGTGTGGTCTTCAAGCCATGGAGTAACCTTGTCCTGAAGAGACCCTGAAAATGAGCCAGGAGGGATGAAAGTCCCAAACAGTAAGTAGGTTCTGGCAGGCACAGCTCAGGAAGTGTGAGGGGACTGGTCCCAGGGCCAGGGGCTTTGGGGGCCCCTGCAGACAATCACTCTGCTTGTGCCACCGGTGGACTGGGCTTCCTCCTGTGCTCAGCTGAGCCTCCCACCCACCCCCGTGCTGATCGGCTGTTCCCAGCTGGAAGGGCTAACATCATCCGCTTCCCAGGGACACCAGCTGACACAGCTGACGGAACTGAAGGCCAGCAGAAGCACACACGTCCCCACACCTCCTGCAGGAGGAGGAGATGCCCTGACACCCTGGTTCTGCCTGAGTGGGGGGGGATTCGGGAAGCACCTGCAGGGCCACTCAGTGCCTAGCACAGTGCCTGGCACTAGGAGGTGCTCAATAAATGAGTAAGTAAGGGAAGAACACAGGCTGTTTAATCCAGCAGAATTTG
This sequence comes from Miniopterus natalensis, assembly GCF_054644295.1. Classification (NCBI taxonomy): domain Eukaryota; kingdom Metazoa; phylum Chordata; class Mammalia; order Chiroptera; family Miniopteridae; genus Miniopterus; species Miniopterus natalensis. Next base: position 38,664,137 of record NC_142095.1, read on the forward strand.
AGTTCCATCCTGGCCTGGCTCATGGGTAGCTGTGCAACCCTGAACAAGGGACTGTACTTTTCTGGGCCTCCACTGCCTCATCTGTGAGATGGAGATACTAGAAAGATAGAGCTGCCAGGAGAATTAAACAAGATCATACATATACGTGCGTAGCGGAGTGCCTGAGAGAAATCAGGGTTCAACAGATGTCACAATTATCATGATTTTTCTTCACGGAATCATGTGCCAATGTAACAGAAGTACTAGCATTTGCTTCAAGGGAGGGGCTGCGAAAGAGGAGAGAAGGTGGAGAAATCCTCATAAGAACTCACTTTGTAAACTCCCTCTATTGTCTTGACCACTATTGGCCGTCATGTCAACTCCATGACGTAGGCCAAGGCTCGTCATCTCCAGTTCCTGGAGGACAATCTGAAGTTCACAGCAATTAAGTAACTCAGGCTAATGCTTCCTAGTGATGAGACAGAACAAGACCCAAACACAGAAGTTTTCCCATTGCACCACGACAGACAGAGCACAGAAGCACTCAATGACTCTTCCCTGAATGAATGAATGAATGAATGAATGAATGAATGAATGAGTGAATGAGACCAATTTCAAAATGATCTTCAGGAACAGGCAGGGAAATGAGGGCTTAAGAAGTTAAGATGGAAGCACCTGGAGACCTGCCTGGGCACCAGTTCTTGTGTGGGTTCGAGCAAGTCAGCTCCCTTCCCTGAACCTCTGTCCCTGAATCTTGTGTGGTTCTCAAACCCTAGGAGCAGGTGATAAAGAGGAACCAGAAGTTACCGACCTGCAGTCGTTTAATTTCCGGAGCCTCAGTTTCCCCGCCTGCCCAGGGATGAGCACACAGGCTTGCCCTGTGGCTCAGACCTGATATGTGCATGAAAGGGCTCTGCTCTGCCAGTCGAGCTGCTATTAAAAGGATGAAGCGAGATATGATGGCAGATTGGAAAAGGGAATCAGAAGGAAATGGCCCAAGATAAAAATGCATTAATATTAACCAACAGGTTTCTTCAGAACAGCAAAGCAATGAAACAATAATTTTAGAGAAACAAAACCCAGCCTAGGGAGAGTCTGCCAGAGGGAGCGGAAATGAAGGCACAACCAAGTGGCCCTTGGCTTACCTATCTGGAAAACACAAGATAAAAAAGATTCTTTGTAAACCAATATTTGTAAAAGCCCCACTGGGCTTTTTGCCTGCACAGACTGCCTATTATCTTGGCAAGGGATGAAAACAAGTGAATTCTTATTTAACACAAGCATGGAGCAAATTCAGGTAAATGGTATCGCATCACTATGAGCTACCATTTACTGAATACCTACTATGTGCTGGGCACTTTGCCAGGAACTGTGCATAGATACTATATTTGGTAAATCATTTTAGCAATCTTACAGGCAAGCAAAATAGTCAATCACACATATATTCATCTATTTTTATAAGTTTGTTGAATGGCTATTTCTTGCATTTTAATTATGTGCTGGATATGGTACTATTTGGAATAAATACAGCGATGAACAAGGCCTAGTCCCTTTCTGAGGGTCAGGATTTGTCAACGTCAGCACTTCTGACTTTTGGGGCCAAAACTTCTTTGTTTGATAATACTTTGTCATGGTGAGGAGTGTGCTATGGACTGTAGGAGGTTTAGCAGTATCCCTGGCCTCTACCCACATTGATTCCAGTAGCACTCTAGTTTGACAACCAAAAATCCAAAAATGCCTCCAGACCTGACCATGCCCCGGGGGTAGGAACCGGAGGGTTGCTGTTAGCTGAGAACCACTGCCTTAAGTAAAAAGATAAGGCAAGTGAATCTCAGGGAGGCAATGTCCAAGGTTGCAGAGCTGGTTTTGGCACAGACATGACTTTGTTTCTGCATGTTGAGATTTGGAGGTGGGAGTTCCCAGGCCAGAGCCACTGTGATCCTGCCTCCTTTACTATCAGTGCACATCCACCTTTCAACTCTCTCTTTGCATTCACTGGCTTTTTCTCTCCCAATCTGCCAGATCGTATCAGTCACAAACATTTGATTCTCTGAAGTTGGAGAAAACTCTAGGTAACCTACATTCTCCAACCAAGGCATCCTTGAGTATTGCTACGAACAGAGATCAGCTCTCCAGTGGGCCCGTGGATGGCCCTTTGGAGCACAGTTCATGTTTGATTCCTTAAACAGTAACCCAGTGGGGGTGTACAGAAAGTCTCAGAGAAGTTTTAGACTTCAAAGGTGTGTCTCGGTTCCAAGAGTAGCCTAACCTCTGCAGAGGTTACTCTGCAAATATATGCAAGTTAAGCATTCCCTGGGAGAATGTCTGCCAGGATCCTAAGCCTACATTCATATCTAATTTATAATCTCCCTGGAAAAAACGGGTTCCTTTTACAAGGAGCTCACATTACCCCTGGCCTGGCATTGTGCAGAGGAGTGACAGGTGCAATTTATGTGAATATTCACTGCAATCAGCCTCACTTAAGAAGCAACCACGGACTCATCTCCAGAGAGAGGAACTGCTGAGTCATGCAGTGGACTGCTGCTCTCCAAAATGCTCCCAAGGCCACTGGTTACTACTGACCCACTTTAGAGGACACGGAAGAAGTAATACAGTCATCTATTGAGATCTAATTCCCCTGGCCTGGGAGAGTAAAATTCTAGTTTTAGCTTTGCCATGAACGCATCGTGTCACCTGCAGCAAGACTTTTCCCTTCACTGAGCCTCAATTTCCTCATGTAAAATGAGGTCATTGGACTAGCTGAGAACAAAAGATTTGTCTCGCTTTAATCCTTTAACCATTTCTCAACGATTGGCCAGAAGTGCCCTCTCCTCGGTAGTAGTCGTGGCCTAGAGCCTGGGAGTTCCTCAGGGAAAGGACTATGGAGATGATGACATTGATAATAATATCTCCCGGCCAGCACCCCTTGAATGAATGACTCAGCGAATGAGTGTGGGAGCGATTTCCCTGCAATTTAAGAACAGAGCTGCCTCCACCATTTTATTTGATCCCAACCCAAGGGTAACTTGCTCTGGGACATAAGGATTTACAGGTCTGTGAAAACCGTCGTGTGGACCAGGGGTTGGCAAGTTAGTAAAGGGTCAGAGAGTATATACTTTAGGCTTTGTGGGTCTTATGGTCTCTGTCACAACTACTCAGTTCTGCAATTGTGGCATGAAGGCAGCCCTAGACAGTAAGTAAATGAATGGGTGTGGCTGTGGTCCAATAAAACAAAAATAGGTGGCAGGCTGGGTTTGGCCGTGGGCTGTAGTCCACTGAGCCCCGTGTGTGGCCAAAGCATCTGACATGTGTCCTCTCCATCTCGCTCAGCTCTGGGAGTGGACAGCAGGGCAACCACTTCCTGAAATATCCGCAATAATAACAGCCCCATGTCGGCTTCCGCTCATCTTCCTGCACCCAGAGCCTCCCAAAATCTCCTTGCAGGAGCCCAAGGTTATTGGCACCAAAAGCCACACTGTCTCCCTGCATTAGGCTGGGGCCTCAAGAGCAGGGAAATGAGGTGGAAAGGATGGAGAGAAAAAAGGAGCACCCACGCATGGGAACTTGGCTTATCTTCCCTGGAAAATCAAATCCCAGCGTTAAAAGAGTTACGATGCCCGATTATCACAAACAGCAGTTGCAGGTGGGGGTGGGCTCTGCTCCCACCAGAGCACCTTTCCGGCTCACACACGAGCTCAGTTTGGATTCTAACAGGACCGCGGAGAAATAGTTTGATCGTGAGGTCATCGCGTGGGGCTCCAGAGCCCAAGTGACCTTTTGAAGTCTGCTCGGGGAACCTCATTATGTCGCATTTCTGAGTCGATCCCTTCTCTGATTTTTTCCAAGTCTCTTTGCCCTTGCATTCCTTTGACTAGATTTTTTGCCTCGATAGAGAGGCACCGGCGAGGGGAGGGGAGCCGTGGAAGGAACCAGGAGGAAAGGCCTGATTATAAGTGAATAATCCACCCTGGGGGCCTTGGCTTGCTACTCCTCGGGCTGGGCTTGCTGGCCAGGATGTCTTTAAGGAGCACTAATTCTCCAGAAGGCAAGACTCCCATCGCTTACCAACACAATTTGGAATTAATTGATGCAACCCTCGAGTTGCAAGCAGGAACCCCTGCCAAAGCAAGCACAATGTTTCCCATCTTGTAAAGCAGTCACTGGGAGTAGCTTCTAGGCAAAGGAAGCCGATCCCTCCACATGACAAGCCACCCCTCCCTTGCCCCTTGAACATGAATGTGTTTGCTCAGCCCACTGTCTGCCCCTGATGTGCATTTGCGTCGCTGCTGCCATTTTTCATAGTAATGACTCTCGACTTCCTGCGAGCAGAATGTCAGAGCACAGAGAGGTCCCCAAAGATTCTCGGTTCCCTTTAAAACGATGATAAAGGGTGGCTTGGCGTATAACCACACGCACAAATCACCCATGCTCATGATCTAGGCAGGAAAGGAGGTAATTCTCCCCCTGATTTCAACCTGCTGACGGGAACTCTCAGCCAGGCCCAGACTCCGGCTCGGCGATAGAAACCGCTTCCCCTGCCTGGCCGCCTTTCCTAGAAAGCCTGGCTTTCCCTGAGCCGCCACCAGCCATGATGACAGGACACAATTCCCCTCTTCTCTCTTTTCCCAGCTTCCATGTATTTGAAGAGTTTTAAGGCACAAAGCAAACCTGCAGGGCTCCTCTCGCTTGTTGAATGAGAGGCTTGGAAATTTCACAGTCATTAAACATGCTTGTAAAAAGATTGGCAAATAAAACCCGGGGACCCGTCCTGCAGGCTTCAGTTTCTGCATGCTGTGTTCCGTGTATAAAGCTGCCTGGTCCCGAGACTCCTGGGCCATGCCAGACCATTGTGTGAGCCACATCACCCCCTCCACAGCAGCTCCTGGTCAATTTGAGGTTTAAAGACAGCGACAGCAAGGGCCATTTCAAAGTAACTGTGACTTGGAGAAGCCGCCACATGAATGGAAGGACCACAGGGCTAATGTCTAATCCTTCTTGGACCTGTGTCCCTGTCCCAGCTTCAACGTGAACACACAGGATGACCTGGGTTAAACTGCTCAACTTTTTAATGTTTTTCTCAGGGCTCCTTGAGCTGTCCGGGTCTCTCCCTGAGCCCTAAGGACCAACACAATATGATTACTTTCCTTTTAACATTACAAAAGTCACCAGCTATAGGGGTTCCTATTACATCCTAGACATGAGCTAATACTGGGTTTAAAACTCAGCAAGAGTCATCCCTGCCCTCAAACAAACTTCTCTATCTAATGTCTTAAGTGTGTGATCATGATATGATACTTACTGAGCACACACCAGGCACCAAGTAGAGTTTCTATAAACTCATCACTTCTCCCCAAGTTCCTTTTAAGTACTTGCTCTTCTTTCAAAGATCGTACTATGAGCCATTAGACCAAGGACCTAACAGGTCCAGACACAGGGTCACACAGGTATTGAGTGATGGAGCCAGAACCAAACTCGGCCTGACTGTGGGTCCCTCTCAAGCTGTACTCCCTCCCAAAAGACACAGAGGTGGCCCAGGTGCCCTCCTCACCTGTGCCGGCCTCTCAGTTCACCAGTTCACCTTTTCACTTATTCCAGAACATTCACTAAACCCCTCACGGGTGCTAGGTGCTGAGATTATGGCAGCCGTGGAGAAAGACAGGGTTCCAGGCCTCACAGTGGAGCAGGAAAGACCCCACCCCCACCCCCTGAAACATTTCTTTGCTGGTAAAGACCCTTAATCCCTAGAACCTGGGCACGTGAGTTAAGAAATGTCTCCCCAGCAGATAGGACTGGGCAACCTGGTCAGTGCTGGGAGGAACTTGGAGTACATTTCTCACCTAACAGGAATTTTCTTGGTCAGCAAAAGATGTGTTCATCAGGGGACACGGTGAAGTCTGACAGGGGGGTCACAGACAGGAATGGCCAGGCTGAGACACGGCCTCCCGGGCAGGAGGCAGAGTTCACGCAGCACACTCCAGGGATTCTGCAGGCAGAGGCGATGGGCGGGGCAGAGGGAGAAGCAGGGGACTGAAGACTGTAACCAGGGGGAAGGACTCCTCGAATGTTCCCTCACCTCCATCCCCATTCTGTGTCCTTACTGACAATGGCAATATTCATGTGAATCATGTTAGGAACTGCCAATGGCCCAGTGCCTAGGCCAGACATCAGGCTGAGCACCTGCTATGTATTTGACATGTAACCCTCACCGCCACCCTATATGGTAGGTGACCATATTCCCATCCCAAGTCCGATCTCACTCTGTATGCCTATTATCAAGAGGAGGCAAAGGAGCCAAAGAAGATTGCAAAGAAGGGAACAGAAAACGAGAGGCGGTAAGACAAGTTGGCAGTGAAAACAGTTAAACATCATGGTCAGCAGAAGACATAAGGCTGAAAAGGTGCGTGTCTTCAAGGAATCCAGTGACCACAGTCTAGCCTCTGAAATGGCCTGGGGGACATGTGGTTGTAACTCACCCCCAGTGGATCCTGAATGTAGTTCTAGCATGTGTGATATTAGCACCTGAATGGGGCTGACCATACCCTCTCCAGGCCCCGTGACCTGGGAAAGGGGTGGGACCATCTCCCCCACCTCACAGCCTTTTCCATCCCTTGTTATTAAAGTCCCTAATTCCAGTCCATTGTCCCCAGTGTGGCCAGAGTGGACTTATTAAAATATAAAAGCCAGTAAGCCCCTCTCTTGTTAAGACCCTATAGTAGCTCCCCATTGTTCTGCAGATAAAGGCATCAGGCCAATCCCCCCACTTCTTTCATATCCCAGCTGACCCCCGCTCTGATCTAGCTCTCTCCTTTCCTTATCACCTGACAAACTAAAACCCACCCTTCAGATCTCATGTTAGACAGTAGCTCCTCCCCCTGAGTCCCTGGGCTGAGTCAGATGACCTCACCCCCACTCCCAAGGCCCCCGTCACCACCTACCCCTTCCTGGCACTTCTCACGTGTGTCTGCCTGGTCTTCCCAGCCCCACTGAGAGCTCCATGAAGATGGGGACCCTGCCTACACAATCCAGCACTGTGCCCTCCCTCTGTGCCCAATAAATATTTGTTGATTGACTAAGCTGACTTGATGAAGGGCTTAGGGTAAGGTCTTACAGCATCCAAATTTATCAGTCTTTGTCTAAGGAGCTGAAGTCATAAACTGACATATTGTGAAATCTAAAAACTGAAATGGGAAAAACTTCGTAGTAATGAATCCAAGCCTCCTGCCTCCTATGGAGGGGCCACACATAACACAGGGGTGTGGGCAGCCCCCTACTCTCCGACTCAGATGTCAAGAGACCCCGCTGGCAGTGGAGGCAGGCCCTAGATTGCTCTGGCAGCGAGCTGATGGCTCCCTCCCCCTCTGCCCAGTGCTCAGCCCTACCGGAAGGGACTGTGAAACCTCAAGCTTTTGCCTTGAAATTAGAGGCATCTAAACCTGTAGCTTAAGAACTTTTGCCACATGTAATTATTGACCTGAGACATCAGTCACCTTCAAAAATTCTGCGCTGACAGAGGGCAAAAGAAAAGCGTCTAGAATATCAAAAGGTAAAGAAAGGTCCAGATTAAAAAGGGAGATGCTAGGAGGGCTTTTCCCAAGCCAGAGCCTTTAATTGACTCCAGTCTCTGCCGAGCACCTTGGCCTCCTTTGTCAGCATGCTGGGAGGTGGGACTGGCTCCATGGACACGGGAAACTCGCTGCAGACCAGTGGGGCCAGCAGCCACATGTCCCCAAGGAATCTCCCCTCACTGCCATGCTGGTGCCACAAACAATCAACTTATAGAATGACAAGCCTGCTGAAAGAACAGCCTTAGAAGCTGGGACAGGTTTGGAGCATAGAGGTGGAGGATAGTTCCCTCTCGGAAGTGACAGGCTCCAGAAAAGCCTCTAGAATATCAGAGGGTGAAATGCCAGTCCTGATTCCTGACGAAGCCTGGGCCAAAGGGAGGCGCGCGCTGGCGTTTGTCAAAGGTCAGTTGAGCAAACTTTCTAGTCAGCTCATTCCTGCAGGTCCTGGCTTACCGATCTGTGACGTGGCTCTAGAAAAAAATTGGTCTCTCCCCCCCACTCCCATTTTAGAGCAGAGGCATCTTTTTAAATAAAACAAGGACCCTTCTTTTCATATAGGCTGTGCATGTAGTTGGGTAAGGCTCTGGTTCAGTACGAATGCCCCTTTGCACTAGTTCAGATATAAAGAAATCGCAGGCTGCCTGGGGAGGGAATTAGAAAGACAAACCAGAGTAATTCCCCCAGAAAGCCTTAGAAACCAAAGTCCTGCGCACTCTGAATGGAGAGCACAGAGTGTGGTGACACATACTTCACTGTTGTTATGTTTCATTGGCATTTTGCTTTTCTGCACAGGAGTCCAACAATGAACCAGTGGGCTTTAGAACCCCCCTTAAAATGTGCATGAGTCCCAACACCTTCTATTCGTCTCTGGTAGGTGTGTGGGAGGCAGTAAGGAGGAGATGCTGTGTGTGACCCGCCTGTCAAATCCTTTGGGTTCATTTAGGATAAAAACTGATATCAAAAGGAATGTCAAGCACAGAAATCTAAATACTAATTAAAGTCTGTTTAGTGACTATAGACCATCATCTCTTTCTCTTTGGGTTTCTGTCCCTAGCTTTTTTTTTTCTTCTGAATTCCCTACCAACCCGTGGGACTCTGCTGGGCAAAACCTAGCTCTCCTACGGTTGCTGGGCTGAGCTTATTAAATGTGGATGAATGTCAATGTCACCCAGCTCATTAATAATTGATTTCCAGCCCTGTCTCTATTTGCAGAGCAGAAGCCACTTACACAGTCTATTATTCCAGCTCTGTGTGTGGGTCACGGGGCCAAAGAGGTTCCACCAGGGGTAACCTTTGTTGACAGCAATCACCATGGCAACTCCACACATCTCCAGCCTCAGCTCAGATGCCCAAGAAGGTGCGGAGTCCTGCGTTACACGGGGGCCTGGGCTGGCGTTTGCTGAGCTAAACGGCGATATGAGCAACTCTGCTGGCAAAATGGGATTTTTCTGTTTTAATTTTTGGTATCTGTCAAACAGCATCGAGTTAAAAAACACTTTTGGAAACCTTCACGGAAAAGGGCATTTTCAGATTTTAAAAAACAAAACCCTGTTTTTCTTTCTGTCTCCTCAGGCAAAAAATAAAGACAAAGTAAATCCCCCTCTAGCTGCTTTTAGGTCACTTTAAGTCAATGAAACCTATATAATCCCGGAATAACCGATTGTTTCTTTTCCACCGACCAAAGGCTGCAAGCTTAGACGGAAGAATTACTGTTTTGCTTTTAACCGCCTATTAATATTTTGTCCTACCAGCCACGCTTCCTCTATCCCTCTACCTCTTCTTTGAAGATTTCCCCCACTAAATTAATGTTTAACAATTAAATGAAGCCAACGGAGAGTTTTGAAAGATCCACACAATTACGGATTGGGTGGGCGTGCAAAGCCTTTAATTTAAGTGGGAAATGTTTCCCAAATTATGGCCTGAGACCTCACAGCTAATTACATAATTTTCTGCATCTGAAAAAACATAAGCTGAGAAAACGCAAACAGAATTACACTGATAATGAGAGAGAAAAACCTGGAAGTAGGTCCATCTATTATTTTAGAAAGTAGAGCTACCAGACATATCAAGGAAGAGTTAACAGAAGAAGCGCAATGCTAGAACTCCGAGGGGCTGGGGAGATTAGCTGTCTCACGTTGGTCAAGTTGAGGCAGGACCCTTGGTTTAACAAGGCTTGCGGCCAAATGCATTTGAGAAATAGTGTGTATTTTATCTGCACTTGGAGATTTTCCAAGGCACATTTCTATATTTAAGGCTCTGGTAAGTCCTGCAATGAAATAGCATATTTTATTTCTTTCAGAATTGGCCAAATTTGTGATTTTTCTAAAAAGAATATGTATTTAAGAAATGTTTATTGAGATAAACTAAAGATACTTAAAAATACTTATTTTAAATAAATAACACTGACTGGGAATTGTTTTTAGTAGGTTTTGTTTTTTAAGTAAACTTTTTATGATTCTGTGGGACCTGTATTTCTCAGAATACACTTTAGGAAATGTTGATGGAAGCCCATACCTTATAAACAAAGATACTGAGTCCCAGAAAGGGGAAAGGGTTTGCTTAGGTCCCAAGGGCATCTTAGGGGGTCTTGGGGGAAGAGGGTGGCGCATGGCTGCCTTCCCAGCCAGTGCCCCGCGGATTAGATCTCACTGATGCCCTACCTGAGATGTGAGAATACAGCATCGAGACATAGGCTGGATGGTCTTCACGTCCATGATCAGAACAACTTAATGTGCCTTTCAGCGACACCTTTCAAAGATTACACTTTTTCAGTGAGAAGGCAGAATGCATCTGGGAAATTGGGGTGATGTGCACTTGGGAGACTGGGTGCCATCCATCAGAGGAGGTGCCCACTGAGCGCTCATGTGAACCACTGCTCACTTTTCTGCTTTGGCTGATGATAGCTTCGTGTAGTAGGAATGCTCCAGAAGAGAGCTAGGGGACTCGGCTGGTGCTATTTAAGGTTTATCCTTGCTACAAAATATGAACACTCAAGTGGCTGGGGGCTTGGGGTAAGAGGTAGCCACTGGGGAGTAGAAAATATAAAAGTTAAAGAAAGCTTGGTCTCGGACGTGCTGTTTGAGCTCAGGACGTGCCTTCTTATCTGAGGTCTTAGATTTCCCATCTGTAAAACCAGGGAGGTGAAGCCCAGTATCTTGAAGGTGCCTCCCAGCTTTAACATTCTTTATCCTGCTCTCCTGGGAGTGACACTCAAAGCCACAGTCACACAAAGGCTGTACCAATGAATAGCTGCTTTTAAAGTCAAAATCCTCTTCTCTGGGAAAGAATCCTCTTTGTTCCTTTAAAGAGCAAGGTCAGTTCAGACCAGCACCCCACAGACCTAATGCTTATGCAAAGCTTATGCTGTTTCTGGGCAGCACCTAGGGCCGTCCTGTAGGGGTTGGCTGTTCCTTACTCCCCAGGGACTGTGAGACCTTCAGATAACAGCTTCTCTTCTTATAGTCTGGCTCCCACTCCCTGTGAAGAAAGCAAGAGGTGCAGATATGCAGAAGCCAATAAATATATATATAATGATATATCTGAAGTTTTCTTTGGAAGGGAATTTCAGAAACCCAGATAAGTTAGGTCCTAAGTTTGGGTTCAGCTCAGGTCTCCCTCCCAATCAAAAGTCCCCATTCCTGAAATGCTATCTGAGAGAAAACAATTTCATTTCGGACATCAAGCAGTGAAGTCATCAACTTTTGAAAAACATCAACCTCCCAGACCACCATCTGTTAAGCAAGCTCCATGCAGTGTACAAGGTTGCTAATTTTTTTGGCCAGGACTTCAAATTCCATGCTTTTAAAAATTAAGATGACAAACAATGTACTTTTACAGGCCTTCAGCCAGCCAAAAATAGTTCGGCTCCCCCTCAGGTCCCAGCAAAACCGCAGCTTTGAGGAGAGGTCAGATTGGCGAGTCATGCCAGGTGCTGGCTGGGGTCTGGATCCCAGCGCAGCCCAGCTGACAAGAACCCTGGTGGTGGGGATTCGAAAAGATAAGTCACAACTTTGCATTGTAAATAAAGGTAGGAATGGTCATTCCCACCCTTGGCTCTTATCTGGCTTGTGCATCTGATTATCTCTAGGAAGAAACATTCACAAGACAGTTTAATGATTCATCAAGAGGAGCTTTTGCATCTTTATGGTGCCTTTTCAGCATGAAAATTGGCCATTTCTCAGCACATACCATAGACAGAATGCACGAATTGTACCGCGAAGTGTCTACACAAAATGGGTTGTCTCGAAAGCCAGACAAGGACTGTCATTAGATTCCAGATAATAATCCGAGCAGGAATGTTTCTGCCCTGATTAGTTTCACAAACATTGAAAAGAGACAAGTCAGGGTGCTGACGTGCCAAGTCACTGCTGTTTGAATCAATTCAGTCCCAAACACACCAAGTCGAGTGGGTAGACTGTAGTTTTAAAGGTTTCCTCAATTTTTGTACCAAGCTACACTTTGCTGAGCACCTACCATTTCCTAGGCACTGTGAAAAGCAACGGCACATACCGTCTAGAATCCTCACAGCAATCCTGCATAAGTCAATGTTTTAAAGCCCATTTGATAGTTGGGGAAGTTGAGAGTCAGAAAACCTAATTTATCCAAGATCGCGGGGCTCGCACATGATGAAGCCAGGATTAGAACCCAAGTGTGCAAAGCTAGGTTCTCTCCCCTAGAGCCCGCAGGAGGCATCAATCATGGTTCTTTTCAGTACAGCTAAACAGGGATCACCACTTTCTTTGCCCCTTTACTGCTAAAATCAAAGGCTATGGAAGAGTGACCAAAAAGAGGACTTTGCCCAAGATGGCAAGTGTTTCTCATCGAGAGTGCTAATTGAGAGGAGCTGGCCCTGGCTGCCTGGAGAACTCGATTCACCATGGCTCAGTGAAAAGAGCTGGGAGGTGTCAGTGACACCAGCCATGGAGAGGACAGTAATGGCATTTGTAGCATATATTTTCTGACTCCTAACTACAGGATACTGTCAGGACCAAAATTCATCTCTCTCTCTCTCATCCCTTAAAAAGGTGACACTCAGCAACTCCATGACATGCCACCAAACTTTATTTCCCCAGGGAGTTACTTTAGCAGTGACATAGCCAAGAACAGGGTGGAGATGGAGGTGGGGTGGGGAGAAGATGGTGCAGATCTCCTTTCATGGAAAAATGAAGAGCCCTGGGTGCCTCCCAAATCATTTCCTCTTTTCCCCCTTCCCATTGATAGCAGCCACGGGCCACCTTTCTCATTCAAATTTTTGTCAACTTCAAGGTGACCTACAGCTTGCCTAACAGCAGACCACATATCTCTTTCCTGACACCAAAAGGAATGTTCAAAGACTTCTCCAAGTCTTCTAATGGATTCCACTGTGGCCATTACTTGTCTTCCTTTTCCATCCTATTTCCATCCAGAAAGGCATCTGGTCCTCCTACGCAATCATATACAGTCACTCTCGGCTTCTGTCCCTGAGGGAAGGAAACCCTCTCTAGGGGTTCCTCCTGGGCTTTGGCCACTGTGTGGTATCCTAGGTCCCACATCTGCTCAAAGCTTCCATATCCCCAGTATTACTTTGCAGGCCCAAGAGTATCCCTTCTCCTGGCCTGCCTTCCAGACTTCCTGCGCCTGCTGTGTCTAATCTGTCCTTCCATCTGTCCCTGAACTTCATCAGACCTCCGTCTCTGGGAGGAACAGGGCAGCAAGGCTGAGAAAACAACAGAGGCTGTTGAGCAGTTGTTTGGGAGAAGAGAAACAGCAAAGGGCTGTCCACGCGTAAGCAGTCAAGTATCTGAACTCCGAGGGAGAGCTGCAGGGAGACAGCGTTTATATCAGCCAGTCACATCGAGGGCCAGAGCTTAGACTAATAGGAAGAAATAAAAAATGGGAATGCTTCGGCTGGACATCAAGAAAAACATCCTGATGAAAAGGGAAGGCTCCCATGTGGGGGACGTTCTCATAAAGATGAGTGAGTGGCCAGGTCACTGCTGCGCTCCCCCAACTCGGCTCCAGCGCTGTTATAAACAAGGCCTCCCTGCCTCGGCGGGTTGGAGGCTGGCCTCCTTCCAGGTCCCCTTCCCTTGGAGAAGACCACGGAAGTGGGGCATGTAGATGATGCAGCCTGAGGTCAATTTTGGTTGGAAGAGTCAAGGAGGCACTTCAGCTAAATCAAGAAAAACAGGAGTTTGGGGAAGGATGCTGTTGGTCCAGAGGGTCTGGAGAAGCATCGGGGAACTGAGGAGTTTGGGAATGGATGTTGCTGGTCCAGAGGGCCTGGAGAAGCATCGGGAACTGAGGAGTATGGGGAAGGATGCTGCTGGTTCAGAGGGCCTGGAGAAGCATTGGGAACTGACGAGTTTGGGGATGAATGCTGCTGATTTAGACGGCCTGGAGAAGCACTGGGAACTGAGAAGTATGGGGAAGGATGCTGCTGGTCCAGAGGGCCTGGAGAAGCGTCAGGAACCAGTTTAGCACGAAACCCTTCTCTACTGCTGTGTGTCTCTGTGTGCCATTTGATTCTCCCTGCTGACCCTGTTCTGGTCCCTCACACATTCTGCATTCTCATAATCTCAGCTTGCATGTCATAGCTGCCCTGGCATCTCTCACCTCACCAGGCTTGCAGCCTTACTTCTAATGGGGAATCAACTCTCTCTCTCCTCAATTCAAATTCCCAAGGAAAGAACCTGACTGGCCCATTTCATCAGTCCCCAGAAGGCCGGTTCACAGGTCACTGTCCAGGTGATAAGGTGGGCTACTGTTGGTTCAGGTGCCCAACACTCATCCAGTCAGCGATGGTTAGGGCAGGGCTGGGCGGTGGGGTCTACACATGGCTGTCTACACAGCAGGAACTATGGTTAGGGAGGTGGTTTCTCTAGCAAGTGATGTGGGCCCCTGGATACTGACCCGCTTAGGACCTTCCGTCCTGCAAGCCCCACGTTTCAGCCTCCCCATTAGATCTAGGCCCCTCCTGAGCGCAAGGTGTTCTGGCTTGGGCTGGGCTAGTGCCCAGCAGATGGAAAAAAAGGCAACCTTCCCACTCACACATCTGGTTTGGTGACTGGCTACTGGGTTTATTGGGCCTCAACGACAGCCTTTTATCAGTGACGGATGTGCCATTTGTTCCCCTCCCCCTGCTCAGTTCTACCAGTCCGCCCTTTGCTTCTCCCTGTGAAGAGGCCAGTCCTTCCCCACCTATGAGGTCCCCCTCTGCCCCCACCCCCATATCAATCCTTCTATGAATTGTCCCCTGGGGGGTTATTTGTTTTCCTTTCACGATCAGAGTCACTCAGGATACATCTGAATTCCAAAATGTTTGCCAAATGCTGGCTCCTTGAATTTGTTAAAGAAGACATTTTAAAGTCAAGGAGCCACTTTCGAGACCCTCACGGGGGCGGGGGGGGGGGGGGGGGACAATGCAATACTGGCGATCATTCAACGCAATGCACAAGTTGTCATAGTGTGCCAGCCATTGTGTTATGGTTATGCCCCGCATGGGATCCCCAAACAACTCCAAGGGACAGGACTAATTATTATCTCTATCAAGCAAATGGAGTGCGTCTCAGGACGCTGAACTCCCTCGCCCACGGCCCGTGATAATTCCAGACGTTAGCTCTGACATCCATGTTGGCCTACTGCAGGTACATACTTTTGTGGCCGTCCTAATTTAAGTGCCACGGAGCCTAGACTAGCTCCTGCTTTTATAATCTGCTGTATTGCACCTTCGTTTGTATTGCTGGTTATCATTTTTATGGCTATATGGGTGCTTTCTCCAAAAGACTCCTCTCCCACCCCACCAGTCACCAGCCCTGCTGCTTTCGCCTTCGGAAGGTCTCTGGGCAGTGGTGCCTATTTTTCACCCTCACTGTCACAGCTGCCACGTCTCTCTCCTAGGCTCCCACGTGGGTTCCTCACAGGGCTTCCTGTCCTCCAGCCTCGGCACCTTCCCCACCTACACTCCAAACTCCAGATCCCATTCTGTGACCGCTGGGGGGGACTAGAAGGAAGGAGTGGTGAGAATCAGGGAGCCCCGAGGACAGGCCCTGGGCACGGATGTCCTACTGAATTTCCGCAGAGCTGTGAGGGCTCAGGCTGCTGTTACTGGGATCAGATGTATGGGTCCCAGAGACCATCAGGCCCGAGTACCTGAGGAGCAGGACATCCTGTCAGCGGGACAGCCAAGGATAATCTTCTCCCACTGGCAGCTTTCTTCCTCCAGGAACACTCAGTGTCAGCAAATCACTGCCCTCCAGGCAAGAGCTTCTGCGTGTGTCATATGCAGCAGAAACGGTACAAAAAAAGGGGATCAAAAGGATGGGGGAACACAGGGTGGGAGCTGTGTTCAGGCCTGCAGTGCCCAGGTCTGACCCACTGGGCGGGCCCTCCTGCCATCCTTGGAAGAAGCGAGGCCCAGGGTTCTGGGCTGTGCTTCAGAGCGCGGCTGAGAAGCTGGGAGCCCCCACTGCTTCTGGAGGAATGGGGCAGGGGAGCTAGAAAGCCTATTTAGCGGGCCCTGAGTCTCCTCACCCCATTTCCGGTGCCTTCTTTAGGGTCTCTGAGCATTTACTGGCTCACAGCACACACAGCGGCCGCGTGATTCTTTCAGGAGGGAATAGAGGGAAGGAAGGTAGAGCTGGAAGCGAGGAAAGGTGGGCTGGGGCCAGGCAGCACTGGGCCTAGCCTAAGGTCTACTAGGGAAGGAGGACCAGGGAAAGCTTCAGCTGGGTGTGGGGGGTCCAGACACCTCGCTCCACTGTTAATTACTGCAATGAAAGCAAGAATAACAAAGGCTACCGGGGGCCAGGTGCTGCTCAGGGGGCTTTCCGCTGTCCTCAGTCTAGACACCCTGGCCTCAGGGCTGCTCCTTCCCAGACCAGGCTGGCTCCTCTCAGGGCCTTTGCCCTCCCTGTGTCCTCTGTCAGAAGCACTCTTTCCTCACCTCTGCCCAGTCTCCGCTCTAAATCACATTTCAATGAGACCCTCAGGATCACACTGTTAACCCCATTCCTTACCCCCCCTTCTTCTGGGCTGCATTTCTCTGTCACTTACATCGTCTTCTGACACTCAATATCATTTCCTTATTTATCATATTTATTGTCTGCCTCTTCCACAAGAATCCAGACCCCATGAGGGCAGGGATGTTGGTCTGTTTTGTTCACTGCTACATCTGGTGCACAGAAGTTTCTCGATAAACATTTGTAGGGTGAATCTTTCTTAATCATCACAATGACACTCATCAAGACCAGGAGTTGTGGCTCTTCCCATTTCCTAGATGAAACTGAGGCTCAGTGAGGGTGAGGAACCAGCTAAGCACAGCCAGCCAGTGAGTGGTGAGAGAGGACAATGTGTCTGTGCCCAGGTCCCTCTGAAACCCTAGAGCGGTGTCCTCCCCACCCCAGCTCTGTCACTTCCAGCTTTGGGCTCAAAGATCTCTGAGGTTCTCTCTCCTGAGGTCTAAAGGCCAGTTTAAGTCCATAATCATTTGAGGTGGACTCATAGGTAAGGTTTGGGGCAAACTCTCTGGAATGAGAGCTGGAGTCTGTTTTTCCCACTCAGCAATGGGACCTTGGGACATTTCTCAGCATCTCTGAGCCTCTGTTCTTTCTACTGCAAGGGGGAGTGATAACAGTGTGGGTCTATGGGAGAGTCAGGGAGATGGTTGGGATGCAGGTAAAGGGCTCTCTCAGTGCCTGGCACCAAGTGAACACCAGCTGTTATTATCACGGTCATTCTGCTGCCGCTGGGGACTCTTTCCCCACTCACTCAGCCCCACCTCTCCTGAGTGGAGGAGCACCAGGCTCTGCTACCTTCTAGATCTGCCAGGTTCAGTCTCCAAGAGGCGGGGCAGGGCCCAGCGGCTGTGTTTGCAGCCGGCAAATGTTCCTGGAGCCTTGTTTTTTGTTCCGTTGCTGGGCCATTTGTTTTTATAGCTTATCGTTTCTGCAGGGGGGCTTTGAAAGGCTGCCATTGCTCCAATGGATGTTTCCGGTTCGCCTCCATCAAGCCACATTTAATGAAAACCAGTTTAAGGTCTTCTTTCTCATAAAATGTCTCATTGTTGCCCCGGCAGCTCCTCTTTGGAAATAATGAAGATGAACTCTCCCTCCGTGGCTAGCACACAAACCCCTCAGTGGCAGGAGAGCCTTGCCCAGTCCCCAGCAACTTCTTGAGACCAAAGGAGATAAACCAGCTAGTGTAATCTCTGCCAACGAGGAGGCCAGGAGTCTGGATGCTGCAGACGCTGGGCATGGAGCTTGGGTCCTTGTCAAACCAAAGGAATTGTCAAAGTGAAGAATTTCTGCTATGGAAGGAGGTCTTCTATAAGCCCCTCAACAAACACTTGAGGCCTAGAGATGTGAAAGACCGAGGATCGCATGCAGAGATGGGTTAGTTGAGATGGAGCTGGAAATAGAAGCCAGTCCTCCTGGGTCCCCATCCAGAGCTTTCTCTTCTGGGGGGCTCTGTGAGACAAGACCAGGGGACCTCCTTCAGGCTGTCAGGCCTTGGCCAGGCTCGGGGATGCCCGATGAGGAACTGATGGATCTGCAACGGGGGCCGGCTGGGGAAGCAGCTCGTAGCCAATTTCACAGACAGCAGGAAGCCTAGTCTGAGTACAAAACCCAGGATTTCAGATGCATGTGCCCGACCACCCAGGCACTCTGGCTACCAGCTGATGTGAACACCCCTGGGGGAGACCTGGTCTTCTGCAAACAGGCCACATGGGAAGGTCCTACACAGCACAGCAATGCTCTCCTGGAGATTCAGTGATTTTCCTTTTTTCGGTTACCTTTGTAACTACTCTACCAATTGATGGCTTTGTCAATTGTTGCAGGAGAAAAAGGGGTTAAATATCCGTGGTTGATTTGGGCTCTTTGCATAAGTGTTATGGACCTTTTTCCCCTAACTGTGTCTGCACACTTACTCCTAATTTGCCCGTCACTCCATCTGCCACATTTGCTCTCATTTGGGCCCTTTTCTTCTGGGCAGAAAAACTAAGAGCAGCAAGGGAGTGGCCACGGGAGCCTTTCCTGTGGACCCGAAGGACGTGGACCAGCAAGGATGTGCTGTGGGGCCGAGCTGGGAGTGGAGGCACCAAATTCTCTCTGTGTTCCTATCCTCGCATCCAGAAGCTGTGTGTCCTTTGATATGTCCCCTGGACTCTCTGGAATCAGTGTCCCCATTTCTAAGTGAGAAAACCGGTTTAGATTAGGGGTCAAAAAGGTACAGTGTTTACTTGGGTCCTGCCAAGGGAGTGGAAAGGACAGTGGTAACCTGGGAGAGTTCCTCATCTACTAGAGGGCAAGGGTCTGTCAGGAGCTGGCCACCCAGAAAGGATTGCCAGCAGGTAGCAGCCACCTCTCTGTTCTGCCCAGTGCTGCTTCTCAGAAATGGACATTCTCAGTGGCCAGGTTGTCCGTTTCTCAAGAGAAATGAAAAGCCTCAATTTTTATATGAACAACCACATTCTTAAATCTTGGCAATAAGATCACATGTTTAAGACACAGTGCATGCAGGCAAAAAAAAAAAAATCAAAAAAAAAAAATCCATTTGTTGATCTCTAAAGTAACCCCAGGTTTAAAACTCTATGATCCATACTTATTTTGTTGCAAAACAGATCTGAATTTGGCTGCACAAGACAGGACCTGGAGTCCTGGGCTCACCACTCACTCAGAGAACCAGTCGCCTCCAGGGTTTGATCTCTGTCTACACAAAGGGACTGCAATGCCTGGCCTACCTACTGCTCAGCCAGTGTGGCCTGACGATTACGTGGGGCCCATTTTGCAGAAGGACTCAGTGAAGGGTAGGGTGTCATGCCCTGGTTATCCTCATTATCTAAAATTCTCCTTACCACTGGGGACCCCGAGGCCTAAACCTGGAACTCAGCAGTCGTCTCGGAGGCTGCGCCCCCGAAGCAGAATGCCTGACACAATATGGAAACCAGATGCGCAGCAAACACCGCCTTACCTTTTTTTTTTTCCAGTGCTTTTGTAACTTTTCAAAGTCATTCCACATTCATGAGCTCTGATATCACTAAACTCACAGCTGCCCTGCAAGGCTGCTAGGTCAGGTACTATTACATTCCAGATGGGGAAACTGAGGCTCAGAGATGAGAATGACGGGGCCGAGGTCCCAGAGAAAGTAAGTGGCATGAGGTGGAGATCATGAGGGCTGCTGCCTGCTGGCAATTCTTTCTGGGTGGCCAGCTCCTGACAGACCATGCACTTTTCTAAATACAGGCTTAATGCACAGGGCCCTGCCCTCAGCAAGCATCAGGACTGCTGAAGAATCTTGATAAATACTATTTTTGGTGCAGTAAGAACGATGAAAGAGCAACAGCTACTTGTAGCCACTATCACCCTTGCTTGGAATCACCCTTGCCTGAAGAATTCTCTCTCTCTCTCTCTCTCTCAATCTCTCTCTCTCTCTCTCTCTCTCACACACACACACACACACACACACACACACACGCACGCACGATGTTAGTAGGAAAACCTTTCCATGGCTTTTTACTGTCCTTTAAGGTCTGGACCACACTTTTCACATACTTTCAACAGGACTTCCAGCCTGGCCCAGCCTGGTCCCTGTGCACCTCTGGCCTCTGAGATCTCACTGGCCTTGTGCTCCCTCCCTTTCCCGGGCCTTCTTCCTTCCTTGTCTCTTCAGGGCCTTTGCGCCACCCATTCCCCTTCAGCTCAAGCCTTGCTGCCTCCAGGGTCCCCTCCCAGAAGACTCCGTTCTTGGTCATATTTCTTTGCTCTGAACTCTCATAGAATCATGGTCCTTAACTTCAAAGTCCTTATTCCACGTTCTGTTTGTATGTTTGGGAGTGCGATGGTCTCATTTAGTTCCATCTCCTCCGCTGAAATCTAAGCTGTTCGAGGGCAGGGGTCTCATCTTTTTGTATTCAATGTCATAACTCCAATACCAGGGATGGTATACAGTAAATATTTGTTAAATCAGTGCATAAATAAATATGTGAATTAAGTTATACTCACTGTCTCATGTAATTCTCTACAAACTCCATGAAATAGATACTATGAATTGTCCTGTGTTACAGGTGGGGAGCTTGGGAGCCTGAAAGGTCAGTCACTCCCCCAAAGTAACACATCTAGTGAGATGAGGGCAGAATTTGGCCATAGGCCTGCCTGATTTCCAAATTCTCAAACATACACTACTTAAGAAAATAATATAGTGAACCTCTCTATTAGTCAAGGCTCTCCAGAGGGGAAAAGACCAACAAGGGGTGTGTGTATGTGTGTGTGTGTGTGTGTGTGTGTGTGTATTTGTGTGTGTCTAGATATAAAGATAGGTAGGTAGTTGGACAGAAAGATGTATTTTAAAGAATTTTCTATTCTTATTTCAAACCTCTTTTATGGAGGCTTGGAATATTTAAAATCTGATGGTAGAGGCCAGTAGGCTAGAGACTCAGGGAAGTGTTGCAGTTCAAGTCCAAAGGCAGTCTGCTGGCAGAATTGCTTCTTGCTCAGGGGAGGCCAGTCTGTGTCCTGTAAAGGCCTTCAACGGATTGGATGAGGCCCACCCATGTTGTGGAGGGTAATCTGCTTTACTCAAAGTCCACTGATTTAAATGTTAATCCCATCCAAAAAAAAGAAAAAGAAAGAAAAGAAAATAACAACAATAAAAAACACCACCATCACAGAAACATCCAGAATAATGCTTGAAAGTACCTGGGCACCATGCCCCACTCAAGTCGACACATAAACTTAAGCATCACAACCTCCATGGGCCCATCACTGAGACTCCAGAGTCACCAAGCCGTCACTACATTTGCTTCCCGAGGCCCTTCCTCTCCCTCCTCCCCCTCCATCTCTTCTTCCTTCCTGGGGGTGAAGCGTTTTGAAACATACCCCGGTCCTGCATCTTTATACCCCAATCTGCCTCTGAACTCAAGCCTGCCCAGCCCGAGCGTGGCACAGTGTGCGTGGCCTTAGCAGGAATGCACAGAAGTCACCCTCCGGTGTTCCACGGCCACACCACTGTCACTCTCGTCTCTCTGTCCTGCTGCCGCCAGTCCGTTTATTGCTTTCCTCTCCCTCTTCCTCCCCCCAGCCTCTGTTTCTGGCTTGGAGGAGTCTGGACTTTTGCACACTAGAGAAAGGGACCCATTTAATCTACTGTATTTACAAGCTTTGTAAACAAGGTACAGTGAGTGAATCATGGAAAAATGCATTTTATGTGAAAAAGTTCATTATATGACTTTGTTCTATTAAAATTGGCTGGTGTAACCCCACCAGGGAATTTGGAGGGAGAGAGAAAGAGAGGCGAGGAAAGGGACCGCTGGCGACGCCTCATTGGCGTATGTCCTGTAATTGCACATCCACAGTCACGTTTTTGACCATGCAGAAACAGTTGAGTGGAGGTTTCCTCTGGGCAGGAGATACAGGGGCTTGTTCTTTGTTGCTTTCTAATAATCTGTTCCTTAAAAATTATTTTTTTTATTGTTCAAATGAATTTAGGAACTAAGATGAAAAGCCGACCGACTGAATGACATTCTTCTATGTTAGCGTCATTATGTTTGGCTTTTGTAGCTTGATAATTCTGTGTTGTTATGATTGTGGGGCTCCCAGATTTTTCTATTTTTCTTATGATGATAACAATGGCAAGTTATTAAGATGCAGTGAACACGGAGCTGAATGCCCTACATTAATAATTCTGTTTCATCCTCATGAGAGCCTGATGAGGACACGGGGGGTGTTCGGGTTAAATAGCTGGCTCCAGGTCACAGCTAGGAAATGGCGGTGCTAAGGCTCAAACCCCACAGCCACCCTCTGCATCATTTAAAGTCTGAATTTCTAAGTTAAAAAAAGAGGACAGGAGACCAGGACACACTAACCGTCATGGAATTGTCTTTTTAGGAGGTAGGAATGGGGGTGATTTTTAGTTTCTACTTTAAAG
This sequence comes from Miniopterus natalensis, assembly GCF_054644295.1. Taxonomy (NCBI): domain Eukaryota; kingdom Metazoa; phylum Chordata; class Mammalia; order Chiroptera; family Miniopteridae; genus Miniopterus; species Miniopterus natalensis. The sequence continues at coordinate 38,686,582 of NC_142095.1, forward strand.
TTACTAACATTTTCTACAACAAATCATAGAATAGTGTTTTTATCACTGTTTTGTGGGGGGAATCATGTAATCCAGCCTCGTCTTTTACAGGGAAGGCTGAACGTCTTCCAAAAAGTGTCTCAATCCATCTGAGAGGAGATAACACAAAACACGCCTGACTCTGTACCGGGCTAGATGCAGCGTCCCGGGGCGCAGAGGACCTGGCTGCGCCGGCCCTCCCCTCCTCCCCCGTGATCCTCCCTTTTCCTCCTCAGTCATCTCATCTGAAAAATGGGACTGATCTTTTGAAGTGCTTCTAAGACCCTCTGGCTGTAAACTTTTTTGACCTCTTTAATTGCTTATGAAATAACTGAGATGGCCACTTTATCACCAAATATTCAAAAACACTGCTTTATGGGAGCTCGTGATACCCTTAACAAGTAGAAAGGACTTTCAGGCATTTTCCATCCTTTTATTATGGTTTTAAGACAGGAGTTCAGAGAGGGCCGAATGGGGTTAGAATGGGCCTCTCAGGGACTGTAGCAGCAGACGCAGGTTTATTTTCAGGATGACACTAAATGGATGACACCCTCTCCTGGAGTAGGAAGCGTCTCAGGCTCCTACGATGGGCTCTTTTTTCTCCTGCTCCTGCCTGGGACAGCCTTGGATCTCCATCAATGCAAAATAAAGTCACTTGCAAACTGCATGGTTGTGATTTTCCTCTGCTGCTCCCCAGGGAGCTGGGTTTCCACGCATGCGCTCATGCTGCAGGCTGCCCTTGTTTTCAACCAAGTCAGGGCTGAGCCATGGGCCCAGGGGCCTCACGTCGGGAGCCTGGGTTCTCAAGGCCGGCAAACCTCTCTCTGCCCGGGCTCCAGGGGAGGCTGCAGCTGCCCTGAGCTCACACGGGCCCTGGAAAGGAAGGAAGGGAGCCTGCGAGGCGGGGCCCCAAGCCGACCCAAAGCCTGGCTCCTGAACAGAAACTTCACCAGCGACCCTGCGGGTCCCATTCCCCACCGCCACACCCAGCCACCTTGGGCAAGTCGGTACCAGGCGCCACGGAAAAAAATCACAATGCAGGCACAAATAATAGGAATAATCCTAATAATCGGGGACCTGCCGCCCTCGCTAACAGGACCGTAAAGGGCATTTGTTTCTAATTAAACACCAAAACCCTAAACCTTTCAACTCTGCATCCACAACTACTGTAAATGTTTATGAAAAACGGGAAATTCTCCTTTAATTCAAACCATGCCAGCAATGCGTTTTCATTGTCTCGCCCGGTGCAGAAACCCTATCAGCTCCAGCTTGAGCACATCTGAGCTTTAAATTAAGAAAGAAGCAGGCCTCCGAGCAGAGGCAGGCCCTGGGCAGGGCCCGAGTGAGGAAGCTGTGTCTCCCCACCACCGCCAGGCCCTCACGCGTGTCTCAGGCAAGAGCCAGAGCATCTTCCAGAAGGAGGAATGAGCACCAGAGGTGCTAACATTTTGAGGGGAGGGTCGTGGATGCCTCAGAACCGGGTTAGGCTGATCAGCAAAATGACTGGGAGTGGAAGTTCTAGGATCAGACAACACGAGTCAACTTCTGACCACCTGGGTGACCCTGGGCCAGGTCAGTCAAGTTTCCAAGTCTCAGGTTCTTCAGGAATCAGTGTGATGACTGGGAGGAAGCCCTCAGCACAGCAGCCAGCAAACCGAGCCTGGTCCCTGCCCTCGGGAGGCAGAAAAGCTGCATGAATGGGCACTCGGGCCCAGCCCCGCGGTGCCTCCTGGCAGCCCTCGGCACCTTGTCAGGACATACCCTTAGAGTTGCCGAAGGCTCCCCCCCCCGGAGAGAGCGGGTCAGAGAAGAAAGGTCTGAGCAGGAGAGAGTAATTCCAACATGACTGTGCCTGGGAACCCTGAAACCTCAAAAGCCTCCCCCCGATCCTACTCTGGAGGGTCACAGCACCCAGAAACTGTCACATTGATACCCCAAGGGGCTGCAGAACTTCCTGAAGCAGGAAGAACCTCTGTCTCCTTAATCAGAGGACTCCAGTCCTCCCTTGGAGACAAACATTTCACTTTGACAGAGAAAGACAGAGCAAGGAAGAGCCCAAAGGACTCACTCAACAGCCCTTCCTAACTCTTCGCCAGCCTTAAAAATTGCGGGGTTTCCTTTGCAGGTCTCTGAGAGGAAGGGCTGGGACCTAAAATCTAGGGCTGAATCATCCTTTCTCTCACCCTGGACATTCCCACTCTAAGGATGTCAGCAGCGACCTTTCAAAAGCAGGGAGTCCAAAATGGGGTCACCTTACTGCCCTGTAGGCAGGTAGGGGCATGGGTTTCCACCCCGTAGCACCCAGTGACCTCACCTCCAGGAAGGTAGCCCAAATTCTCACCTCCTCACCTCTGTCCACACACTCTCCCCCAGCCCCAGCCGCAGAGCATGTGACTCAGCCTGACCAATCACAGTATCACATACCCTGGCCCACAGTGTCTCATTCAGGTCCAGTGAGGTGTTTTGAGAGGTTTGCTGGACTACTGGAAGAGAGAAGACTTCTCTTTGCCAATGGACCTGAACCTGAAAGTATGGTGACTGGTAGCCACCTTGCTGCCAGGTGGAGCCTGGGGTGGTAACCAACACATAGGAAAGTAAGGCCTAGGGTGGAGAGAAGTCAGGTCCTGACCACATCATTTGAGCCCCTGGATCCCACCAGGCCTGAAGGTGGCTCGTGATCTTCCAATTCCATATGCAAATACATTCTTTTGTTTGCATATGTGATTTTGGAGCTGTTTTTTCTTTCACTCACAACTGAGGGAGTTGAAAAGAGAAGAGCTGACTGTGTGATGGAGAGGCAAAGCCTATCAGCAACATCCAGCAGTTATTTACTGAAAGCCTACTCTGTGCCTAGCCCTGTGCCAGGCACACTGTGTGATTCCAGGATATAAACACACACACACACCTAGAGTTTACAGTCTTTTAGGAGAAATGAGACAGGAACGTGAGTGACAGAAATACAAGAAAACATGTGACAAATGCTGTGAGAGGGAGATAAAAAGTTTTGCTCACACACAAGGAGTGAGAACCTTCTTCTGGTGAAGGGCCTGAGATGGCTGCATGGAGACGGCACTGTAGCACCAATGTAAAGAAAGTTGGAATTTGACCTGCAGAATTTGGGGTGGGAAGTAACAGGTGGCGCCCCTGGTGGAGGGGACAGTGTGAGGAAAGCTGAGGGAGACACGTTCTGGAATGGCAGGAGTCCACACCTGACAAAGAAGCAGCAGGGAAAACAGCAGGTGAACAATGGATATTCTGTGGGCCCAGCCAGGGCCTGCCTCCCTCTCAGTGCATCTTTAATGTCTTTATCTCCATCCTGTAGCAATTCTGGCTAAAGCTCTGCTTTCTGAGGCAGCTGAGGGCAAAGGTTTCTACAACAGATGGCAGCCTGCAAAGCTAGCTTTCGCTTATTCTGGCCACCGCTGGAGGGAATACTTCATGCATTGAGTAGTTGCTGCTTGAGTTCTGCTATCTCTGAAAGTTAAACAGCTCACTCTGCACGCCCCAAGGGTTGCTTCCAGCATAAAGCCATGCAATGTGGGCAGGAAATCCATTTGGAAGAAGCCTGGGAAGAACACTCCAGTCAACGCCTGGCATGGTCTGGCCACTGCTAACTGCTCCCCCACCATCCTCTTTGCTTTCTGCATTCCCTATGGCCTCCAGCCACAGGGCCTTTGCACGAGCTGTTCCCTCTGCCTGGAACACTGTCTCTTTACCTAATCAACTCCAACTTATCCTTCAGATCATGACTTAATTGCTACTTCTTCAGGGAAGCCCCCCTGGACCTCCAGAGCTCAACTCCTCCTACTGTATGGGTTAATGACCAGGATTTCAGAGTTAAAATGCCTCAATTTGAATTCCAACTCCAGTGCTTACTATGTGTGTAATCCTTTGATTCACATCTGTCTTTGCCAACTGACTGAACGCCCAATGAGGCAGGGGTAATGTCTGGCTTTGCCCACTGTTACACCTCAAACACTTAGTAGACAGCCTGGCACATAGTAGGTGCTCAGTAAATATCTCAGGAATGCTGGTACGAATGAAAGAATTCAAGTGGGAAAAAAAGTGAGATCCCAACTATTCTTATCATTTGCAGAAACCCTAATTTCAAGAAGTCCCTCCAAGTAACTCAGGAGTGATGTCTTAAAGTTGCAAACATCTGTGGTTACAAAAGATGAAGAAAACAGGTTCCAGAAGATGCTCCAGCCACTGAATTCCCCTTTAGCAATTCATTTCCTCCTTAACAATGGATACAAGGCCCGGAGTAACCGTGGCCAGCCAAACAGATGCACCACTGAAGTTAGCAGAAGTCCGTCTGCTGTGCGTCAAATGGCTATAATTCCTCCGCTAGTATCCCTAACAGTTCCAGAGAAGTCTCTGTGTTTGCGACCTCTGGCCCAGATTTTAAATAATATTATGCTTTGCTCTGCAATGCTATTGTCTGAGAGTTTACATGTTTGGGGTATGTTTTTAATATGCGCCTCATACCATGGAATGGGCCAAATTCTGCTCCGAGATCCACGCTGAATCTCTGAAGTATGGAATGTGTTAGAGATAGAGGGGTAAACAGTGGTTCGCATGCCAAACTTTTGATCCATCCTTGCTCTGTGGTCCTCCAAAAGGGCGGCTCAGATCGGAATGACCAAAAGCGGGCATGGCTTGCAGGGGGGACAGGACCACCTCCCCCGCAGAGCTCCTCGCATTAGTCCCACAGCGAGGGCTGCAGAGGCAGATGCCCAGTGAGCACCCGCACATGGAGGCAGAAGGGGCGGAGGGAGGCTGGACCTCACCTCTGGATCGCCCAAGGCACGCAGCTCTGTCTGGCACGGGTTCCCCTGCAGCGGGGCTCCCGGGCCCGCTTCCCCTCGTCCCTAGAGCCTGAGCCAGCCCAGCTGTGCTCACTCCACGCAACTCTCTGTAGGTCTGAACCACAGAAATGTTTTCCTTCCTGGATTGTTCAGCCTTCTGCAAGTTTTTCTACATCTTTCTTCCTTCCCTGAAAGACACGTTTCTCCAACTCTGAGGTTCCGATTCTAGGCAGCATCCGTGGAGTATGGTTCTGAGCCACAATCCCCCCTCACAGTGGCCTCTCGCTGGGGGGACAAAGTGAAATGCATGCATACGCCCAATGCCCACACACACCTCAACCTGGGACTGAAGCCATAGCTCCGGGTGCCCGTAAAATCTGGCGCCCTCATATCTTACCAACCTGAACTCCCGCCTCTCAGGGGGGTCCTACCTCAGTAGCTCATTTTACGTCTCAATAGCTACATGTTTAGCAATGAAGTTGTTGGAAATCAATGCTAGAAATTTAAATTAGCCATGTCAGACAACACGTGCATGTGTCCCGAGAGACCTGGCTGGTGAAACAAGGCCGATGAAGATCCCTGATGGATGGGGCCCGAGCACTGGTGGGCGAGGTGCTCAGGGTGCAGCCTAGATTCCTCCCAACTCCACCCAGAGAGGCCTCAGAGGACAACACCCTCAGTCCATCCATCAATGTCCTCCTTGCCTTTGGCCTCTCTCCACTGGAGATGGCGAACAAAGAGAGAACAAGAGAGATTAATTTCTTTTTAATCCTTCCCTTCCAGCAAGGGCCTGACCCCAGGCTTTGGCCTGTTTCAGCTCCGTCCCGGGCAAGGCCATATTTCATGCTGAATCATCAGTTTCTAGGGGAACAAGACACTCACCCCATGGGGTACGGATGGCCATCCTATCTCACAGGAGCCCACGGGGGCTGCTCAGACATGATCTCATCCGTCCCCACCCTCTGGAGCAAGGTGGGGGCCAGGAGCCTTATCTCGGCTGGGCTGCTGAAGAAATGTTAGCCCAGAGGTGAGGCGCCCGCTCGAGTCATGAAGTACCAGGAGCGATGCCCACGCCATCCCTCCTCAGCTCCAGGCAAACCCTCAGCAGCCCAGCTCCTCTCGGGCAGGCGGTCAGCATGGTGGTGACAAACTCGTGCCTCCAAAGCAGCCACAGGTAAATGAATGGGCATGGCTGTGTTCCAATAAAACTTTATTTACAAAAACAGACTCTGTTTGGCTCACAGAACAGTTTGCAGCCCTCTGTCTTAGCATAAAGTATGACAGAGATAGAGTTCTGGGTCAAGTAATTAGCGTAGAATGTCAGACTGGATCTCAAACTCAGTACCACTGACATTTGGGCCCCATAATTGCTGTGCACTGTTTAACAACAACCTGGCCTCCAGCCATTAGCTGCCAATAGCTCCCTCTGGGGAGCAGAATTGCTCAGCAGTTGAGAACTACTGAGTTGGAGGGAACTTAGAGATCCTAGCATATGAGTCCTTCCAACTGTTATCCCTGCCCAGGGTTACGTAGCCTAAGTTTGCTACCTGGAGGCAGAGGGATACGTGATGCTTGACACTCTCACCGGGAACACCCACTCCATGTGGAACTGAAATACCTGAAGGGGTGCCACAGAGCCTGCTCGCGGAGCACATCCCTGGAGCTGTGCTCGGTGCTGCATGTTCTGCACGTGTCATCACACTGACCCTATGCCAAGGGCACTGCTTTCCCCCCACATCAGAGCAAAGCTAGGTGCCTCTGAGCTGCGCTCCTCCAGAGCCCACACTGGCTCTGGCCTCGCTGCAGCCTCGGGCTCCTATTCAGTGATGTAGGAATGAGATAATAGCACTGCCCTCCAAAGGCTGCTGGAGGCCCAAAGAGATGGCTATGGAAACATCAGTGCCTTTACTGTCACTGGGCTGCCAGTTTCTTTCTATTGGGCGGCCAGCCACTACTTATGGATGGCTCCCTCCCTAGCTTCCTTCTAAGTCTGTATTTTTTTATCTTGGATTCTGGGATCCCTAAGTCCTTCTCTGAGGTTCTCTTGAGACCCTTTAGAGGGTGGCAGTTAGCCAGATCTAGGTCCCCATGTGTTAGTCCCTTCACCCAGAGTTCTTCTGCACAGAGTCTCAACTTGTGAAGTCTTTTGTAAAATGGCCTCAGCTGCTATATAGAGCTAAGGACCATCACCCTAGGGCGTTGTTCTCTAAGTGTGGGCCTTGAACCAGAACATGTCATCAAGGCCCACATGGGAGATCGTCAGATATGCAGAATGTCAGGCCTCACTCCAGACCTGCTGTCTCAGAATCTGCATTTCCACAAGGTCCCCCTGAGAAGCACACGCCAGGGAAGTCGGGCAGCTCTTCTCCAGGGTCCTCTGACACAGAAATTCACATTGTTGACCCTCCTGGGAGCTCCTTCACTGGACAAGGGAAGCTGCTTCGACGAAGTCAATCCAAAACTGCAGTTACGAAATTCTTTGAAAATGCACAGGTTTCTGTAAACTGCAACAGGAGACAGTGTCCACAGTACAGCTCTGTGTGGATTGAAGTGGAGTTTGTTTGCCCCCCTTTGAACCTGCTCTGGTCTGTGTCTGCTTTGACCAGCCGAGTATGGTGAAAGTGATGTTGTGGGCCAGTCTCCACAAGGACCAGCAGCGTCTGCCTTGGTTTCCTGGTGCCCGAAGCTTCACGTAAGGACCCAGACTACCCAGAGAGAGAGCCGCAGGGGGGCTCTGCAAGGACACGGAGAAGAGGGGCCCAGCTGAGTTCAGGCTCCAGCTGGCCCCACCAAGGCACCAAGTATGCGACTGGAGTCTTCTTGGACTCTCCAGCCCAGCCACTAGCTGAATATCATTCGGTGTGACCTCAGTCCATACCACCTGGAGCTGAACTGCCCAGCTGAACCCTGATGGCATTTCTGAGCCACATAATTGTGAGATATAAGAAAATGGCTATTTAAGTCACTAAGTTTTGGGGTAGTTTGTTATGCAACGAGAGAGAATTAGAAAAATTTCAGGGGAGACTGAGAAAAAGCTATTATATGGTCAAGTCTTAGACCAACATAGGTTAGAAATATGATCAAAGGGGAACCGAATGATCAGAAACCCACTGCTGTGGCAGGTGCTTAGGTCATTGCTTTGGCAGACTGTCGGCCCTTTAAGACCTAACATCCCCTGAGTACACTGAACCTTTTCTCCCAGCAAGACACAGGGAACCAAAGGATGGAGGGCTCTTCCCTATAGCTTAGGATGCAAACTTGAAAGATTGGCTCATCAATGTATCAATGGCTAAAGGAAATATGGCTTCATCAGTTCAGGCAGATCGATTAGGTGATGTAAGCATGTTCCCAGTAGAAAGTACACCAAACTATTGCTTCTTTTCTTAGAGAGAGAGAGAGGAGAACAACTTTGGGTTAGAAATCAGACATGCTGCAGTTTAGAACCAGCTCTGTCACCTTGGAAGGTGGCAAGCTTTTGTTCTTGTGCAATTTTTTTCCATCCCTGATTTTTCATTTTTCCATGTGTCCATTATGGTTTTGTATGAGTTCACAGATTATCATACGTAGTTCTTGGAAGTTCACGGGAGACCCTCAGAGACTGGCTGTGTTTATGCGGGTCGAGAGAGGTCATAAGGAGGATTCAGCAAATTGGGTCGGGGTCCTTCAGCTTTACTTCAACCAAAAGAATTTACTGGCATTTGGCAAAATAGTTAATTTGAAAATAAAGGCTAAAAACATTCCTGAATCTCAGCAGTCTTCATGATTTGTGAGAGTCCTTCTAGAATCCCCATCCTGAAATCCTCGGTTCCTAATTTTGAGGGGCTGTGGTTGTGGCCACACTGCACCTTTCAAAAAGGGAGGCATAGAGGGCCACTCTTCTTTTTTCCTGCCAGTATCCGCCACCTTCTTCTAATAATGGTACCCCAAATTTGGGAGGGAAACCACCCATCCTCCATCCTCAGTCTATGCCCCATCTAAGAGGAATCATGGGGTCAGACATGATCAATCAAAATGCAGCATCCTCTTGGCCATGGCATATTTTTCAGCAATAGATGGACACATGTCCCAAACCAGCCCAATGAGAGTTTGCCCTGGACTTTCCCTGGAACTGTTAGTAAAGTGGCTGTCTCTTCATAGGGTTTTTGGATGTCAGCCTGACACTGATAGCAGCCATCCTGCCACCTCAGTCTCAGAAGACATTCAACCCAGAGAGAGCAGAGCAGAGCCAACAGAAAGAGAGAAACAGCATCTCGATAACCTCATATGTGCTTCTGGATCCAGCTATACTTGAAGTCAATCGGCTCCTGGGCTTTATGGTTATTTAAGATGAAAAATCCTCCCTCTCCCCCTTCTTTTTAAATGAAGCCCATTAGAATTGGGTATTTGTCTCTTAAAACCAAGAGTCTCAACTACCAGAATAACTATATACAGCTTAACTGAGCCTGTGGATGTCACATGAGAAAGGCACAAATGTTTTGCGTGCCCTGCCTGCAGAGAAAGCGGCCTCCCAGGTTGGCGATGAGAGTTTATGCAACACGGACCAACACCAAGATCACCAGCCCAGTTGCCCTTCATCTCTTTTTTCCATTTCTTTCCAGCTGCACCTTCACTTACTGAGCTCATCTTTCTCCAGCCAAGACATCCAAAATGACATGCTATTGAAAGACATTTCTGTCCATGCTAATACCTGCATTTAAAATTTTTTGTTGTGTTTAAAAAAAAAAAAAGATCGTGATGTGATAGCAAATGAATGTTGGCAAATTACCAACTGACAGGCGTAAAATTTTATGAACATGCACATTCCAAAGGAATGTGGAAATAAGCCATCTACTGTAGTCCAGTTTGGCAGAAATATTACAAAAATATAAGTTTGGCATATATTGTAATTCATTTAAAGATGCTTAAAAATCCATCCATCAACCTTGCACGGAAGGTCAAAGAAACATATGAATCCCAAATAAACAGTAACTGATGTACGAGGAAAAGGCCCGAATCTCAGTCCTGGATACCAGAGAGAATGCACACATGTGAAGGAGATGAAGTCTGTTTGGAAGGCTGAGTTTCTACAACCTTCATCAATGTTTAGAAAGAAATAATAACGACTTCTTAGCAGTAAGTAGGGTGGACTGTTTTCCCCTAAATGGCCATCTGAGTTCTGCTCGTCAGAGGGAATTTTGCTAGTGGACTGCTGAGTTGCACCCTTATAGCCTTTATATTTTTACTCCAAGGACCATGTCTGTAAAAAGAGTACAATAGATTGCTCTTGTATACCTGGTATCTGGACCCTCTCGACCTCGTATGTACCTGGAGAGGCTTATCCACTCTCTTTCCCAGCCCCAGGATGGATTCTTGACTGGGACCTGGCCAATCAGATTATTCAACCCCAGGTCATGGTGATCGGTTCTAGGGTGGCAAGTGCCCCAGCTGAGTCTTCCTCCAGGATCCAGAGCAGAAAGGACCAGGAGATGTGAGGAAATTGCTCCCTTTCCCTCAGCCTTCTGTAGAAGGAGATGAGGCCAACATGCCGAGAGAAGCAAAGAAGGGAGATAAATGCAACAGGGGTGGGATATATATCTGATAAGTGAAGAGAGAGAGAGAGGGAATCTGAGATCCAGCTGTGCAGGCACACAGAATCACCCCCACTTGGACTTCTCGGTAACGTTAGCCAATAAATATTCTTTTCAGCTTCAGCCAGTTTGAGCTGGGCTTCTGCCACTTGGAACTGAACTAATTTTGACTGATACAGTTACCCACAATATTTGCAGCATGATCAAGACCATAAAAAAGTTGGATACAGGAGAAGATGACACGGTTCTTACTTCAAAGGAACTCGCGATCTAATTGTGCTCAGCTTGGTAATGGTTTGCTAAGCATCTATTCTGTTCCAAGGCCTGTGTGAGGTGCTGGGTCATCCTAAGATGCATACGACACAGGCCTCATCCTAAAGGATCTCCCTGCCGAGCCAAGAGCTGCCTTTCTTCTCGGGGTTTTGAAGGTGGACAGACCTGTGGCTATGTGGAACCAGGAAGGCACCATTCTGCCCTTGAAGAAGGTGGGCCGAGTCTAGGGGAGGAAGGAAAGCTGGGGGGGTGGGGTGGAGTAGAGCATTTTAGGACAGTGGGAAAATACTAAGGAAGGATGCTTCCTTTATAGCTTCTAATCCTCCAACTGCATGTGGCCTATTTCCCCCCACATTTTAACCAGTTCTGAAACTGGGGTGTGTCTTATAAATCGCTTCAGTGCTTGAGTTTCAGCTTCCCCAACCGTCATGTGGGAATAACAATATCCACGTACAGGATTCTTGTGACAGAGACACTGCTAGTTGTCCACCTAGTTCGTGTTAGACATTCTTCTAAGTCATAGGATCTCTGACTCTTAGTCACGTGGCCGCTAGAGTAATGAATGTATTTCCCAGCCTCCCTTGCAGCTGTGGCACCACTGGTCTAAATTGCCACCGGTGGAATATAAGCAGACGGGTTATTTACATGCGGTGCCTAGGACGTGCCTGCTGCCTAGAGGGAGGGGAAGGGCCCTTCGTTCATCCCTCCTCACTCCAGTTGCCCAGAATGGAGCCATGAAGGGTGGGCTTGAGTGGCCATTTTTAATCCGAAGGCAAAAACCATGTCCTGGGACAGGGATCAGCAACTGTTTTCCTTTCGGGGTCAGATAGTAAGTATTTGGGGCTTTGCGGGCCATATGTTCTCTGTGGCAGCTACTCAACTCTGTTGTAGTGAGAATGCAGCCATAGACAATACGTAAATAAATGAGCATGGCCGGGTTCCAATAACACTTTATTTACAAAAACAGGCGGTGGGCTGCAGGCCAGTTTGCTGGGATGAAAGAGCAGCAAGTTAAAGAAACCAGGGTCCCTGATGACATCATGACACCCCTTACCTGGACATGCGCTGCCTCTTACCAGACTTACTTTATATGAGAAAAAAATAAATTTCACGATTGTTTTAGGATTTCTGTCATTCTAAGCCAAACCTAATTCTAACTAAAATAGTTGTTTAAGGAATGAATAAATGGTGCATGTAAAATATCCAGAATAAACATTAAAAGACAAGTGGATATTGAATAAAATGGGTATTTCATAATAATAACCAGATAGCTCTATCCCGAAGAGCTTTAACTCACCTCCAAGTCAAGGACCTTGTGGGAAGAGAGGGAACGAGTGTGGGCCACAGGCACTGTGCGGGGATTAACCCTTTCTGCCCCGGCTGTGCTCTCTTTTCTGCAGGGTCAGAGACTATGCTCTCCTCAGCTCTGTCCGCTGGTGTTCCTTCCCAGCCCGCTGAGATGCTGCCATCAGGACGACAATAAACCACTCAGACAAGAAAAAGTGCTCAACTTGATTAAACATAATAAAAAAGATGTGACTGCTTAGGCCCGTGTAAGCTCACTGGGTTAGAGCGCCCAAGCTTGGCCGTAAGTCACCCTCTGGCAACTGAAACCACATGAAGCACAGTGTTGAAAACTTGCTAAATCATTTGTCACTCAAAGGCTTTTAAAATAAAATCCTTTCAGAAATAATCATTGGATTTCAGACTCTGAACCGCGGGCTGCACTGAGCTGGATGTAAATGCTCAGTCTTTACAGGCACGTTCAATGGCAACTGAAATCGGGGCCAGTCAAAGACTGCTGTCAAGTTGCAAATCCAAAACTAGACTTCTTTCAAATTCCAAATTTCTTCTTGTTTATGCCTCAGATGAGATTATTACATCCGGTGGGGAGGCAGAGGTCTCTAAGCCTGGGGGGAAATGTCCTGGGTGTCGAGTTTTCTGGCTCTGGGTTTAAGTAGGATTGACTTTTGTTCTAGAAAATCAACTTCCTACTCTGTGTCAAGAGCATCTGCTCCATTCTGACTGTGTGAGTCCAAATCCTGGCTACACCATTTACCAACTGGGAGACTTTGGGCAAACATGTAACTTCTCATCTGCAAAATGGGTGACATGAAGAAGTAAATACATTCATTGTGAAAAACAATTTTGAGCACCTACTATGCATCAGGTACTGTTAGATGTGCCAGGAACAAAGTAGACAAATGCATGTGTGTATTATGCAAAGTAGTAAATTATTCAATTAAGGCTTGCTATTATATGCTGATCATTCATTCATATAAAAATGTGCATGTGTGTATATTAGACCACATTCTAGGTGCTAGAAATCCAGAGAGAAATGAAAAAAGTCCTTTTTCTCATAGTGCTTGTATATGTGTGGGGAAGGCAGGGAATATATAAGCACATAGCCTTGGCCAGTGTGACTCAGTTGGTTAGGCATTGTTCAGTGCTCTGAAAGGTTGCCCATTCAATTCCTGATCAGGGCACACGCCCGGGTTGTGGGCTCGATCTGTGGTAGGGGGCATGTAAGAGGCAGTCAATCTATGTTTCCTTCTCACATCGATGTTTCTCTCTCTCTCCCTCTCCCTTCTTCTCTCTCTAAAAATCAATAATAGCCCGGCCGGGCGTGGCTCAGTGGTTGAGCGTCAACCTAGGATCCAGGCGATTGGGGTTCGATTCCCGATCAGGGCACATGCCCGGGTTGTGGCCTCGATCAATGACTTTTTCATCATTGATGTTTCTATCTCTCTCTCTCTCTGAAATCAATAAAGATATATTTAAAAATAAAATAAAAAACAAAAAACAATAATAATTATATATATGTATATATATAATTATATATATGTATACATATATACATGTATGTGTGTTTACATGTATGTATATGTACACATATATATGCAAATAAACAAGATCCTTTCCTATGGTTATAATGGCCATGAAGACAACTAGTTGTGGTTATATGATGGAGAGTAATCGATGGTTTGGGCAGGGGGCTTAGGGGAAGACAGCTTGAACCATCAGGTGCACATCTGGGAGAGAGCACTCCAGGCAGTGGACTGAGCCTGTGCAAAGGCCCTGAGGCCAGAAAGGGCCTGCTGTGTGTGAGGAACAGGCAAAAGACTAATTAAGCAAAGGAAAAGTGCTTAGAAGTGCAATTTAAGAGGTGGGCAAGTCCCCCATTATGTGGGACTGTGAAGCCCTGATAAGTGTTTTGGATTTTATCCCATTAGAGGATTTTAATTTGATTTTCTCTTAAAAACATAGTCTTTATGAAGGTATAGAGACTGGGGTAGGAACAGGATGACCAGCTGGGAGGCTGCTATGGTCCAGCTGGGAGATGATGGAAATGGTGAGATGGTAAGAAATGGGCATACTGGGTGCAGGAGGTGAAAGAAAAGGAAGAGATAATGACAATTCCAAGGTTTTCCAGGAGGACCAGATCCAGAGCGAGGGTGAGAAGACACTGAGATGGAGATTGCCCAGTGGGGATGGAAACAGGGTTCTGGAGGCCTGCTATGGACTTTAGAGTCATCACCCATGGATGGAAGATGAAGCCAGGGGGATGGATGAGGTCACTCTGGTGATTAGTGGATCAACAGACAGCAGCCTGGAAACTTTCCTTCCGGCCTTTTCTCTCACAACTGTTTTATCTCTATCTGGTGAGTTCACTCTTGGTGACGGCTTCCCTCGTTGGGCCCTTCTAATAGAAGGTGGCTGTTTTCAGTGGTTTTTCATTTCTTTCTCTGGACTAATTTTATTGCTCATAGCCTTCTCTTCAGCTGCCTTGGCAGGGAGATGCTGTATATTAAAATAGTTATTATTTTATTTTATAGCCCAGTTGAATCTATATTCAGCTCATTACAAGTCTATGGGCCCCACTAGCCAAGTACATTTCATAGCGGTGAGCTCTTATTGAGAAGGAAATCTCGTGTTCTCTTGGTATCTCCCAGAAGGCTGCCCCCTAAATTGTGATGAATCTCGTGTGGGCACAAGAGACCCGCAGTTTGGGTCAGTTCTAGTTAAGCCATTGTCCTGGTTCAACTTGGCCAAGCTTATAAAGCTGGTCTCAGCTCAGAGTGTCGAGAAGGTGAGAGAAGAATCACCCAGCAACCAATGGTGAGTAAGCATCTCAAAATGGACATTTCGCAAATTTAGCTCCTGATCATCAATGCATCCCCTCCCGTAATCTTCTCTGTTCTAGATGGTGGCAACTCTACTTCTCCAGCAGCTCAGGCCAAAACTTTGGAGCCATCATGGACTTCTGTCTTTCACACTCCACATCAAATCTTTCAGCAGATACTTCACTTCTGTCTTCAAAACCCATCAAAAATCTAACCATTTCCCTTTGCCTCCACTGCCACCACTTTGGTCCAAATCCTCAACATTTTTTTTCTGGATTTTAAAAATAACCTTCCTGCCCCTGCCCTCATCCTATCTCTTCTCAAGTCAGCCAGAGAATTTCCATCAAAATGAAGTCAGATCATGACAAACAACTGCCCTAACCCTTCCAATGACTTGCCTTCTCGCTCACAGTAAAGGCAAGAGTCCTTACTGTGGCCCATGAGGACTTACACAGTCTGGCTTTCCTTCCTCTCTGATTCATCCTCCTGATAAATGCTCTGCCAGTGCTCACCATGCTCATACCGAGAGTCACGAGCATGTCAGACACACACCAATATCAGGGCCTTTGCATGCACTGTTCCCAGCAGCAACGCTCTTGCCCCGGATATAAGCAAGGCTCACTCCCTTACCTCCTTCCAGTCCTCACTCAAATTTGACATTCTTGCTGAGGCCTTCCTAAGTATCCTTATCTAAAATTGCACCCATCCTGCACTTTTCCTAGCTTCTTTTGTGGCTTTATGGCTCTATTCTTCTTCACAATATGAAACAGAAGCACTTATCATCAACAAATATTTCAGATATTTATCTTTTTCAAATGGTCCGGCTCCCTGAACTGGGATATAAGCTCACTGAGGGCATGGGTTTTTGTTTTGTTCATTGCTGTACCTCCAGGGCCTGGCATACAGTAGGTGCTCAAAACAATATTTGTTGAATAAATTGATTAATTAAAAGACTCTTTAAAAATTCAAGTTTTTTATTGGATTGTCTTTATCACTAGAAAGGGCACCAGTCACATACAAGCCAGGACATACCAAGTTGTGCTGCGGTAATAATCTGAAATCTCAGTGGCTTTACAGGGCAAAATCTATTCTTTGTTCTTGCTATGTGTCTACCGTGGGCCATCATGGGGTCCTGCTTGTGGTGGTTACTTGGGCTCTATTTTGACACATGCTCCCACAGTCAGAAGGCAGAGAGGAAAGGAGCAAGATGAATTACACGAGGCTCTAAGTTCCTGCCCAGAAGTGACACATGTTACCTCTGTTCATACTCCATTAGTCAGAGCAAGACGTAAGCTCAAGTCTGACTTCAGGAGGAGAGGAGGTGGAATCCTGCCTCATACCCAGAGTAAGATTGGGTAAGGACCCAAATGACCACCCTAGTCCAGAAGATCACAGTAAAATCCCCTTCTGCATCTACCTCCCCCATTCCCTCCAGCATTCCTAGTTCCTCCTACCTCATGCCTCAAAGCTCCTCCAACACACAACTCTCCTTTTTTCTTCAAGGACACCCTTTTCCAGCCCTAACTCTTCCCCTGGACACACACACATATCATTCCCCAGATTTTGCATCACAGAAGCCAAGGGCTGGATTCAGCAGGGCTGGTCTCCCCAGAAGGTGAGCCCGGTGAGGGTATCTCAGCTGGCAGAGCCAGTCCTTTTCGGGAGGCTGGCTGAAGGGCAGGTCTGGAAAAGTTCACAAGGTGTTAAGCTTTGTCCAGTAGCACGGGCGCATGGCATCCTGCCCACTAGCCAGAGCATAGTGCTGGCTGATTTCCACATGGCTGACACCAAGATCTTAAAGGGATCAGAGGAAGATCCAGACTTTTGGCATTCTGTGCCTTAAAATATTTGTACGTGTGTACATATATATATACATATATATATGTGGGGGGGATATTATTTTTTTAAATGCATGAAACCTGTGCTGGCTAACCAGACTATTTGGCCAGCAGAAACACCCATTTCCCCCACTATTACTTGTAATAGAGATGTTACTATGTCAATAATTTTGTGATTTCTTAAATCTCCATTCATCATTTGAACAAATTTCTATTGAGTAACAACCATGGGTCAGGTACATAGTGAGGAGGACAAGGGTCCTGCCTTCAAGGAGATGAAATTCTATCAGAGGTGACAGACAGTGAACAAGACAAGTGAGTAGGTGCTATGGTGCTGGAAGGGTTCAGTGACGTGGCCGAAGTAGAGGTGAACCAGGAAGGGGGCTCTGGCACGTGGCGGGAGGTGACCTGCTGTTCCAGGCCATGGCCAACACGAGCGTGCAGCAAGATTATGGCACACCGTAGGGTCACCTGCAGCGCGCAGAACGGAAAGCTGTGTCCCAGGGACGCTGTGGGTGGCCCTCATCACCCCCTCCCCCAGGGACCACTTCTGCATCTTATCCCCTTCTCTTTAGAGTGATGAAATTGGAATGGGTTCTCCATTTTCCTCACCTTTCACTCATCTCTCATTGGGCCCATTCCAGGAACTTCTGGGTTATGTGATTGAGGGAGAGGGGCTAAAAGTTGCCTCTGGACACACTTCAAGGAAATGCCTCCGAAACCCCAGAATTCATCTCACTTCAGTGAGCAGGTACCCTTGTCTCCAAGGAGCCAGGCAGGCAGCAACTTTCCAACCTATCTGATTAAACAAATACACAAGAAGACCACATTTGGCCTCAACAAAGGATTAAAAATCCCTCCGTGACGATGGGGCCAAATCTGAAGAAGGAATCTGCACTCATTCCAATAACCTGTTCAAGTTCAGTGGCTGAAAAATCTGCGGAACAAGTTGGGTCCCGGCGTGGAAGGGGCGGGCAAGGAGCATGCGCTCCCTCTGCCAGTGGGGAGGCAAACGTTTTAACGAGGGCAAGATAAGAGCCAGACGTGTGGAAATATTTCTCTTTGAGGATATCCTTTGTACCAATTACTCTTCAAAGATATCACGTTAGCGTTTTTGGCACAACTTGACAATTAAATTAGACGAATGGTTTTCAATGTTTTTGCATCTGATGTGCCTGAAACTCTTCTTAACACTAACATTTCCAGCCTGTCGCACACATTTGAAAAACTTTGGCAAGTCGTATAAACACTGATTTCAATTAAGTGAAAAATTTTAAAAACATTTCACTATTCATCTCATTTTCAAAATGACATGACAAGTAATTAATTGGGCTTGATTATCAGTATGTGGCGCCTGACGTTTTGGGGTAGAAAGAAACACAACCAATACGTTTCTCCTGGGTGCCTTCTAAGATGGTGTCATTACTTGCATTCATTGCCTCTCCTTCCCTCCCAAAGATTAACGGTGCCCTGAGTCACCCCCTTTCAGTTTCATGCTCCACAATGGTTCCTACCCGGTGCTCTGGGTCCCAGCTCCATCACAGGCAGAAGGCGAATGGACACTGGAAAGGAGCATGCTCACAGCGTGGTCAGAATAGGAACCCCAGCCAGAGGAAAAGCAAATTCCAGGTCTTATCTCCAGGGTTATGGTTTCCCAGTTGCTGATGTGACAATGTAACTTGACAAGATAATGATTTCCAGGCTGGTTCCAAATGGTCTGGGATTGGAAGGTGAGTGCGGATGGAGGGCCAGGTGGAGCTGCGGCAGCCAGATGACGCATGAATTGGAAGAGGTGGCTAATTCCGCAGGACATCTCTCCCAGGAGTTCAAAGAGCTCTGACGATCTTCTCTAACGCACCGCTGACAAACCCGGGCAGGAACAGATGGTCGATGGCCTGATAAGCCATCAAGGCTGGGACGTGATAAGGAAATTCAAGGGAAACTCTGAAGCCCTGCAGCTTCCCTTTTCTCCGCGGCCCTCCCCTCACGTCTGGCCTTCCCCTTGCTCAAGTCGCTCTTCCCCTTCTCCCTCCTGACCTGCTCCGGTTCTCAGTCAGCGCAGTCAGTTTTGACCAAGGCCACTAAAGAGAATAACGCTCCCGTCTCCACACCCACTGTCAGTGCAGAGGCTCTGTCAGGCCATCAGTGGTAATTGCTTGTGGAAAATCCCACAGAAGCCTCCTTTTCCCTCTTTCATCGCTCAGTGCATTTCATCATGATCAGTAATGTGATGTCTTCTTCCTCGCTAGATGGAAAATTCCATAAGGACAGGGATCAGGTCTGTTTTGTGCATCATGCCCCTCCCCCCCAGACTGAACTGTATTAAACATGACCTTTTATTCTGATGTCTTGACATTGGGTCCTTATGACCCTAGGGAGACTGCTCATCCCACAGTTAGCCGATTCTTAGGGATAGCAAATGCAGCCAATCAACCAAAGCCCAGGCCCCCCAAAGGCCTCCTTTATAGGGGCATTCACAGGGCTCTTACACTCCAAGCCTAATCGCCCCAGGGCCAGACACCAGACAACTCTGGACAGCCTCTACCCTCCCAGAGCCTGCCAAAATTATTCAAACCAGCCAGTCCTAAGCCTGTTTACCCTGCCTTTCCCTTCCTTTCCTTTCCTGTAGAAACCACAATAAAACCTCTTGCTTCCTCCCTCCCTCTACCACTCCCTTTGCCTCCTGACTGACCCTGGTGCTTCCCTGTGTGGCCCTGCGTGACAAGGCATGCCTCCTCTTCTTGGGAACTGTGAGTTGCCAATTTTTTTTTTTTTTTTTCGTAATGACAGTCCTTTCCTTATCTGTTGGCCTTGCCAGGCCTAAATAATAATAAAACTTGCTTTTTAAAACTCTAGCGCCGTACCTGACACATAGTAGGTGCTCAATTAATACTTGCAGGAGACTGACTACATAAGTAAGTAGATGACTCTTCCAGTCCTCCTTCCAAACTTTAAAGTCTACAAAAATTCCTGTCTATTGTTTCCTTGGACTTCCTTACAAGGTAATATCAACACCAGGCCACCCACCTTGGCCAAAATTCAGGAAGTCCCTCCCAACACAGGGAGTGCAGTTCTTCTGGCCATCTGCAGGCTTGTGTGGCCCAAGAAGGCAAGCCTGGTGGTGTTGCTGAAGGGAGACACTGTTGGGACACTGAAGGGCTGCTTGTCATTTTGAGACATTCCAGCCAGCAAGGAAAATAGGGACAGTGGCCAGGGAGCCTTGCCTTTTACGGCCCTATCCTGGCAGCACTTCAGGAGCAGCCAGAAAGTGGACTGGGGGCCAGGCAGTCTTTGTCACCCACTTATGTGCACCTTGGCCACTGGTCTCCAGCTAGAAAACCACTCACCACAGCAAGAGGCACGGGGATCTGAAAGTTAGAGTGTGATTGTTGAGGGGACACGACTCCCAGCAATTAGCTTTCCTTACGCTCATCCCCAGTCATCTCCCACAATTACATACCTGTGTGGCATCAGAAAGAAAGGAGTGAAGCAATTCTATGCTCAGGTAACACCAGTGACCATTTTTCACCCCCGGGGGATAGTTGGAATCTTCTACACAATAATAGGCCATCTTAATTGAGCAGTTGCTGCATGCCAGGCACCATTCTGAGCGCTTTGTATGGGTGACAGGCAAACCTCACAATAACCCCGCAAAGGGGTCTCACTATCCCCATTTTTGGATGGGAACCTGGACTTTAACTGGGGTAAAGGGACTTGCCCAAGGTCACACAGTGAGGGTCCAACTTTAAACTAGAGATATCTAACTTTAAAGTCTTTCCACTGCCCCATAAGACCTCCTTCAAACAGCCAAAGTGGGTGACTTCTCAGGGCCTCAATTTCCCTCTCTCTGCGGTTGCCCCCATGATAACACCAATAGGCTTTTTATGCTCTATTATTCTGACTTAACTAGTGGCATGTTCACACACTGCAGGGTTTCCTAGCTGAGGAAGCTGAGGGGTGTTTGAAGCCCCGTTTACAATCTGTGTGACCTTGAGCAAGTTACTTAACTTCTCTGAGACACACAAAAGGAAACAAAATAGTCCTCAAGAAGATGTGACTCCCAAACCCCAATCTCTTTCCAAGTATTCTCCACCTGTACCACCTCCCTCCTCACCAGTATTCCTATCTCAAACTATTTCTGGAATGTTAGGGAATTATAGGACATGGCACATAGAGGTGTGCGTAAGAAATGGGCTTTGATGTTGGACAGACCGAATCTTACACCCAGTACTTGCTAGGAAATATTTAGCTTTCTCTGTACCTCAATTCTCTCATCTGTAAAACAGGCACTGGTGATGGTCAGTGTTCCATAGAGTTATCTGAGAATGGCCTGAGACAATGCATTTTGCAGGGAGCTGGGCAACAGCAAGCACTCCATAAACATTAGCCATTAATATGATCTTTATGATTGGACTTCTTGATTACTCTATTCTTTGCCTCCTACGTCGAGAATGATGACGTGAAGAGCAACAAATGCAAGGGCAGGGAGCACGGCGGGGTCCACGGCAGCCATCTGCCAGTGAGCTGGAAGGCAGCGCCAAGGGTCAGTGGCATGGCTAGTTGGATGCAGGCTGTAGAAGGGAAGACTGGTAGCTAAGGTGGGTGACCCCCTGGGCTCCCCACCCACTCAGTCCCTCACAATTGTTATCACTTCTTCCTCTATTTGCTCGGCCAACATCTGTCTGTTTCTTGGTCATCTGCTTGCCAGAGTCCACTGCCTGGCCCTTCCTGAGCCCACGTGTCCCTGTCTCATCTTCACCCTCAGGCACACACTTCAGGAGCCGACAAAGCCTGCCATAGGCCACGAACCTAAGTAAAATCCATTCTGTCTACAAACTCTTTTGGAGAGAGGGGTGAGCCAGGAATTTCCATAGTCCTGAAATGCATTATTTTCCTACTTTTAAATTTCTCTGAAATGAGAATATAGTTTACATTTGATGTGTGCACTTGATGTGGGGTTTCTCCTTATTACCAAAAGTTGTTAATAAATGGGAGGGGCATTTAGAATTGAGGGAATATATTTGTCATTGCATTTTGTGCATAGATTAAATATTGTCCTGCTAGGGTTGGCAGTAGTAATAATAATTATTATTACTATTCTTAGCAGCTACTTCATGTTGAGTTCTTACAGGGGCCCAGAGCCTTGTATGTGCTACTTTTAATCCCCATAAATAGAGCTCTGAAGAGTAGGCTCTGTTATTGCATGTGACCAATGAGGAAACTGTGGTCCATAGAGGTGAAGTGGCTTACCCCTGGCTCCATAACTGTACGCACAAAGGGCCTGGATTTGAACTTAGGCCCGCTTGGCTCCCAGATTCCTCCTGTTTCACCTACACCATTTGGTAGGTACTATTTGTCTCTCAAATCCTTCAGGAAATCTTTGATAGGATCTTCCTTTGCCAAAGTTCCTTGAGGGAACATTGCAATAAAACAAGCATTTATTTCCCAAGTAATCTGACCAATGAGTGAACCTAAATAAAAGGATGCAGAGAACAAATGGGTCCATGCATGAGAAGCCCTCTGCCACTCGATAGTGTCTGAGAGGAGAAAGATGCTCCCTGATGAGATGCCAACATGCTCCTGTGGCCTTGGGTCTGTCACCCACCAGTTGTGGTTCTTGGAGTGAATCACTGGGCCTCTCTGAGCCTCCACTGGCTCTGTATTCTGCAAGTGTGCCATGAGGACAAGAGTCTCCTAGGACCATTGGAGGATTCAAGATGTTTGCAGGGTGACCCTCACAGGAGAACTCAAATGATGCTGATTCTGTTACCATGACTGTGAAGATGTGAGTTGATTTGATCGCCATGGCTGTCCCTTCAAGCTTCAAAGTTTCATAACTTCTCCTCAGAGAGTCAGAGCCCAGATTAACTATCCCCGATCTCCCCAGACACAGGTCACAGTGGGACCCCTGTTTCCCTGGGGCCAGTTTTAAGACCCTAGCTGGTCCCCACTACCACACAAGTGCCCACTTGTCCATCATAGAGAAACCACACATGACAGGAGTGGCAACTTTGGGGTCCCTCTTATGAACTACTGGCTCACAGGGTGTCTATTTCCCTATTCCTTTCCTGGTCTGGGCAGCCTAGGGTTTTTCTGGCAGACAAAGAACAGCAGACTAACTGGGGTTCTGTGCTGGGTGCAGATCTCCACTGCCTCGCTTTGACCAGCCTATGTGACCACTGGAAACCCTGTAACCTCGCAGTTACCACATCTGAAAAAGGGGTGATGGAAAGAAAACCACTCAGCAGGGCTGCTATGGGAATTCTCTGGAGACGATGTATATAAACTAAGTAGCACATGGATGTCAACATGATTCTGATGTTCGCCAACCTGGATGCCACACCTGATTCCTGACTCCAGAGGCCTCCCTCCCCAAACCATCACCATGCTTTGGCTCAAGAGCTTCTCTAGCCCCACAAGAAGCTGAATACAAGCAAGGAGAAGGAACATGGGCACCATGAGAACATTACCAGATGAAAGTCTACCCCCCAAGGCCCTTAGTTGAAAAGGTCTAGCTTTAGAGGACAATCAGAATAGCAAGAGCAGCCAAGCTCTGCAGGAACTGTGCTCAGCCCCGGGCTGTGCATTAGACATATCTGATTGCATTTAATCCTTACCATAAACACTCACACCTGTACTTATTCTGTGCCCATTTGACAGAGGAGCAAACTGAGACTCAGAGAGGCTGCTGAGTGGTCTGCTTAAGGTCACATGGCTAGTTAATAACAGCTAAAATTCAGGCCCAGATCTGTGGGAATCTGAGGGCCATACCTTTCACCTCTGTAGAGTCCTACTCCAAAGTAAAGACATTTATAGAGTCCCTGCCATGCACCAGGAACTGCTGGTTATTTATATCTGTTAGCATATTTAATGCCCCAAATGAGTGCCTTCGATGTAGCATTTTTCCTCATCGCCAAATTGCTGTTAATAAATCAAAGGGGCATTTTAAAATTGAGGGAATATACTCATTTATCTTTCAAAAATTAGTATACTTAACACCCTTCAAGGGAGATATAAATAATTTTACAGATGAGGAAACTGAGGCTCAGAGAGGTGAAGGGACTTGCCCAAGGGCAGTGATACAACAGCACCCAAACCCAAGTGTGCAAGCTTCCAAGCGCTGGCCCTGAGGCATGATGTGTGTCACCAGCCTGGGGCTTCACCCCACGTCCAGTGCAAAATCAGGAGCCGGGCTTCCCTTTCCAACTCTGAGCCAAGGTGGCAGGTAGAGAACCAGCTTCGAAGGACTCCTACAATCCTGAGGTCTTCCCACTGGCCGAGGGCCCTGTCAGCCTCTTTATAGCCTGGGCTGTGGGCCTCTTCTCAGTTCTTAGCCCTAGGCTCCTGTCCTACCAAACCATGTGGCAAACTGCAGCTCCAAAGTGGCAATAAATGTTCTCAACACAGCGTCAGGAGAGGCTCAGGGGAGCATCTCCTGGGGAGGAGGGGCGGTGATGTCACACCTTCAGGGCCCCCTGGCCTTCCCTGAGTCCTGGTCGGAGTGCTATGGCTCTGGTCTCTCTCTCCAGAGGAGGGACTTGCCACACTTGGCCCTAGACAGGTCGGTGATAAAAGATCAAAGGGGAGCTCCGGCTCCTGGCCTGCCAACAAGCTATTGTCTGCCCTCCCCAGAGCCCCT
Organism: Miniopterus natalensis; assembly: GCF_054644295.1. NCBI lineage: Eukaryota > Metazoa > Chordata > Mammalia > Chiroptera > Miniopteridae > Miniopterus > Miniopterus natalensis. The sequence goes on from NC_142095.1 coordinate 38,710,849, forward strand.
TCCAGGCCTCAGAGGCCCAGAGCGGCCCCTCTCCACCGGCCACCTTCTCTTCACAAATGATTTAAAAAATCCCCTCCTGCTCTTAATTGCATGCTGTGTGTTCAGATTTCCTGAAGTTCATGAACTGCTGTGAAATTTAAGACAAGTCTGCATTCCCACTGCATTGCTACTTTTTAATTCTAAATTCCACCCACCCTCCCTAGGAAAAAAAGAAAAAAATGTCAAGCTGAGTCAAAGAAAAATTTTGCCAGTTGAAAGGAGAAAGCCAGCCCCAAATAATTCTACCAGCCCCTAATAAAAGGGCAGTGAGAGACAGGGTAAAAATAATAAGGTTATATCTCCATAAAGCTCCGTCGTTTGTGATTCCCGAGGCATTAGGGAATGTCAGCTCATCAGGGCAGGGTCCCAACCAGAGCATCTGCTCCCAGTGGTTGCCTCCGTCGCTCAGGGTGCTCCATAAAAGCTGGATCCCATGGGCGAGGGCCTTCCAGGAGGGTTGGTGGGAAGTGTGAACTAGAGGAATTTTAAAGCAGGAAAGAGGCGCCAAAACCCGAAAGACTTCCTCAGCATCACCTGATGAGTCAGGCTGGACCTCAAGTCGAGCCCAGGCTCGCATGGCACTCCAGGCCTTGGAGAGGAACTCACTGGGCAGTGGCCACAGGCCATTCAGAGATGCTCTGTAACAACGAAGACCATGTCCTGGAGATTCACGTGGCTTCCACAGTCCTGTGTAAGAGGATGAATGCCCCTCCTAAGCCACTGGAGTGAAAGGAAAGGGAAGAGATTGGACAGCACGAGTTAGGGATCAAAAATTCTGAGAAGAGCTTTCTGAAGCAGGGGACATGGGGAGACAAAGGAGCCATGGTCCTCCTTCAGGGAGCTCTAAACAAGGACGTGTGTACTGAGTGCTGCAGCAGGTATGCAAGGGGTCCTCGGCTGAGTCGCCAGCATCTCTCATCTGACTTCTGCGGTGGGAACTAACTGGTTTCCTGCAGCCCCTCTTGCCACCACACAATAGTCAGAGAGTGAAAAAAAGTACAGTGTCCCTGGACTCTATAGAAGTCCTCCAAGACCTCTCAGCACGTGCACCAAAATTCAAACTCTTCACTGCAGCCTGCAGGCTCTGCGGAGTCTGCCCCTGCCCCTCTCCCAGACTTCTCCTACCATCCCCTCCCTAGATTATTATTCCCCAAACCCTGTCCTGGGGCCTTCACACAGGCTTTCTCTGCTCCAGGAAAACTGTTGCCTCAATTGTTCCCACAGTCGGCATCCTCTAATAGCTCAGATCTTAGTTAACCTGTCTCCTCAGAAAGGCCTTCGCTCAGCTTCTTATATAGCCTGTGCAACTCCCTCTCTATCATGTGATCCTGTTTTATCCCCTTCACGGCAGTTGTTCCTATCAGAACTATTTTCTCTCCCTGAATTTGTTCACTGACATATTGCCAGTCTTCCTGTATTAGTTAGCCACTACTGAGTAACAAACTACCCCATAGTCAGTGGTTTAAAATAGCAACAATGTATTATCTTTCATGAGTCTACAGACCAACTGGATGATTATTGGTCTTCAGTGTATGTGCGTCCATATGGGCTAGTCAGGTGGCTCTGCTGATCTTGGCTGGGCACTCTCACATGGCTGGAGGTTGGCTGGCTGTCACCTGGTCTAGGGTGTCTTGGCTGGGACAGCTCACCTTTGCTGTGCATGGCCCCTTATCTACCAGCAGGCTAGTGAAGACTTGTTTTTATGTGGCCAGAACTGAGAGGGGGGAGAGAGGGATAGAGAATGCACAGGAGTTCACAAGGCTTGGGCTCAGAACTGCCATACTGTCATTTCCACTGAATTTTGATGGCCAAAGAAACTCTCAAGACTAGTCCAAATTCCAGAGGATGTGAAACAGAATTCCACCTCCTTACAGGAGAAGCTAAAAAACCACATTGCGGAGGGTGTGGACATATGGATCCTGAAGAATTGGGACATTTTTACAGTCAATCTACCGCATTCTCCCGAAATGTCAGTTCCACAAGCGGGGAGGCCTCAGCGAGCACTTGCCATGCACCACACACGGCTTTAACCGTCTCTTACACAGTATACACAACTCACGATCCGTGTTTGGCGTGTTTGTCAATTTCTTAAAAAATGGCACGAACCCTTTTACAACACTGGATCTGGGGCGAGGCTGTGTTCCGGGTGAGACAAGTTACAACAGGCATCTGCCGTATGGAGCTGTGCTGCGCTGGGAGACGTATTTGCCCCGTGGGATATCAAAATCCACGTAATAACAGGTCATGTTATAATGAGGTTTCGCTGCACATGCTTGCTCTCAATTTAGACAGCGGGGCCTGCCAGGTCTTCCTCCAGCTGCTGGCTTCAGCCCTCTCTCTCCAGAAGGGTAAGAGCTACCTGTCAAAACGCAAAGCTCTAACAATGAAATATACAGCGCATGCTGTGGGAAAGCCCTCGGTTTCCTTCCACAGGCTGCAGCTGGTGTGCGCGGCTGAGATGATTCATTCCTCCGCCAGCAAAACAAGTCCGTTTACAGGGGCTCCCAAACAGAACACATCCTCAGCTTTTCACATGCTCTGCGTTCGGCTCATGATTTAACCTCCTCTGAGCTGCAAAGAGGCGGACTCGGCGGATCGTGCTGGAAAGGGAGGCTCCTTCCTGAAGCGCTCTCTCTTCCAAGGCAATATACTGTTACATTTCTAGGAAATCGGAATGTCTTGCAAATCCTGCTTCAAGTACCTACACATTCCACGCTAAGCTGCAATGCTTAATTTAATATCTCCACAGCAGTGCCTAGGGTTTCAAACAACAGAGCCCCCAGCCTCAGGGACAAGGGAAGGGAACTCAAAAGGCGATATAATAGTTTGGGATGGCTGTACATGAGACAGGCAAAAAGGCCTGAAAGCAAGAAGGGTTTTTGCCACAACTGTCAAAAGTGAATGTAAATGGCACTTCATAGCAACCCCGGGGTCGGCTTTTCTCCCAGGGAAGCTTGAATTGTGCAGAGTCCTGTTTCTGAGAGGCGGTGCTGCTGGAGCCCGAAGAATAGAGATATCACTAAGCTGAAAACCTGAGGCGAGAACCCTGCCTCAGCCACAGCAAGTAGCAGGGCCTTTCAGGGTCAGGGAAATCTGCAAGAAAAGACAGAGGAAGGAGACCCAAAGAGGCCAAGTTCATTTCCTTTGGAAATCACTGTCTGGATCGGGGGTCCTCGGATTGCTACCCATTCCCAGGAGAGCCTTGCACTCATTTTTCCAAATCCAAGGTGCTAATTGCTTTCATAGGGCGCTGGCTGGAGCGGAACCTGAGAGCATGCACGGCTAGTGTGACATTCTCATTTCCCTGGGCCTGAGCGGTGCTGAAGTTTTGGAAGACAAGCCTCTAGGTTGAGTACATACATACTCTGATCCCTGCGATGCTTGTCTTCCTCAAATGCACCCAGGAACATTACTGGTCCATTAATTCATTAAATACAGATCGGATCCGCCTAGTATGTTCCATGCATTGTTTTAGGCTAGCCTGCAAGGGACTTCTAAATAAAATCAATAGTGAAATACAACAGTATGTTATATGATGATCAGGGTCAAATAAACCAAGGAAGAGGGTGGGCTTTATTTTTAAATAGGGTGGTTGGGTGAGTTCTCATTGAGTAGGTGATATTTGAACAGGGGCTTGAATGCGATGAGTGGTTACCTGGGAGAGGAGACTTGTAGGCAGAGAGCGCCGGCAGTGCAAAGGCCCGTGGGAGTGGGAAGTCTGGTTTGTTTGAGGAACCTCTCTAAGGCCAGCTGTGGAGGAGAGTGATGGGATTGGAGAAGGGGACACACTGCAAACGCCCGGGGAGTTATCCTGTGGAGTTGCTTCGCCCAGAGACAGAACATAGTAAGTACTAACTAGTTATTATATTATCCCCATGGTAATTGTTATGCTACATAAACCAGAACATAATGAGACAGATATTCCTTTACTCAGAATTACCCAGAGTCTTCAGAGTCAAAGCAAAATGTCACATTCTTACCTACCAAAAGCTGACCTTTTGTCTCTTTGCATTAGTGAGTATGAATCTAGAGAATTTATATGTGAATAAGTATCTGTTAGCTACTGGCTAGTTTCCAATGCAAAAGTATGCATTCATTTGTTCATTCATTCATTCATTCATCCTGGAAAGAAGGCAAGGATGCACTGGGTGTTATCAGCATCCCTAACAATTTAGTGAGTGCAATTCTGTCAGCTACTATGCTCTGCGCTAGTGGAAGCTGGGGAACCTGCTCAGCACAGGTGACAGGACCAGCCGGGTATATGATGGGAAAGTCCTGGCTCTTCTACATATGCAAGGGCTCCTTGAATTGCTTCTCCCTTGTGGCCCTCAAAGAGCAGCAGGGGGCCTAATAAGAGTCTTTGTCAGCAAGTCCACTCCACCCCTACTCTCTAGCCTCCTATCCCAAAGTAGGCACAGGGGTTAGGAGTCCAAGTTCCCAAGACTGCCTGGGCTAGAATCTTGGCTCTTCCACATATTAGTTAAGCAATTCTGAGTAAGTCACTCAACTTCTCAAAGCCTTAGGGTTTTTTTATGTGTAAAAGAGTAATAAGCACTGTATCCACGTCAGAGGGTGACTGCAAGGAGTAAAAGAGATAATGCAGGGAAAGTGTTTCTTTAATAGTGCCAGGCCCAGGGAAAGCACTCAGTAGACAGCCATTATTATTGTTGGCAATCATGGCAGCCTCGGAGACCCCACAGTGTAGCCTACCAGCTAAGAGCTCACGCTGGAACCAGATGACCTAGGTTTGAAGCCCAGGCCTGCAGCTTCCTAGTTGTGTGCCCCCTGGAACAAGGTGTTTAACCCCTTGCAGACTCAGCTTCTCCGTCTGCAAAATGGGATCAATAGCAGGACCCACTTCCTGCAGCTCTCATGAGGACTCAGTGAGTTAACAGGCACGAAATGCTCAGAGCCATGCCTGCTTTATATCAGTGTGCACAAAAGACAGCTGCTCTTACTATTAGCTCTTCGTGCCAGGTCATCTGGGCTCAGTTCCTGGCTCTACCCCTGTGTAGCTGAGACTCAGAGGAAAAGCAATTGCCCTCATTTAGAGGAAGTTTCAAAACCACACCTCTCCTACCTTCCCACTCACTCCATTCAATGCAGAGACCTTGAGGTACAGGGTGAACTTTGTAGAGACTCTCCACTCTCTCACCCGCAGGTCACTTAAATGAGTTATTTATGACCTTGCTCTTGACTGCTGAGGAGCAGCCACAGTCCACAGCTCGGCTGCCTTTTTCAAGAGTCCCCAAAGTGGGACTAGAAGGACATGTTTGGGAAGGACAACACAGAGAGCAGAAAAACAGAGAGAGCAGCAATTCCTCACTGAACCGGGCAGGTTGACAGGGGACGCCACCTGCAGAGTGGAAGCACCCAGGCAGCACTCTGACATTCCCATCCGAAGAGGAGGGGTCCAAACAAATGGCTCCTTTCAAGCTGAGCAGGCCTCTGATTTTATCGCCAAGTCAATGGACTACGAGAAGCAGACTTGCCTGCAAACGCCCGGGGAGTTACAAATCCAAATACGGTCTTCTTTGCTGTTTCGGGAGCCTGAGGCACGTCAGTCCGTTGGCGGAGGGGCGCACAGGCAGACACGGGGCTCTTTGGAGCTGGCTGCTGCTGCTGCGGTCCCCGAGGTTCGGTTATTTGAGCTCCCCCGCTTACTGTAAAATTCAAGTGGTGTCATCTATTCAGTCCAGGCTCTCTGGCTTGTTCTAAGAAATATGGCACCCGGTATGGTCTCCGCAGCTGTTTGTGCTGAGCGGCATTTAGCAGGGTGGGGTGACAGTCTTAGGACGAAATTTCTAGAAGGAGCTTCCATCCGGTTTATTGTTTCTCCTGTGTCAGAGCTCAGGGTTTCTGCACCAGTACCTGTCCTGGTGGCCCGTTCCATGGCTAGGGTCCTGGGGCTCCATTCAGTCATGTGCTCTTCCAACAAGCAACTCGACAACTACCTCAGGTGGCTGCCAGGCCCTTAGTAACCCAACTAGGGGTGCAGTTATTAAGATATGAAGAAAATTCCCAGCATATCCCGCCCCCCCGCAACTGCCCGGGTTCTAGACTTTCACAACGAGAGCTTTGTCATGGGGTGTTGCTGGAAAAGCGTAAGCACGACTTCTACCCAAACACCCTCGTTAGAGAGCCTTTGGGGGACTTCACCCTGGAAAATAACCAAACCCCAAGTCATATCAGTATGTTTAATTGTTTTTCCCAGTCATCCAGGCCAAGGGCAGGGCTACCGAGGGGCCTCTGTGGGTTTGAGGTTTCTCTGACCCCAGTCCTTCCTTTGTGGCCATGGGAACCACCTTCTTGATTATTAAGAACACAGAGTGACCTAGAAAACTCCCCAGGTTTCATGGAAATGAAAGATCCACAAACAAACACAGCTGGCTTCAGCTTTGATGCCGATAAACAAAGCGAGGCAGAGCAGAACCGCAGAACGAAATCAAAAACCAGACTGAAAACAAGACAAGCAAATCCTTTCCCCTCGGCCTGCAGTTGTGGGAGGCAAGGCTCGAGGAAGCTTCGGAAAGAGCAGTGTCTGAGAGCAGAGCTTCCCAGAGGGGAGTCGGGGAGCCCCCGGGCTGTGTCCTGGGTCATGCAGAGGCCCCCCCACTGCTGGCCTGACATCCCGGACGCTGGTGCACCCGAGGTGACCCTGAGCCGAAGAAGAAACAGTGATTATGGGGGGTAGAGGAAGAACCCAGAGGAAACCAAGGGGGGGGGGTTGGTATTTCCCAGAAAGGGAGAGGAATGGCTGGATGGGACCGTATTCCAAAAACAGTGTGATTGTGGGAGGCGCAAGCAGGTGCCCGCAAGCTCTCCTGAGATGCAGGCGCAGGACCCTGGCGTTAAATGCCCCAGACAAGTCCTGGGAAGATGTGCAGAGTGGCTCTTGGACTGTGCGTCTCTCCCGGCATTTTCAGGGCTAATTCCAAACCATCCCCGGCCAGCACCAAGGAGGGTGCCAGCCACAGTGCTCAGAGAACGCTAGGCATAGATCCCACGCTACTCTGGGAAAGATTTTACAATTAAAGTGTGACTTCATGTTACTGTATCTGAAATGCAACTAGTACCAAAGCAAACTTATTGATATAGTTCCCCATCTGCGTTCACAGGCAGAAACACAGCCATGGTTTTTAAACTATTTTTTTTAACTCTCCTAATGCTTCAAACGTTAGTGACACAAAATGAAGTTCCTTAACCCCCTCTCCTTTTACTGTAGGAGAGAGAGAAACTCCTGAGAGGAGAAATGTTGTCTCTTCCAATAGACAACTTAATTGTATTTATTACAATTTTTACTGCGGAATATTTTAAACATGCAGAATAAAATTGAAGAAAGTATTTAAAACACTTATATCCCCACCATCCAGTGGAATAAATAAATCTTAACATTTTGCCATACTGCCTTTAAATCTTTTTTCTAGGAACAAAACATACAAATATAATTTAAGCCCCCCACAGCCTTGATTTCCTTCTCTGCCCTCCCCTAATCCCAAAGTAAACACTAAACTAGAGAGTGTTATTCCGATGCATGTTTGCTATACATTTTTTATTGAATGTTATACATTTAATACTGTTGTTCTCTACATATCCATTCATTAATAGATGTAGCATAAATCTGCAAGTTTTGAAATTTTAAGTAAATGTTATTGTACTGTATCACTACTAAACTTGCTTCATTCATTCAACATTATGTTTTTGCAATTTATCCATGTTAGTGCAGTTGGTTCAAGTGCATTTTAATGCAGAGATGTCTCCTACTGCATAGATATACCAGAACTCTTACTGTGAATATTTGGATTGTATCCAACTGTTTGCCAAAGCTTCAGCGTCACCAATTGCACATGCCCCATTGTACACAGATTCAAGCAGTTCCCTAGGGTACCTGCCTAAAAGTAGAATTGCTATGTGATGGCACACGTCTGTTTTCAGCCTGACTAGATTTTGCCCAGTTGCGCTCCAAAGTGGCTGTCAAATCCACAGCAGAGTTGGGGCCGCCCGATTCCCCTGTGGTGCATGGTAACTTGTCTGCTGAGCTGGTAATACACTGCTCGGTGGTTTCTGTGTGCCAGGCCCTGAGCTAAGCTCTTCACACATGTTATCCCATTGATTATCCCATGTAATCCTAGCAATGACCTCATAAAACAGGTCTTCTCAATCCCATTTCACAGACAGGAATCGGAGCAGGGAGCCACTCACGCAGGGTCAACATGACAGGGAGTGCTGGCTGGTAGGTAATAGCAACCAGCTGCGTCTGGCTTCAGAACTCTTACAAAGTAAATAGTATTGCCTTAAGAACTGCCAAAACTTCCTTTTTCATTGACCAGACACGTGATTCGAAGCCACAGAGAAAATAAAGTTACCCACGTGACTAGGAACATGGTATGCGTTCCTAGGCTGAACCCAGAGCTCCCGGCTCCTTGCTCCCAACTTGAGTCCAGCGCAAACATCCAGGTTGTTTCCTCGATGGTTTCCCCAAGGAACCAGCACGGAGCTCCAAGCTGAATGGTGCTAAGGGAGCCATCCTTGCTTGGGAGCCCGGCTATGATGGCATTCACAGACCCCAGCCCCTCCTCCAGGACTGGTCCTCCAGCCAGGGCCTCCCCACCATTAATCAAGGAGCCATGCAGCGCATCAGTCACGCAAACCATTTGGAGCATTTTTCCAAGAGACGGAACAACATCATAAAGCCTTGGCAATTGAGTCAGAACAAATGGATCCTAAAGACGACTTTCAATTTCGGCCCCAGTAAGCTCAGGGAATGTTAAAAAGACACATGAACTTCAGAAGTGAAAGCAGAGAGCGAGAGGGAAATCCCCTCGGCCTGATGAATCAATTCCAGAAAAACCCTTTCGCCAGGTCCGGTCCCCATCCATCAGCACCATAGTCAGAGGATGGGAAATGTTGGCTCTCCCTCTTAGCACCTCTGAGTTACTGTTACCCACACTCTGAGTGTGGTCCAAGAAAACTGGTGCTGCGACAGACAGCAGGAAACCTTGGCTCAGGAGAGTGCACAGCAAAAAGTGGGGCTTCTCCTTCCCACATGAGATCCAGAGGCTCCGGCCTCCTGGTGAGATGGCTGTGGGCAGGAGCTGGGTCCTAATGCTTCAGTATTATTTACAAAAAGGCACTCTTGGGTCATGAGGGTCAGCTGGACCTGAGTTTGAATTAAAAGCTGTGTGTCTTGAGAAAGTAATTCAGCCTCTCTGAGGCTGTTTCTTCCGTTTTAGAGAAGGAGGTAATGTCACCAACCTCAGCAGGCTATTGGAATGATTAAAAAAATGAATGTGTTTAGAGCACATAGCATGGAGCCTGGCACATCGTTAACTCTGCTGCCCACTATTCTGATGATTCTGTATAATTTTTTCTTTAAAGGCACCCTTCTTCATCTGGCAGAAATATTTCTGCAAATCTACGATGGCCATGCAGTGAACGGTGGCCTCTGAAGTTGTGCAACAGACAACTTGAAGAACCATAGCGTTGAACTTGCACGTAGTAAATACTCAACAAACAGTAACTGATTTTTATTCGTCAGAATAAAAACTATCATCACGCAAGGACTTCACGAGAAGTCTTTCAGATGGCACTACATTCCTGAAGGAGGTTATAAAGGATTCCCGGGACTCTAAGAAGTTTGCAGAGCTCATGTGGGATTTGGGAGGGGTGGTGTGGGGAAGACAACGAACGGTTGTCAGGCAATAGTCCCAGCAGGAGACGGGCAAGCAGAGGATTCAGAATTCTCAGGTCAAGCCCAAGAGGCAAGCCTCATCAGTCAGGGGCAAGTTGAAGGTCTGACAGCTAGGAGGTCATCTGGAGCTCAGCCTGCCTCCCAGGACTGCACTGAGGAGCATATGGGGGCAATAAGACATATAAAAGAAAATGCCTGTGAACCAATGGCACACTGAGGGAGTTATTACTACCTTTCACTCACCCACCTCCCCTCTAAGAAACCCTGTCTTCCCAAAAGCCTTGGGAGGTCTTGCATTCTCAAAGCACCTATTAAAAACCACTTCATTTATTGTTTTACTTATTATAAAACAAGACAATACTTTTTAAAGGCAATTTCACTCAAAAGGATACAAATGGACAATTTTTAGGACCAAAAAATGCCCAATGAACAAATGAAAATAAGTTAAATCTAAGAAAGAGAAATAAAAATAGAAACAGAGTGAGACAACTTTGCATTCATCAAACTGGGGGGGAAAATGAAGACTGATGATATCCAAAGCTGGTAATGTTATGGGAAAATGGGTGCCCCCCACCCTATTGGTGGGTGCATAGGTGCTTTCAAACGTTGTGGGAACCAGTTTGGAAGTCTCTGCTGAAATTTAAAGAGACTATATCCTCTGACTCAGGAGCCATATTTCTAGGAGGTGATTCCACAGAAGCAAAACCACCATAATATACAGCAAAGCATAAATGTACATTTGCTGCAGCCTCCTTGGTACCAACAAAAAGACCAGAAACAACCTCCTGCCCATCAAAAGGGTGTAAGCGGATAAATATGGCTTTCCCACAGCATGAAACAGGACGCTGCATTAAACACAGGAGGGAGGTCTATGTACACTGACCCGAAAGGATGAACTCAACATAGTATCAGTGAGCTGCAATGACCCAAAAATGCAAATTTCAGGTCACAATCCTGTAAAACTTATGTATATATGTATGTATACATGTCAATACGGATATGTGTTTTAAACTGGGGGAAAAATGGAAAGGACATACACCGAACTGCCAAAATGGGGGTGGGGTGCAGAAAACTGGCTTCCTGTTTTATATTTCTACATATATCTTGGAGGAGTAGAATTGTGGTTGATTTTCACTTGTGTTTTTGGCATCATGTAAACAAATTTTTAAAAACACATGCTCTTTTAGAGCCGTGTTTCATTTCACTTTGTGTTTTGTCTCTTCTCTTACTCGGGATTGCGTCCTGCCACACATGGCCTCCCGTTGCCACCTCTGCGGGACCCAGCACTGGGATCAGGAGGGGAGGTCTCAGGTGCAGAGGGTCCTCCGACATCAGGGCTGGAATGACACCCAGGACCCAGCACTGAGATCAGGAGGGAGGTCTCAGATTTGGAAAGTCTGGAGGACAGTCCTCAGACACCGGGGCTGAGTGGCACCCAGAGGTGGTTCAAATGAATCAACATCGAGCTTACACCCTTTGTTTCCCAGATACAGACCTGAGACCCGGGGCCCAGGCAGGGCCTGGAGGATGCTGTTCCTCATGCAGGCTAGAAGCTGTTTACAAAGCGAATGGCCACTCAAAACACGAGCGTGCATGTGGTTCTGATCGAAGCAGCCGCTGACTACGGCCCAAACCAAACATCCCCAGCAAGGATAAACAAGCACAGGCTGTGCCTGGGTCCTGGGGGTCTCTCCAGCCAGGTTTCCTGCTAACACTGACCTTCCCTTTGCCAGACCACCTGTCAAACACCTCATCTTCACTACCCCATCCTAACCGCAGCTGATGGCACAGGTTCAGTTTATCCCATTTTACCAACAATCAGACAAGGTTCCCCGGTTGCTTAAGGCCACACAGCACGTAAGTGACCAAGGAGGAGTTTAAGTCTAGTTGTGTCTGCCTAGTCCTCTGACTCATAGGTTCTAAAGGAAAGATGGCTTTCCTGTCTCAAAGGCCTTTCGTAAGAAATATTTGTGGAAAAGAGCAGTGCCCGAAAAGATGCCAGCCCAGAGTGGGCCTGGTGAGGGACGTCTCTTCAATCAGGCCAGGCTGACTGCCAGTGAATGCCTGGTGAGGCTTCCCTGGGCTGTTCCAGTGTGGGCAGGGCAGGAAGTTGGGATTCTAAGTGACCCAGCAAAATTGGAAGGTGGCCGGGCAGCCACAGCCTTCCCCGAGAGGGCAACTCGTTCACTGGTGAGTCCCGCACCCTCAGAAGCTGCCGCCAGAGCAAGGGGAACAAAAGCCACTCTTGCCGACTCAGCGTCTCGGGCCACTGTGGGCATGTCCCCAAGCCCGAGCACAAGCTCTGCTCGATCCATTTTTCTCATCAGTTGAAAAGCACCTGATCTGTAAGCTTTTGTTTAGAAAATAAACACCCTCTAGGATTCCCCACACTCTAGGCCAGTCCCTTTAGCCTTTATTGGTGCTTCCACGTCTCCCCTCTGCCCTCTCCTTCGGAAGACGCATTTTTCTTTTCTTCTTTTGGGATTTGGCCCACAATCGATTTCTCCACGCTGGTGGAGTTGTGGGGAAAGGTAGAGAAAGATCTTATTTAGGACGGATGGAGGGGTGGAGCGTGCAGAGTGATGAGAAGGAAGCTCTACTTCTTTATTTAGACCTATTTTCATCTCTCTCTGCCTTGCCCGGGCTGTAGCTTCCTGTCTATAATGACAGATGTAGCATCTAGAATATATTTTTAACATCGAGAATTAGAAATGACTAAATCACCTTGGGTCAGACTCCTGAAGAAGTAGGAGTTAATTTAACTGTAAGCCAAGCCAAGAGATGTAGACATTAGGTGGTTAAATCTAAGCACTTCTGTAAAGCCTTCGTGTAGCTCTGCTAAAAAGTATCTCCTTTCACCAGCCCACCACTGGCAGCTGATGTTCTACTATTAGAGAGTCATTCCTTGGAATGCTATTGTGCCTGCTAACATGCACATCAGAGTAACAGCCCCCCACATTTGCGCAGAATAACAGGGTGTTGGAAGATCTTTAATTCTCTCTCTCCATTAACCCATTCAGATAAATTCTATGAGCACCTACTGTATACCAGGCACTAGATAACAGGTTAATGACAGAATGGCAAGAAAGACAGGGCACCCTGTGCTAAAGAAGGACACGACAACAGGTTAGCCACCTAGACAGACCTGGGGCTACACTCCATACCCTGGACTCCTTATTCTGTGCTCCTTCCACCCAACTCCCTGTCACACTAATGCCTGTGTGGGATGAAACATTACATCTTTGCAATCTTCCTCACCTTGGTGCAAATCATCCATTGGTTCATTTCCATGTGATAACCATCTGAGAGCTGGGCTGGGTATGGGGAAGAGGAAAGGGGGGCCCAGGGGTGAAGTGGGAGCAGTAAAGGGCATCTGTGGGACTGCAGGGTGTTTACAGTGCACAGAAGATCTTTAGGGATAAATAGTATGGGAAGATCCAGAAACCCACACCTTCTCTCCTTCACAGGGGTGGGTCCTTGGCCAGCCTTCTATCATCACTGCTTGACTTTTTCTCCCATTTCAGACAGTGGTTCTTGTTAGAATCTCTCCCAAGCTATTTATGTCTCCAAACGTCTCTCACGATCATCAGAGACCTTGCCTTCTCTCTCTATTGTATTCTCACCCGGGGACATCTTCATTGATTTTTAGGGAGAGAGGGAGCAGCAGCAGCAAATGTCATTAAATGGTCCCCTACTATGTACTAGGTTCTGTGCTGAGCCCTTCACATATATTATTTTCCTTAATGTTCATATCAACTCTGAAAAGTTGATTTATTATTTTAATTTTAAGGATGAGAAAAACAGAGCTCAGAAAGGTTCGTTAACTCATCCACTATTACACAGTTATGTCCTAGAAGCAGAGCTCAGATGCTGATCTGTCTCACTCAGAGACTTTGCCTCCCGTGCTAGGCCGCCTCTCTTGAAATGCAAAAGTAGACAAACCTGCCAATGACATATTCAACAAGCTAGTAGAGAAGAGGAAGTTCCTTTAAAAATAAGCAAGAAGTCTTGCCATAAATTGCAAACTTGTTGATTCCAGGAAAGTTAGCATTCCCAGCCTGTTGTATTAAGACAAGTCTGTCTTTCAGCTCACACATTTTCCAGCTTGTTAAATTGAGATGACTCTGCATTTGTTCATGAAGAGTTTGGTATCTTCTGAAAAAATGTTGAAAATAAAGTGCAATAACCAGAAGATAAAAGTCCTCTCTTTTCTTATTTGCTTAGAAGGACCTAGCAGTTTAAAATGTTTTCTCTGCTAATATACACAAGAAAGTTTATTAATCCAAAATCAAGATATTTGTTTAAATGTAGACCAAAAGATTCAGGTCACAAAGACATAGATATAACTTGCTTATCTTTAACAGGATACATTGAAACTAAATAGAGGTTTAACAGCATCTTTCCAACATTTTGTCTCTTAATGGACTTTGCAGGATATTTTACATTGAAATTTTTTCTGCCCAAGACCAAAGTTCTTCAAAGACTATGCTCATCCCCTACCCTTTTGGGAGATGGCAGGGGGAAGAGAGGGGGCAGTGAAAAAAACCTCTTCAAATCCTTTTCCAAAAATCTTTGGCTGAACAAAGACTTTCCCATTTAAGAGCAGGTGACAGTAAGATCTCTCTCATAGGCAGCACATTAAGACTCTCTGCAGAAGTAAACAAATCCATTACGATGAAAGCCGGACACTCCTCAGGGCCAGGATCTAATGAAAATGTCAGTGCTTTATGCGGTTTAAAAACTGACAATTCAACAGTTTTACAGGAGTCATTTAACGTTTATCATCACTTACAAGAGCTGAAATGCAGACAAGGAAAAGGGCAACAGAAGAAACCAAGAGACTCTTTGCTAGGAAGCCACTATGGTACCCATAACCCATGAGGGTTTTACAGTTTGTCAATTATCAGAACCCTCAGGTAACAGGGCACAGGTCTTGGCAAAGGCAAGTTGGAAATCCATACTCCAAGATAGAACTGCCACAGTGACCGTGCTTTGCACTTTCATTTACACCCCTGCCCGTTAAAGTCCCAACCTCTGGGGGTTGGGACACTAGAGAAAGCCATTAAACCAACTGAAGGTGATGCATTAAGAGCCCCTGAGTGTTTTCCAAAATCAACATTAGGTAATATCCAAACAATGAAGAGGAGAGAAATAGAATATGTAACTTCCAAATAGGTAGAAGAGAAAATAAAAAGAAATAAAGAAAGCACAGTCAATTCAAACAGGGCAGTTAAAGGAGAGAAAAGGAAGGGGGGAGAAAACACCCTGGTAATAGAACATGCAAAATAAGAAGATAAAGTCTAGATAGATTAATTACAATAAATATAAACAGCTTAAATTCACTCATCAAAAGGCAGAGACACAAGATTTTTTAAAAAGCTTTATGTTATTTATAAAATGGACCAGTGACACACAAATGCTGAAAAATAAATGGAAAAAGCATGCTCACACACATTAACCAAAAAGATGTTGCTATAGCAATATTATCAGACAAAATAAAAATTATAGGTAAAATATTAATAGGGATAAAAGGGGGTATTAATTAATAAGAAGAACAACCCACCAGGAAGCTATAATAGTAGATAAAGAAATTTAATATGGTTAAGATCATAGCCTAGAAATAAATAAACAAAAATTGATAATTAAATGTCCAAATCCATCATCATCATGAGTATCTGAATGATTATGACTCAGAAACTGAGCAGTTAACAGCTAAAACATTAACAGAGATATAGAAGACCTAAGTTATATAATTTATAAGCTTCATCTAAAAAACAAAGAATAGGCAAAGAGAGAATAGACATTCTCCTCAAGTACATGGAATGTTTATAAGAAATGTAAACATGTGCTTGGACATTATAAAATCTCAACAAATCTCCTGAACTTCTCTGTTGAAAGGATAATGAAATTTTAGAACCTTATGCTTTCAGGTTATTCCACCAGTTCCTTGCCTAGAAAATTGTCCCCATTTCCAAGGCTTTTTTTCTTTTCTTTTTTTTTTTTGGTGTCACCTCCTCAGAGAAGCCTTCTCTGATTGAGGGAGAGGCTCTGGCTCAAGGGACAAGCTGGAGGGGTGGCCAGGGACCCAGGATCTTCCCATGTCCACCTGCCTCAAAGTCTGCTGGTGGGGGGGCCAAATACGATGGGTTCCTCCTATGGCAGAATGTGGCTGGCAAGGTGGATATCCCTCTGTTGTATTTTCTTCATGCAGTTAGTGGTCTCTGAAATCACCTTATTTGTCTGTTTACTGGTTTATTATCTTTCCTTGGCCCCCCAAAATGAAATTCATCTGTAATCTCCCACCCCTGGAATGCAGCCTGACACATAATAGGCACCCAATAAACATTTGCTGGTGTCAGCCTGACTTGGCAGCCTGCAGTGCTCAGAGCCCCTCAGAGAAGTACAGATCTCTCTTCTAGAACAGATCATATTACTTTAGGATTATTCGTGTGACAGTCTCAGTAAGAAACTGTCATCATAACTGCATATCTAATAGACACCAAAGAAATGGTTGTTAAATAAACTATGACCTCCCGTGTGCCATAAGTCAGAAAACTTAAGAAGCCATGTGATCAGCTAAAAGCCACATCTTGTTAATGACAGAGCCTGATTCTTGACTGGAGGATCACTCTGATCCCCTCCAAGTGACCTCTGTGTCACATCTTATCATGCACGGAGGCTACAAATGAGAAGACAACTTGGAAATACTTTTCTCATCAAACGTAGTGTTTCGGTTACTATTATATATATACTAGCCTTTGCCAAATCAATTAAAATTAACTGAAATAATCATTTTTTTATTTTTTGTTAATCTTCACGGGAGGATATTTTTCCCATTGCTTTCAGAGGGAGGGAGGGGGAGGCAGAGAGAGAGACCCGATCGGGGCAGGAAGAGAACCCACAACCCAGGTACACGCCCTTGACTGGGAATCATGCCCGTGACCCTTTGGTGCTCGGGCTGATGCTCTAACCACTGAGCAACACTGGCCAGGGCAATCATTTCTTCTAATAAATGCATCTTCCAATTAAAGAAACAAGGGATAGAGCTTAAAATAATAGCTTGTTAACTAAAATCAGCAGTGTGACTGTATTATCAGCCCAATGATTAAAGGAGGAATCACACTGTGACAAGTTGCCCGGTGAGCCTAAGCCTCGGTTATCTCTGAAACAGTCAATAAGATCTGTACTTATTTCATAGGTTGCTATAAAGACTAATTAGATTAATCCAACAAAGTACTGAATATAGAATGTGTCCCAATGAGCCTGATAAATGTCTCTAAGATTTCAGACTTGTGCAAAGCCAACTCGATTACTTTGCACTAGTTGTTTGCAAGTTTTGCTCGAGAAACTGGTTTTTGATAATCTGCCTTCCGGAGCTCTTCCGGAGATGTAACACTGTTATGGAATGAGTCTTAAAGTTCCTTTGAATCTGATTAAATCCATTCCTTGTTGTTAGAGCTGAGCTAGAAAAATCCTGGCCAATGCCAGATGTATTTGTTGAATGGTCTTTTTACTGAAGATCTCAGGAAGATGAGGCTGCTGGAGGGGCAGCCAAGATGACAGCATTGATTAACAAAAGGGGCATATTGTCTGGCACATTCTGCTCTGACCTAACCCTCCTCCTGCCTCAGAAGAAACTAGTCTAGAGTGGAAAGTTTCCACCAGAAACATCTGCGTGCCAGATCTGCCCGACACTGTAGCCACTGGTGAGAGCCATCAGGCATTAAGGATTTTCCTTTGGATTGGGAGCTACTTGACAAAGGCACAGCCGAACTGCAGATTTATCATGAATGACAGGAGCAGCACAATTTTGATGGGGACTCCTTTCAAAAGTCAAACAACTTTGCATATTCCTCCACCTAAGTAATATTGTTTCTCTTATCATTTGATTCAGAAAAAACACATGATGAAAAGCTACTAAGAATTCGGTAGTATTTTTAAACATATTATTAATTTAAAAGTCACAATACTATCTATACATGTATCAGAAATTGTCACACATGTATTTATGAGGCATTGTGTGTGTCTGTGAGGGGGAGATTCGAGATTTCCCAAGGGGTTTTAGTCCACGGGTAGAATGTAGTTCACTGATTTAAAATGTAGAATTTGTTCCCACTGAGCCAGGGTTTTTAAACATCAGCGCTACTGAAATTTGGGGCTGGATAATCTTTGTTATGGGGCTGTCCTGTGCATTGTGAGATGTTTAGCACGGTCCCTGGCCTCCACCCATCAGATGCCAGTAACACCTTCCTCACACATGACCTAGTTGTGAAAGCAACAATGTCTCCGGACTGTCCAAATATCTCTGGAGGAGGCGGGAAACTGCCCCCAACTGAAAATCACCAAGTCCCACTTTCTCGGTGGCACATTCTAGCTTGTGCCAATGAAAGCTGTTTATTGGGCAAGCTATGCTAGAAGAGGGGTGACTTTGGGGCAAGCAAGGCTCAGATGGAATATTCACACTTAATAGGTGTGAGATTTTTACTGGGTTGATAATAATGATTTTCTCTATCTAATTATTTATTTTGTACCTTAGAGTTGATCTTGCAAGTGAAGTTTTGAGGATAAAAAGGATGGCCCTGGACTGTAGAAGACCAGAGTTTCATACCTACCTCCACCAGGAGCCAACTATGCGGCCTTTGGCAAATTACTCCCTCCTCTGGGCTTCAGTTTCCCCATCGACCTAAAAGCTCATACGCAGAAGATGGAAAATGGAAGGGGACATCCACCATGCACCACCCATTAGAAATGCAGTGATGGACTCACAGTGGACATCGGGAGCAGCTAAGGGCTCAGTCACCACCACCGAAAATACCAGCCGTGACATAAAGCACACAGTTGCGAATTATCCCGGAATATAGAGATGTAATGTGTGAAGGGCAAGATGATGGATCCAGGCATTAGATAGAGAAGAACCTGAGGATAACAGATGCACCAGAAGAAAAGACTAAAACTATGAAGAGAAGCAATAAATTCATGTAGATGGGAAACATTTGTAGCAGGTTAAAAGGGCTTAGTGAACACCAGGAAAATTTAAGGGAGGCAAATACTAGATAGCGTCTGGCAAAAGTATTGACTTGTCCACATAAAGAAAAACACAATTCACGAGCATCTAGTAAGAAAATAGCAGCTGCCTGTAAGAAGCACAAGTCTGGCGGCCTCAGGAACCCGCAGATGCAAGCAGCACCTCCCACTCTGCTGCGGGAGACGCGGCAAGCGTCTTCGCCAAGCAAGTCCCACTTTTTGTTTGTATAGTTGGGATTGCAAACTAAAACATTTTTGTTTTTTGCATTATATCCCTTTAAGAGCCACTCTTGACACGCGTGTCCTTCTCTGAATCCCTGTTTATGACCGTGGTTTGTGATGTTCAAGACCAATTCGGCAAGAGGATGTGGCCAAGAAGAGTGCCGATGCCAGCAGGACACCTGTCCCGAGGTCAGGTGAGCTGGGCACAAGCCACTGAAGGCTTTCTGAAGCACAGGAGGCCCACCCCGGAGCAACTGAGTCTGAATCCCTGAGGTGGGGTCCGGGTGGGTGCCCACTTGGTACTCATGAGAAGCTTGAGTTGGGTGGAGACCAGTTGACACTGACCCCTCAGGCCCTGGCATGTGGCATCTGGACGGGCACCTGGGGAGGCAAACCTAGACCTCATGCATGCTGTTGACCACAGCCAGCCCACCACCAGGCCCCCTTCTGCGGGTCCCAATCAGGGTTGCACACTGCGCTGCCTGGACCAGGGCGGAAACATGAGGGCATCAGCCTGGCATAAGCAAGGTAGACATTAGTGACCTGTAGACTGGAGCGGGCAGGCTGGGACGAAGGGGATTGCTGCGGGACTCTCTGGGAATATGGCCTTGTGTAGCTGGATCACCTAATTTCCCCCCCAAATCCAGAAAGCTGCAATTAATGGGATATTTGCAGGATTCAGGGATCCTTTGTGGGCCAGCCAAACTGGCACCTGGGCACAATTGACTCGTAGGTTCTGTTTTATATCACAGGCTCAAAATTTTCGGGTCTGCAGAAATGGTCCATTTGCTTTAATCAAAGAAATCCTCTGTCTTCTCAGAAACAGCAAGTAGGAACCTAGAAGCTCCAAATGACTATGGTCATTAATTTGTTAATCTTTCCGAGAGCCAGTCGGAACACCCTGAGGCTGAACTACTCCCTGCAGTGGAGTCCACCCCAGCCAGCCAGCAAGTGGTCCTTGGGAAACTCAGAGCTCACACCACCCCTTCCCTCCTACAGAAGAGCTGCGCCTCTCTGAGAGGAAGCAGACACACTCAGGGCCTGGTGCCCTGGACTGTCACTTCTGAATGGCAGGAGAGGGAGGACCAGCTGGGGCCCCAGAAAAACTCAGTGGGACTAGAACATGAGGGATTTAGAAGCCAGAGCTGCTTTCTCGCTTCCTCTACGATCGCTTGGGAACTTACCATGCGCCAGGCATGGCTCTTCAGCTGCACAGTTAAACGTCAGCGCTCAGGAACGGCCTTCGCATGGGCGGATGGATAGATAAATGAATCGGCGTCGATTCTATTTCCCATTCCTGAAATCAAGCCTCTGCATTGCGAGGGCATTTGGATTTGCAGAATCTCTTCTTTCATTTGTCGATTATTTCTGAGTGTCAGATTTGTGCACAGTCAGTGTGCCAGGCACCAAGAACAGATAGAGCACCTTCCCTCAAACTGTTTTCTGGCTCGGACAGATTCGACGTGTAGTGATGACTGCGGGTCAAGGAGGCAATGGGCAGAAGCAGTTCCTCCCTCCTAGGAGCTGCTGGCCACACCCAGGAGGGTTCTCTGAAGATGCCCAAATGCCATGTAAGAATCCTCCAGGGAATAATAAATGACCCCCATAGTAAGCTTTGTTCTCAAGAAGGAGACTAGCAGAGGCTGCCCCCAAAAGGAGGGATCTCAGAGAGGGACCAACAAAAGGAAGACAAATACATGCCCAGGGGCTGATGTCACACTCGGGCACGGTGCACCTGCTGCTAGCGGACATGGGGAAACCTGGGTCTCTGTGGAGAAGGGCCCTTCCCTGGGGCTCATTCTGCAGGGGGACTCTGGGTGTTTTCACTCCAGACTTTCTGCTGTGGAAGCTTCTATGGGCAGAGTCCAGCTAGTAAGGGAGGAGGTGCCAACTCCCTGGGGAAATTCTCCCATACCCCCCACTATGCCACCAACCTAGACACATACCCAAATGAACACCTGGTCATCCTCCAGTTCTCAACCTTGAATCCACAGAGAGAGCCTGACAGCCCTAGAGAGAGCCTGCTTCCCTCTTCTCTCCTCTCCCCGATCTCTTATCCTTCAAAGTGTGAAAATGCACTTTGTAGTGGTTTGCTGAAGTCCCTGGCCTCTGGGCTGTCTTGTTCACAACCACTCAGGGCAGACCAGCTTCTCCTTCCAACAGGAAGGGCTTCCTGGCAAGTCAGGGGGCTCATGTGGTGAGGAGATTTCCCTGGTTTCCTGGAAGAATGTGACAAGGGAGGTGCAGCTGCGAGGCCACTAGGAGCCAGCTCTTCCCCAGTGCCTACCCTCCTGGATGGCTCCTCCACACGGGCCTGTCCCTCCTCTGCTGAAGAGCTCAAATGAGAGGCCTCCTAAACAGCAAATAGCACCCCAAACTGCATACACGACATTCATAAAAAAGACCGTCAGTTACTGAGAAAGCTGTGCATAGTCAAAACAAAATCCAAACCAAAACCAAAACCAAAACCATTGCCCCTGTTCTTGGCTCTACTAGTTCTAAGTCTTTAAGAACCCCTTTGCCTCTATTTCAAGTTTTGTGGTTGTTGTTTTTTTAAACAAATCATATTTTAAATATGTGTTTCCCCTTTGTGATTGTAAAGAGAATCCTTAGGGACCATTTTTTCATATTTAATAAAAAAATGTGCTTTGTTCCCAAATCACATAGCACATTTACTATCCCAAAGATCAAAACGGGCATTCATAGATAGGTTTTTATAGAGCTGAAACCTAACAAACATAGTTACTATCTTTCCTGACAGTAAGTGAAGACAGCAAGACTCATGCAGCAGCTCCATGGATGTCCTGGTGCCTCGCAGGTGGTCGCACGCTCAGCATCTTGTACCTCCAACCACCTGACTCAGTTACAGTGTGTGGCTGAGCACCACGCCTGCAGGACCAACTCTCAGAGTGACAAATCAACGCAATGGCATGATGCTAACACTGAACTAAACTCCAATGAATATTCGTTAATGACTGGGTAAGTCTTTTCAGATGGCTACACTATAAGACGAGGCCACTAATATTGATTATCACATTAATATATGATCACAATATATATATCAATATATTAATATATTAACCAATAGGGACATTGGTTTAGAAATATTGCACCGTATGAAAAAATACTTCAGTGACCAAGCCTATTATTTAACCTTTGCAATTCTCACTTTTCTTTCGCCTTCCTCCACATAGGATTCCTTCGGACACTGCAGTCAATGGGGGTGTCTGGGGATCAGAAAGAAGGCCAGTGTAGAGTGGCAGAGTGCCCTGGCAGGGAAGGAATAGCACCAGGTGAGGGGACGGAGCATGCCAGGTCTTGTAAGCCTAAACCAAGCATTTGTATTTATTCCAGTACAAAGGGAAGTGCCTGGAGGGACTTAGGAAGTGAGAGTATAAAGTAATTCACATTTAATAAAGATCACTCTGCCTAACTGATGGGTTTATGCTGCGTGCCCGTGACTGGATCACAAGCTCCTGGATGATGGGGCTATGGGTGCACTCCCGCTCCTGGCCTCGCCTCTCGCACTCGCAGAGGTAAACCAGTGGTTCCCACACTGTTGTGTGCGGCAGAATCGCCAGGAAGCTTGTTCAAACCGAGCTTGCTGGACCCCACCTGCAGAGTTTCTGCTTCAGAAGGTCTGGGTGGGGCCTGAGAATTTGCATTTCTAACAAGGTCTCGGGTGATGCTGCGAGGCAGGCTGCTGGTCCAGGCACTTAGAGAGCCAGTGTTCAAATTTGTTTGCTGAATAAATCAGTCAATGAAGGGACATGCAAGTGTTTTCTCAAACAAAACAATAGAAACAACCAGTGGTCTGAGTTGGACCTAAGATAGCAATCATTTATTCTGATTTTTCTTTTTCTTTTCTTAAATGATTCCCCTCACCAAGCGACAGGAGGACTGAGCCTGCATGCAGAAGTACTCCGAGAGGAAAGAGACTGTGATTAGACAAGATGAGATGCTTCAGACACTGATCACCAAGTTTAATTATAAATCAAATGCCATGCAAAGGTTTCTCTTCTTGTTCTTTGGCCAAAAGTATGTGATCTGTGTAGGCAGTGATCACTTGCCTCCGTCCAGAAAGGATATGAGGTGGAGAGGCATCCACTGGTGCTGTTCCAACCTGAAAATTGGACTAAACTTTGCCTGGAATTCATGGCCAAGCCCACCATGGCCCATCCTGTCTGGGTGAAAGCGCATAGAGCTGGCGAGCACGTGTGCTTTAGGAAGGGGTGTCCCATAACGTTGCTGTAACTATGGATGGCGCCAGGTGGGTACTGGAAACATCCGGGGAGCACTTTGTAAAGACTATGTTTGTCTACCCACTCTGTTGTACACCCGAAACCAAAACAAAATAATATTGAAAGTAAATTGTAATTGAAAAATAAATAAATGCCATAGAAAAATAAAAAAAGAAGGGGTTGTACAAACTCTCTTTCTTGAAGGAGCCCCCGAAGATTCCACCCTAGGTGTTTTATTAAGCCAAAGCAGAAAGGCAACTGATGACTGTAAAGTAAACAGACTCAGAACCCAGGGAGGAGGAATATGCCTCAGACCCGGGAGAGACTCTGCGAGAAGCACCCAGGACTCTGAGAGCGCCCTCTGCCCGCCACAGTGAGGCTGTGGCTGCCACCTGCACATGCCCATCACCCAGAAATGGTTATTTCGGCCCAACTGACAACGTTGGGCAGTCCAAACTTAGGGACGGTTAGGGGTTGGGGGGTTCATTAGGAAGCCCCCTTGCCTGAGGCCTAAGTGGTCCTAGGTGGGCCTCCAGAGTTGTGTAGGCTATAATTAAACACCGAGGGGTGGTCCAAAATGAAATCTCATCTATTCAGTAGTTATTCAGGATCTCAGGGTCTAAGAGGTTGACCGAGCAGGGGTTTTTTCAAAACAATCAAAAGCCAGAGAATCAAAACAAGAAACGCCATTGAAGATATTAAAGAGCAAATAACAAATATAATAGTCAAGAAACAGGAACCAATGAATGAACCGTACTCTGTCCACAAAGCAAGACATAAGCAATACAGGTTCAACATGACAATTTACCTCACGTGGGTGATGAGCCTGGATTTTTGTTCTGTGCCGGTGGGAAGCATGGAACAGTCTGACTATGAATTAAATGCAAAAACAGCGATCCCTGCACTCTAGCAAAAACTAAAGTACATGTGACCCCCGAATCCAAGGTCACGGGTAGTGTCTCTCTGGAAGCCCGCTCCCCATGGCATTTGCAGTTACCCACCTCCAAAAGGGTAAGAGTAAACATTGGACCTGCTCTGGTGTCACACTGCCACCGGATCCTCCCGCTGTCTCCCTCCTCCTCTTCTTCTTTACAGACAGGTAAAGTTGGATCTCTTGAAGGAACTGGGGGCTCCCACTCTAGGCAAAGGTTGGACAGGTGATCAATGTACAGCATGAGATTTGACTGTGCCTCCGTGCCTCCAACAGAGCTGGATCATCTGGGGCAATGAAAATTATAAGCAACAAGAAAGCGGTATTAACAGCAAGGGTAGGGAAGCGCACGCAGCACACACCACGATTCCCTACGACACCCAGCAGCCATTCCTCTCCTGACTCAGTCATTCCAAGCACACTCATCAAGCACCGTGCCAGGCTCCGGGATATAGTAGTCACAAATATAAACACGAGCCTGGGCCTCATAAAGCTTACGGGCTGTTTTGAACAATGAAACAAGCAGTAAAAGGGCAATAGGTAAAGGAACTTAGGGGATGCCATGGAGCACAAAGCAAGGGCAGCCAGCCCAGACGGGTGGCTGGTGGTCGGTGGTCAGGGAAGGCTTCTCGGAAGAAGCGACATTTAACACTGAACCCGGAGGACCCATTGAGTTAGCCAGACAAGATTGGGGTGTGCACAAGAGTCTGAGAATGTGAAAGATTCTGAGCTGAGAAAGCATGGCTAATGTGAGGGGCTGAAAGCCCTTTGTTCTCAACTGTCCCCCAGCTTGTGATCCTTCCCCCAACCAGAGCACCAGGTCTGAAGTGTGCAACTCTCAGCACAAGGTGCTCCTCCAATCCCCACAATCCAGTCGTGTTTCGACTTCTTGGGTGGGATCTCAGGAAAGGAAAGAACTTGGAAAATAGATTGTTCTATAAGAAGACAGAAAAACAACCAACAATGTGGAGCTGAACACAATACAATGGACCCAACTGCAGCAGTCTGTTTTCTGCACAGCGTCACAGGTAAGTGACATGCCATGCTCATTCAGGACAGTCGAAAGGACCTGGACTGCAACTTGGCTTCTTCCCTTTGGCTCTCACTTGGCCCTTCCCTTTCCTCCAGGGCCCTGGGAAATCACAGAGGGAGCACTTTGCCGCTCTTCCCCTTGTTGTTTTTACGTCTAAAAGGCTACCACACACACGATACCTCCCACTGGCCTGATGCAAGAAGAAAAACTAAAGAGCTTATGAAGCCAGTCTTGTCAGGGGCCTCCACGTAGAAAGACAAAACAAACAAAAAACCTGTGAAAGTCCCAGTGGCCTGCACGTTGCCCAGGGTTCTTTGCATGAATGAGACAATTGAAGGGGATGGTTTAAGACATGGCAATAAGCATGTGGTCATTCTACCAAAAGGCACAGTCCAGAGTAGCTCACCTTTACATTTTCATATTATCATATAATTCACGTCCTGCAAACAACACTCCTGACTGAACACGGGGAGAAACAAAACCCTCACTTCTGAAAAGCAGAGCAGGCAGCTATTTTAGAGACAAAGAAAGGATGTCTTTTTAACCTATGACAACACAAATTTGTTTAGGTTTTCCCTCCACTAAGTAAGTAAGCAATTAGGTTTTTTCCAATAAAAATATCCCCGTGCATGTGCAAACACCAGAGGCAATCATATAATTACCCTGCCCAATCAGATTCAATTGCTGACAGTCGAGTTCCCACTGCTCATTAACTGCAGATCGCAATGAGGTCTTTACGGAAGCCCTTTCCCGGCTCTTTACAAAGGTCCCTGTGATGCCGGGAGCAGAACCCGCACTACCTCATGCAAGATAATCATCCCAAAATGGCCAGGGCCAAGGCCAGCCCACTCTGACTTCCCTCTGCAAAAATACAAGGAGAAACTCAAAGAAAGGCTGGCTCAAACACCCTGGCTTCATTTGGGGATCTCACTTCTAAATATAATAGTAACCTTTCACCTCCACACTTTAAGTGCCGTAATTATATAATTAAAACCAATTATGTCATTTAACAGAGACTTTTTCAAGATCCACAGCAAACCAATTACCTCAGTCATTGACCTCAGAAGATTTCCCACACTGACCTGCAACAATGAGGATTGGGATAAATTTAGACACTGGCTTCCGAAGTGACACGCTGCGGACGAGCTGGGTGGGTTATAGCTGGTCTAGATTCTTCTGGACTCAGGGAGCTTAAGTGAATTCATTGGCTCCTGAACAACTACTTGGGTGCACAATGCTTCCAATATCCCAAGATACCTGCTTGATTTTCATAACCACCCTAATAGCATTACTACTTCCATGATACAAATTATAAAAAGGAGGCAGAGAGAGAGAGAGAACTGTAGAGTTATCTCAAATTATGCAACTAGTTAACAGCAAAGCCAGGGCATTAAGGAAAGACAAAGCCAGGGCAAGGACCTGAGTCTTCCATGGCAGAATCCAAAGCCTCTTAATAGCAAGTAGTGTATGGGGGGGGGGGGGGGCAGTGTCTGTGTGGTGTGTTTATTTTCCTGGGCATACAGTCCTCCTATTTTTATTATCTTACCCCAGTTTTCCTTTAAAACAACACATCTGCCCCACTTTCAGCGCACATGGGTCGCAAGAGGCTCAGGGGGGTGCTATCACCTGGGCCTCAGCCAGTGAGCTCGCGGCATCCCCCTGGCCACAGCATTGGTGCAGGGACGAGCATGCGGCCCAACCGACGCCAAGGAGAGACACTGTGACTTGGCTGAGGATCCTGGGAAAGGGCCTCCCTCTTCTCGGGGCGTGCATGTGAGAGGAGGGAAGATCTGCTGGTTGAGCAGCCACCTGGCTTCGTGTGGACAGCAGTGGCATTTAGAACATGGGTAGTTGAAGAGCACGCGACACAACAGGGACAGCACCTCCACCTACAGCCCCGTCACCCCTGCCGGCTCCAGTACCGGGGTGGGATTAACTGACTGCGCTGAGTGGCAGTCCTGCCTCCTGCTCGCTGCAGTTACGTGCCTCCTGTTTTTGAATTATTTAAAGAACATACCATTTTATGGGCAGGAGGAAGCACTTTAATCTGCAAAATGATTTTTATCACAAACTAAACATCCTTGTAACTTTTTGGTCCTCTGCTTTGGTCAAAGTTGTCTCTCCTTGGAGCGGAGACAGCTGTTGGTGCGGAGAAGGCCTTGTACTTTGCCCTGCTCAGTGGCACTCTCGTGCTCTCCAACTCCTGGATCCATGTGGGATGTAAGACCCCAGGGCACATGCACTCATCAACGTGGAGCATTTTCTTTCTTTTTTGTTTTTTCCCAGGCCTTGAAGAAACAGAAAAAAATAACAAGAAACCGTCTAATGCAGGATCTGCAACCTCGGCACTACTGAAGCTTGTCGTTGAGACTGCCTTACGCATTACAGGATGTGCAGTAGAGTCCCCTGGCCTCTACACAGCAGATGCCAGTGGCACCCCTCTTCCTAGGTTGGGACAACCAGAAATGCCTCTCAACACTGTCAAGTCTAGGGCTCCTGCCCAGATCACGTCTGGCTGAGACCCGCTGCTTTAAGGGAACATTTGAGGTATTTACTGGATTTGTCCCACAGCACTGTGGTGCCTTCCACTTAAAGTGAGGGGTGTGAGGGAGCCACACACTCACTAGAACTTTCCAAGAGCCGTGTAAGATACCCGGGGAGGAGAGCTGACGGGGTAGGAACATCCAATGCTGCGGAACTGCCTTCTACTGGGTCTTTACAATGACCCATTAAGGACCACTGTGGGGAAAATGGTACCAAATAGAAATAATTTTACCTAAAGACCAGAGAGTAGAAAAAGATGTGTGAGAGTAGAAATGAAGAACAGGCATCTCTAGGGAGAGAGTTCCAAAGCGGGTATTTGCTTTCTCACTTTCACAGGAAAGACAAGGAAACCTGAGTTTTGCTGCTGGGTTTCCTGGACTCAGGTTCAGCCAAAAAGGTGGAAGGGGCTGGCGTCAAACAGAAAGGATCCCTCCAGCAAAGACCTAAAACTCCCTCTGCGGAGAAAAAGCCAAAAATGGTAAAGCCTCACTTATTTGGACAAATGTGGGCAAAGACATTTAAAATAAGCAAAATTGAAGGATTTATAGACAATTTTTTTCAAGGAAAAGCATTTACTTTCTTTCAAAGGCCAGCAGTAACTAAGAGTGGGCGGGCAGAGCTGCTTCCTTTGAATGACAAGTTAAGATAGAACACATTTAATTAGCATATGCACTGGTAAGCCTTCAGGAAGGCCTTTGAATTGGTTTTTCCTCTCAAGTGAGCTAATTAGTTATATCATCCAAACAGCTAGCGGAGGCCAGCCAGGAATTCCACAGGAGGGGTTCTGCTGAGGCTCTGCCTCAGGGCACAGACTTCTGCACCCCTCGGAGTACTGACTTCTGATCAAGTCAGTCAGAAGAAGCAGGTTGGTTTGTCTGTGAAGACCGGTCTTAGCTGGGGCTTCCCTGGAAAATGTTTGGATTCTAGCAATTTCCCTCAGTAGGGTTTGGAGACTGGATTAGGGGAGCTGGGATTACCAGAGCTGGGTCGCTGCTGCTTCCTCGGTTCCCAGGCAGCTCCCCCTTCGGCCAGCACCCTGTCCAGCGGCCCCACCCTTCTGGCCCTCAGTCTCCAACTGCCCTCACTTCTCCTGCAACCAGTGAAATCTGGCTGCTGAGGTGTGACTATGTCTCAAATGGAGAAAGAACAAGAATAAAGGAGTCTCCTAGGAGACTTTGCTCTCTTCCCATCGTAATTTCAGGCTTATTGTTTTTTTGTTTTGGTGAAGAGGTAATGTTTAAAACTAGCAATAACAGAAAAATAGAAGCATTCGTCTGGAGGCTCTGTAGAGGTCAACAGGGACTCTAATGAGTGGAATAAAGAGCTGGCCTTTGGAGAATTTAGTAAGTGAACCTGGAAGAGCTAGTCCTCAACTCTTGATACATAAAGAATGACTTTCCCAGGGCATCTTCCTGCGGATGAGCAGCTACAGTCCACCCCCCTACACTGGCGATTCCTCTTGAGGTAAAAGAGAAAAGAAGCCAACTTTCCACTTCCAGCTGGCACTAAAGCCAGAGGGTGAGTTCTGTGCGTTTTGACTGAGGTGCCTCCTGACTGAGTCTACCCACTGGCACCCAAACGTTTTGTTTATACCAAAGACATTAGTCAAGACTGGAATATGGGTCTGCTTGGGCCGATATGTACCACTGTTTCCTAAAAAAACACAAAACTCAGGCTCCACATACACCTTAAGACAAGGACTGTCCTCCCATGTCCTTCTCAGCATGAAGTGTGGGAGAGGCAGTCTTATCAGGGTGGCAGGTGTCACCACAGGTCAGCCTCATAGTCGGTGGCTGAACAAGGCTTCCAAGAGCAGCAACTCCTTGCTTTAGCCAAGGGTAGGCCTCACCCCCAAGGTCCAGCATAGGATTTTAACAGTGTTGGAATCCCGTTAAAGTAGGAGGTGGCATCTAGAGATGACCTTCAGGAGATTCGAAATTTTATGCATAATTTGGTGCAAGCGCGTTCATGCTTTATTCTGAGTGGATTTATGGCTTTTATCATCTTCTCAAATTAGTCTGAAATTTAGAATAAAAAAATTGAGCAATCATTGTTATAAAGCTATCCCTTAATTTTTAAAAACAATTTTCTGAGCTATAATTTACATACCATCAAGTTCATTCATTTTCAGGGTAAAGCTCAACAATTTGGAGTAAATTTATAAAATTGTGTATCCACCACCACAAACCAGTTTTAGAACATTTCTAGCACCTCAGAAAGATGCTGTGCTTGTTTATAGTAAATTTCCTTTAATTTTTGCAATAAAAGTTCTAGGGTGGAAAGAAGGCTCTTTGAGTATCTGCAGAGCTGATCCACTTTTCCCTTCTCAAGAGCACTACAAAAAATTACCTGTTGACCTGAAATTCAAATAAACTAGGTGTGCTGCACTTTTATTTGTGAAATCTGGCAACCCTAATCCAAGACCACAGCAAAATTGAGCAAGCAAATTGATATTTCTATCTAGAAATAAATGCACTTTTCTGGGGCACAAGACATGCATTATTGCATCAACTTTAAGCCTTTAAGGTTCAAAGATAATTAGAACCTAGTTCCAGTTAGAATCAGGTTAGAACTAGAGCTGCAGAAACAACCTGAATGATGCAGGACCCAACTGCTGTTTTACAGCAAGCCTGAGACCTCAAGCACTCACGGGCTATGTGCTACATCTGCCTTGAAAAGTTAGAAAAGTGGGTGTAATTGTTAACCTTGAAGCTCACAATCAGAACTAGGGATGTGACTTTAGGGGCACATATGATAAGGAAACCATTCCTAACCTCCCTTTGAAGGATCACAAACCCCTTTGAGAAAATAGGATAAAAGTTAAGAACTTTCTCCACAGAATAATGCATGTATACACATTCTCAACATTTTGCATAGAAATTTAATGGGGGGGGCGGGGTGTTTGTCAAATATTCTGTGGCAATGGACCTTTCTAGGGTCTAAGAACTCCAGAAGGGCCTGGGCAAGTTGACTAAAGCCACACTGAGTCTTATGCTTTACTTTGCTTTTCCTTCCATCTGAATGGCAAAGGAGAAATCAGGGTGATGGGAAAGGAACTGGGTAAGGAAAGGCCATTTCAGACGTCAGGGGTGAGAACTGGAGCAACTCGCTGAACTCCACGGGCTCGAGGTTCATCATCTGTAAAATGAACAGGTCTGCCCTACTCTGTTTTCACAAGTTATGTCGCAGGAATCTAGTCGGCAGGTACCTGAGAAGAGCTCTTTTAGATCCTGGAGCACTGCACGAGATTTCGTATCAAAATCAGCTTCAAAACCACTGGACTCTGTGGTCATCAAAGTCATCAAGGTTCTAAGTCATCTGATTTTCTGATTGCAGGTTCTACAGAACAGAGGTCCGGAGACGCTGGGGAAGAGCTGGGAATTCTTTTTCCTGGAGTCCAAGGGGAAAAGGCATTTGGCAGGGACAGAGATCGGCACCCTGGTCCTTGCTGCTCTTCAGTTCAGTTCTTGGGTCTTTCCTCCTCTGTGCTGCTCTTCCTTCCTTCATATGGAAAACTCAAAAACTGCCCAGTGTTCCTTTGGTAAAATAAAAATCATTTTTCCAATTCCATGAACTTAATTAATTTCCATTGGGTAATAAAGATACCCAATGATCTATTATACCATTATATAATAACATAGCAGCTTCAGGAATACTCCAAATGGATAAAGGACATGGGTGCCCAGCTCTGTGCTTTAGAAATAGGATCTTTTTTGTGCCTTAGAGCACCTATAAAGTCAGTCCCAGTAGTATCATGCCCATTTTTCAGAGGAGAAAACAGGGAAAAAAGCTAGGTCACTTATACAACTCACCCAGCTAGCAATGACAAAAAGGGGTTCCAAGTCCTAATGTCCACACTCACAGCCACTCTATGTTGAAGAGATTATTTATACTATGATTTTAAAGAGACAGGCAGGTTTGACTCATTAATTTTCTCTTGAAAACAAATAATCTATCACTTTAAGCAGATCTACCATGTGGGTACTTTTCACCTCGAAGGAAAATACAGTATTTAAGCTTTGGGGTTTTATCTTATCCTCCCGTGGTCCTTGACACAAACGGCACTAGAATGCGCACGCTCTGTTCCTTGTAGTCACCAGACACCAGCGGCACGCAGGGCAAAGCATGCTGGGAAGCACTTCGCGTTAAGACTTTTCTTTTTCAAACAGAGCTTGTTAAATCGCAGGCCGAGTTGACAAATTTCATGGCTTAGTCATGGCTAACATATCAGATTTCACGGTTTGACGGAGATTAACAAGAAAATCATATTAGAGTTACAACTATTAGTAGATTCTTAGATATTTGGTAAAGAAACTCCAAGCTCTCCAAACTCCACTGCCCGCCGCGCACCAGGGTCACCTTTCCTCCCCCCGCAGAGCTCCCCTGAACCCCGGGACAGCAAATGGGAGCCTCCAGGTCCCCAGTCCCCTCCTGCCTGTCTCAGCGCCAGCCGGGGCCTGATGGGCTCCAGGGAAGGGCTAGTGGTGGGACAAAGTGAGGTTTAGCCCTTGGGACCCATTCCTAAGGGCGCAGGGAGAAAAACGCACACCCTGCTGGCCCGTGACCCCCACATTGGGCCCTAACATCCATGCACCACGGAGAGGACGAATTGTCCTAGTTGCTAAGGTATTTTAGGCAAAAATTAAGTCTTCACTTCTGCTCAGGAGGCGGTTGGGCAGAGGCCTGTTGGAAGGGGTGGCAGGGAGCAGACTTCAAAAGCCTGCTGAGGCCCAGCCATTTGGCCCGAGGGCTCTGCATAACCTCGCTGGGCCCGG
Source organism: Miniopterus natalensis (assembly GCF_054644295.1). Taxonomy (NCBI): domain Eukaryota; kingdom Metazoa; phylum Chordata; class Mammalia; order Chiroptera; family Miniopteridae; genus Miniopterus; species Miniopterus natalensis. The sequence continues at coordinate 38,743,349 of NC_142095.1, forward strand.
GCCCCCCTGCCTGTCAACTTTGCATAAAAGACAGCCAATTTGTCAGCCATTTGCTTTAATTCCCTCTCCCAGTCTCCCCAATGATAAACCCCCTACATCTTCTGGTCTTCAATATCATATATCGGACTGGAGCAGGGAAACTCACCGGCGGCGCGGACCCGTTTCCTTCCCAGGCGACCCTCCTGGGTCTTATAGGATGTCCTTAATCAGAACCACATGACTGGGCTAGAGGAAGTCCTCACCCAGACGCTGGCAGGACACCGGGGCAAATTAGTTTCAGAACCTGGAAGGTCAGGCTGGGAATAAAAGCTGCAGTTATCTATTGTGTTTTCTTTAGTTGAGACAATTAAGGCGGGGTGCCTAGCTCTTGAGAAACAAAGATCTGGGGAAGCGGCGGCCACTTGGGAAGGAACGCCACTGAGTGCTGGAGCGCAGTGGTCAGTTGTGGAAGCTGAGACTTCCCGTTCCAGGTATTCTGGACCTGAGCGAGGATTTTCTCATTTTACCCAGAAGGTTTCTATATTTCAGTAGCTCCCTAGATTGGTGAAATGAAAGATAGCTAAGGTATTTACAAGTTTAGTCAAAAACTATAGTTGTCAACTAAGTGTGTGTGTGTGTGTGTATGTATACATATATATATAAAAACACATACACATATATATATCAATGCATATGTGTGTTAGATAAATAAAGCATATTTCAATAATAATAACAATAACAGCTACCATTTGTTATGACAGGCACTATGCTAAACACTTCCCATGCATTATTTCATTTATGCTCTCAACTGACTAGCATGGCAGAGACTATTGTTGCTCCTATTTTACATATGAAAAAACCCCTTTCGATTCGCCACAAAGTTAGCCATAAAGCCATCAGTTGGACCCAGGGGCGCTGACTCCTGAGCCGTGTTTGTGACCACTGCGGCACTCTGAGCCCTGGACATCCTCAGCAGTTCCACTGAGATGAGTGCCCAAGGTGTCTCTGAAAGATGTAAATTTCCTGGGGAGTAGGGATGACAGGCATATTACTTCACTAACACATGAGTGTGAGAGTTCTGCCTCCAAGGCTTTGCAGGGGTGAGAAAAGGGAGAAGTTGTTGCAGAAACCCAAGACCCACTTCCTTCACAATTTCGCCCAGGACTAGCCTGCCTGGGGACACTCCAAGAACCAGGGGGCTTAGTGGAAACCTGTCCCCCATCCAATTTCAGACTGACAGCCTTCCCTTCTCATGAATGGAATTGCCCTGGAGATTTGAGGCCAGAAACATTTCCAGTGTGCCTCTACCTTAACTAACACCGTGGGGGCAGCTAACAATTACAAAAGGAATGAACTTTTTCATCAAACGCCCTTCCATAAAACCATTTCCCAGGAAATGTAACACAGCATGGAGCTAGCCGACTGCAATTTTCCACCAACAATGAGCATCGTGGGGCACAGGTACTATATTTAAACGATTTTCCTCCAGCTTTTTGGCAAGACTCCCTCTCAAGGAGACTTAGGGTTGGGCTGAGGTCTCATTCCCCTCCAGCCAGCAGGATTGGAATGTTTAATACAGCCCTGTGTCTTCAACACCCATGTGTAAAACGCCAATAAACAAGCCGGCAAAGACCTGCAGGCCTAATTGCCTTTTAACTCCACCAAGATGATAAACTCCCAGAGCAAGGAAGGAAAGACTCCCAGGGATTTAACAAGTTTATCTGCCTGCCACTTGAACATTTTCTGTCTGCCTACACTTCAGTGAATTCACCAATAAAAGGATAAAAGGCCCCGAACCTCAGGCCCCTCGATGGCCCAAAAGCCCCAGATTCAAGACGTATGGCCCTCAAAAGTCAACCCACTAACCGAATTCTGCTTGCCCATTTCTAGCACCCGCCATTTCCTGTTTATTGATCACGGCTTACAAATCTTCACCTCCAATAAACGAAATTGTTCTCACAAGAAAACTGGGAAAAGCAAGTCATCCAGAAACCTCTAAAATTCAAGTCAGGGGACTTCGCTGACCAGAGAGAAGCCATATGGGTCTTGGTGGTGGAAGAATGGAATATGGTCATTGGTGGTGATGAGCATTGTGCTCACTTCTGAAGGACATTTTTCATCTCTCCCTCCCTGAACTGACTTTCATGTTCAGCATTTTAGTTGTTTTTGTTGGTTTGTATCCTACCACCCAGAAGAAAAAGCCTGAGGACTCTGTACCAATTGCAGTTAACCTGGAAAAGCAAAGTAAAACAAAACTAAAAGACTTGGGGGTAGCACAGCAAGGTGGTGCCATTCAAGACGTAAGCATGAGGGTGAATGGGCGTAACCTCTCTGGGGCCACTTCACTAAACTTATCAACATACATGTGCAGCTTCCTCTGGGGGGGTTTATTCTAAAGAAATTGTTGGTAAAGTGCATAAAGGTGTAGCCCAAGGAGCAGCAGCATTTGAACAAAAACATTTACAAAGAACTAAATGCCTCGCATTAAGGACTGGTTGAATGATGCAAAATTTTTATGCTCTGCAGTTATAAAAATGATGCTATAGATACATATCAATCAGTGTGGGAAGGTGTCCAACATACTATGTTAAGTTCAAAGAGCAAGTTATAAAGTATTTATAACATGGTTTCACTTTTATAAAGAGGCTAGATATAGGTAAAAGACTGGGAAGACACATGAACTCATCCAAATGTCAGTATTTCTAGATGGTGGACTTCTGCAAAGACTTTTGAGGTATTTAAAATTTTTAGTAATGAAAATGTATTTCCTTTAACATCAGTGAAAGCACTAAACCTAAAAAAGAAAACATCTCAACACCATCAACACCACCATCACCACCACCACCATCACCACCACCATCACCACTATCTCCATCATCACCACCACCATCACCACCACCATCACCATATCCATCATCACCATCACCACCACCATCACCACCATCACCACTATCTCCATCATCACCACCACCACCACCACCACTACCACCATCACCACTATCTCCATCATGACCACCACCATCACCACCACCACCACCACCATCACCACCATCACCACTATCTCCATCATCACCACCACCACCATTACCACCACCACCATCTCCATCACCACCACCACCACCACCACTATCTCCATCATCACCATCACCACCACCAGCACGACCACCACCATCACCACCACCACCATTTCCATCATCACCACCACCACCATCACTGCCATCACCATCACCACCAGCACCACCAGCACCATCATCACCATCTCCACCATCACTATCATCACCATCACCACCAGCTGCATCATCACCATCACCACTCTCTTGATCAACAGGAAGAGAATCACAACTAAAATAACTTATAGAAAGAAAGATCCAGCTTTCCTTTCTCAAATAACATTTAAAAATTTGGTCTTGATTTATCAGCACATATAATTGTTGTTCAAGTGTATTGTCTGATGAGATGAGAATGAATGGTAAAATTATAAGTGGGCTCAAAATCCCAAAGGTGTATTTCCCAGGTGGCCCATGTTTCTCTCTCCCCTCAAATCAGGATACAAACATCCAGAGCTCCTCTATTAAGCCAACTTGTTCCACTTAATAAAACAAGAGCAGCTCTAGAGTAGGGTGCTTGCCAAATGAAAAATCTGAAGCACTATTTTTCTATTAAAATCTCGTCCATGTTTTTCCTATTGGAACCTGGAAACTGGACAAATTCTGAAGGAATCCAAAGGAATTTCTTTAGAAAAGAATTCTGTTAACACCAAAAGCTCCCCAAGCACTACACAAAGCAAATGCTAGATTGCATTACGATGAGATGTAAAAGCAGGGGTTCAAACCCAGAATGACCCGCGAAGGCAGAGTGTGTCCTTCGCACAGGCTTAGTGCGCATTGGGGCTTATGCGTCTGTACACTTATCCCCATGCGTTTCTGCATCTCCCTTTCATAATTTCATAATCAGTTCCAGATTTTCTATTTCTCTCCCATCGCAAGGCACAGAATTCTGGATTTGGGAGATGCAAGGTTTAAGAGTATATAAGTACAATGGAAAGTATGATAAAAATAAAACAAAAATTGAAGTTTTGCATGATACCCGCTGAGAAGCAACAAATTGAATGCACACCTCGGGACCCACTGGAAACTGTGAGAATGTTGGATACATGTTAGAACATGGACACATGTGCAAGAATTTCATGTGTAAAACTGTTAGAACATGGACATGTGCAAATATTAGAACATGGACACATGCAAGAATTTCATGTGTAAAATTGTTAGAACATGGACACATGTGCAAATATTAGAACATGGACACATGTGCAAGAATTTCATGGGTAAAACCGTTAGAACATGGACACATGTGCAAATATTAGAACATGGACACATGTGCAAGAATTTCATGTGTAAAACTGTTAGGACATGGACACATGTGAATTTCATGTGTAAAACTGTCAAAGCATGGACACGTGCAAATATTAGAACATGGACATGTGCAAGAATTTCATGTGTAAAACCGTTAGAACATGGACACATATGCAAATATTAGAACATGGACACATGTGCAAGAATTTCATGTGTAAAACTGTTAGAACATGGTCATGTGCAAATATTAGAACATGGACACATGTGCAAGAATTTCATGGGTAAAACCGTTAGAACATGGACACATGTGCAAATATTAGAACATGGACACATGTGCAAGAATTTCATGTGTAAAACTGTTAGGATATGGACACATGTGCAAGAATTTCATGTGTAAAACTGTTAGAACATGGACACATGTGCAAGAATTTCATGTGTAAAGCCGTTAGGACATGGACACGTGTGAATATTAGAACCCGGACACATGTGTAAGGCTTTCTCGTGTAAGACAGCCCTTTGTTTGGGACTCCTTACCCATGAGTGGAGCTGTGGGAAGCTAAAAGCGCTCCTGCGTGCTCTGCTACATCAGTGATAGGTCTGTCTGCCAAAGCCCTATAATGCTACTCTCAAAATTCAGAACTCTGTCCCTGGTAAACAGAACACGTTAATCTAGGATAAAGCACCTCAAGAGTTCAAAGACAACTGGCCTCTCTCTGGGTTTCCACTGGAGGTTTCTTTGAAGGATTGTTCTCAAATTCAATAAAGAAACTTCTCTGACTTCACAGGCTTTGGCGTTAAATAGATAACCTGAGCTCTTCATTGCCCTGCAAAATGACCGTTCACCTTTGAAGCTCTGCAAATTGGGATTAAACTGGTTGTTTGCCTTTTACCCCAAAGATGACTCCTTCTATTGATCACTGGGTCCCGGGCAATCACCGGGTTGACCAATTATATCAAATTTATTGCTATAACGTGTCTCTTTCAAAATGCACTTCCTTTTGTGGGTCGGCTTTGTTAGCATTTTTGCTTTAGATGTAGTAGTCCCGCTTGATATTAATGCCTTCCCTCAGCAAAAGACTTCGGGAAACATACCATGTTTGAAAAACCCAATTTTAAATTTCAACTGCCTTGAGAGGTACGTGAGATTATTAGATGCATAAAATAGATGCATAAACTCCCTACTCAAAGGCCGCAGAGGCCGAGGTGTCTCATCAGGCCCTGGTCGGCTCTTCAGAGCTGCATTTACTTGCTTTTCACAATGACTCTGCACATTCCAGAGAGGCCTCGGCATATACACACACCAGCCTCAGCTTCCACCCTCTCACCCCGCCGCCTGCTTCCTGCGCACCCCGTAATCTAAAACATCTCCTCTTCACAGGTATATGGTCTTGGATTTGTCACGGTGGGCGCGAGACTTTACAAGACCAATAAAATGACAGCTGCGTAGAGGGGTCTAGGTGGCTTTTACCGGCTCTGAAACACCACTGCCTTTAACTCCCAGGGATCAGGGACTTGAAAGCACTCTGATTCACTCAGCTCTGGGTCTGCCATAAAGTTAAGGCTAATCAGATTTCCCCCAACTTGCAGCCCTACCTTAAATCCCCAAGCTTCTCCTATGCAAACTGCACTGATGGAAGATGTGATTATGCCTTCTCAGGTCGTAAATTCTCGATATTTATAACATAACTGTTGTCATTTAGGTCAATTAAGATGCTTTTACTGGCTCTGAACAACTACCTATGGGTCTTGTCCAATACTCTGACAGTGGTTTATGACCCCTAGGGTGATTTTATCTTACAGGGATATGAAAGATGGCTGCAAGCGAAAATAGTCATGAGACTCCTGGAGCAGTTTCCCCATACGATGCTCAGCTATGCCCATTTCCAGTCTGTCTATCCCTGGAAGCTCAGACCCCTTACTTATCCATAAAAAATGCTGCTTGACTCTAAAAATTTCCCTTAGACTTGGTTTCTTTGATCACCTTTTCTCCTCCAGAAACCCAAGAGGGGAGATAACACCTCCTGAGACTCCAAGATAAAATTCCCCAGTGGCGGGCTGGCCAAATACCCAGCTGGGAAACGCCAGACCTTCCCAAGTGCATATGTCCCCTGAGACAAGTGGGTTTTACTTTCACCTGGGGCAAACTGGTCCCTCATGACAAGCAGAATAGGGGGACAACAAAGAAAGATGGAATACATTTGGGGATTTCAAATAGACAGGTTGCAGCTTCTTTTCCCTTGAGGAATATCACTTATTTACCACAGTTTTCCTCAAGCTGTTTCTTTTAACAAGGCCCCTGGACACCCTCTATAGTCCAGGCACCGTGCTAGGTGGGGATACAGAGATCAAGGAATTCTCAGGCTGTCTGTAGACACAGGGACACATGAATAATTAAAATCCAAAGTGTTAATAAGCAACAGGAGAGTCCTGCATAGCAAATTCTGAAAGCCCCGAGAAGTGGCATTGCTACATTTAGATGGGAGGGAGGTGGTAACGGAAGGTCCCTTGGGAAAAGGATTCCTAGTCTGAGTTCCATGCATGAGACAGCTGGGCCCACTGGGAGGAGAAGCATTGCCAGCAAGGAGAGCAAGAGCAAAGGCGTGGGCCTGAGGGGGGCATGGGACGCGTGGGAATGCAAGCAGGGGGTGTTCTGGAGCATCACGTGCCGGATGGGCCAGGGTGAGAGCCGAAGCTGGAATGGAAAACCAGGGCTAGACTGGTAGGACTTTGCATTCGTGTTACATAAGCTATTACCTTTCTTATTCAAAGGAGACCTAATATAATGGCACCCTTTTCACAAAACCAACTGGAGGTAGTTGAGTAGGAACTTTTATTTTTTTTCTCACCCAAACCTACTTGCTCCATGCCTCCATTAACAGCTAGCACTGTAAAATCCACCAGTCTAACTCGACAAACATAACTCTTTGAACCTCCAGTCACACCTCCCTTGATAGAGGACACTTTGCTTTTGATGACCAAACCAGCACTCTTTGCAGAAGCCAGGTAAAACATCTCAAATTCTACCTGGCAAACATTTACTAAGTGCTGACTCCATACAAGGCGCTGTGGTCAGATGAGTCAGAAATGTGGTGGAGGAAGCATGACCTCAGCATGCAGCGTGATTTTGAGGTGCACAGTGACACACCCTGGGTCTTAACATTTAAAGGGCTTTTTTATCAATTGGATTTTTTCTTGCATTACTGATGATGATAATCTGGTTGGATTTGGCCAAAAACACCCAAAAAATACAACATCTACTAGGCAAAAGGAGGGTACCAGTGTGAAAATTGTGCTCCAGCAATAGCATTTGAAAGTTTGCAGCTTGGAAAGTGCAAGCTACCAGCAATTTCCCGAAATTAGCTGCTAAATGTACTGCAGGGATCCAGGGTCAGAAAGTGACAGTGTTGACCCAGGCAGTCACGAGTTTCTCAAAACAATCACACTGGAGTTCATTCTCAAGAGTAGAAGTTTTTGCTGCTGCTAAAAATTTTAAAAACTTGGCTTTGCTTGTTTTTGCATATTCTACCTTGTTCCAAAAAAGGATTAAAGCACCTAATACCAAAGAGAAGAGGCTCTTATTTCTGGAGAAAGGAGGAGTGAGGGCTTGAGTCACACCCACCAAGCAAAGGTCAAGTTGGTTCCAAGTGGGACTTGGATAGTGCTGATGAAACTTGTAACGTTTTTCCAAAATAGAATATCCTGATTTAAAGCAGTTCTGCAGCTGCTAGACGACAGGGCCGAGGAGCTGAGGACCCATTGCAAGAGGAAGCCTGGGAACCACGAGCTTCATCAATTGCATAAAAATCTCAGATAAAGCCTTGGCTGGCTTGGCTCAGTGGTTGGAGTGTTGGCCTGTAGACTGAAGGGTCACGGGTTCAATTCCCAGTCAAGGGCATGTGCCTCAGTTGCAGGTTCAATCCCCAGCCCTGATCGGGGTGGGTGTGGGAGGCAACCAACCGATATGTCTCTCTTGCATTGCTGTCTCCCCCCTCCCCCCGAAAAGCAATGGAAAAAATATCCTCAGGTAAGGATTAAAAAAAAAAAGGAAAACTCAGATAAAGAATCCAAGTGTGTTCGTTAATTCTCTTTGCTCAGATGGGTATTTATCTGACCCACAGGACAGTGTCAGGCAGCACAGTGCAGTGTGGGGGCGCTGGCTTTACTGCCCGGCTGGCATTTCAGTTTCAGCATTTGGGCACGTCACCCGATCTTTCTGCACATGTAGGAATAGCAGTGTTCACATCAGGGGATTACTGTGAAGAGCACAAGAGTTAATACATGTAAACAGTGCCTGGTGCACATTAAGTGCTCAATAAATGTTAGCTCTAATGACTAATTTCGAGACCACTGCTTTGTCATAAGGAACTTATAGTCCAGCTGGAAACAAAATGGTCATAGAGGAAACCATTGTGCTCAAGAAAAGGAAATGCTGGGGTAAATTAAGTTAGGACTCTAAGAGCCTCAGGAGGTCAGGAGAGGGGGAGGTAATGACATTGTCAAAATTTTACAAGGGGCTGGATCCAATAGGCAGGATTTAGACAGAAATAGGGCATTTCAGATAATGGCAAACAATAGTCACGAAGACATGGAAAAAGAATAAACGCTATATATTTTTAGAGGGGGGAAAACATCTCATTATCTGTGAATGGTGGAAAACTCATAAAAACTGCCCAGGAAACCTTAGGGAGGAATAAAAGGACAGGGCAGAGGTACCGAACCCAACGTGGTTGAAAATAGGAGGCCCTGGCGATCTGGCCTCGGGGGAGGGACTCAGAGGAAGTGGGGTTCAGGAAGGTGAGCCCGGTGAGGCGCGCAGGTTAGGTGAGCTGGGAAAGCTCTGGGTCAGGGAAACCGCCAAGGGGCCGAAAGTGGAGGATGGAGGGCGGGAGAACCGGCTGCCTTGCTCCGTGATCAGACATCTAGCCCGGGGCAGTAAATGCACAGGATCTGGGGTTCCAGGCGAGGGGTCTGAGGCCCAGCACCGCCGCTCAGCAGGCCTGAGCTCACGGCACCCACTCAGAGTAAGCGCAGCTCCCTCCTTTGCAAAATAGAAGCAAGAGCGCTTGACGTCACATGAATGACTCCTGGCTCATCCCAAGTGGTCAAAATGTGGTAACCGTTTCTTTGGTGTTGGTATAAAGAAAGAGAAAGAAAAAAAACCAAGAAACTAGAAAACAGAGGTTCTCCTGTACCTGGTCCGTAAGCCACTGACCAAGACCCAGGCCTGGCCTTTTCCTGGGGACCTCATTAATTTTAATATCAGCCATTTAGTGCCTCAGAGACAGACAGAGGTGTCAGTGTGAATGGAGACTCATTCGTTGTTGCCCCTCCATCACATAACAAACTCACACTCACGTCCATCTCAACATGGAGACTGAGCCTTTCCAAAAATATCAGACCAAAGGAACATGGGGATAACTTCGCTTCATTTAAAAGAAATAGCTTAAGATTAAAAAAGGTAAGTACTTTGCACTTTATTTCATAAGAAGAGGGAGGAAAAGAGATGACACATTGTACCAGTGATTACCTGCCCATTTTAAGCCCTGTCAGCAACACAAAGACTTAAACCAAAGCTAAATCCAGGGCGCATTATCCCGCTAAGCCCCGGTGTTAACTCCAGGGACTGGAAGGCTTGTCTGCGTTTCTGCAGGAGGTTCGTGGTGGGTTCAGAACACTTTTAAAGAAGCGCCCTATTATCTCAGGTAGGTGTGTTCTGGAGAACCTAAACTGAATGTTCTTTTGTTTTAGCTCCTGAGAAACGTTCCTCATCTACCTGAGTTTCCCGAAGTCCGTCTTGCACAATGCAGGTCGGAGAGGTGGGTCGTGCTTGGCCTAATCGGCCTGGAATGAAAAGCCGAGGAAGAGGGTAACAGTGAGATTCTGCGTCAGCACGTGCCCTTTTGACCCTTGCAGGAGTGTTCTTGATGGCCTTGCGTCTGCCGGCTTTCGAGTCCCTGTTAAGCTGTGAGGGATTTGAAAACAGAGTATTGAGAAAAGCCACAAAATCAAAGAAGACCGGGCAAGATGACCTGCTGCTGATTAGTGCTGATCATCAGCTCTGGTGGTCACCAGTGAAAGGACTTCTGACCCTTCAAGGAACCAGCAGGAGAGAAATGATGGAGTAATGTCCCTAAATCTGCTACAGCATGTTCCCCAAGGAAGGGCCCCTCCAGTCCACAGACTCTCCTGAACTAGGGCATGCCTGAGCAATTATTTTTTCCATCCTTAATACATGCGACTGAGTAATATTATGACATAAATGAGCTTTTACAAGCCAGCCCTGCTTCCTTAATGAATATAGCTCAAGCCAGTGATTGCTTTGTTTGCAGAAGGAAATAAATGGCTTCTCAAGGTCCTCTGGGTAAGGTGGCATTGGAAAAGGAGCCTCTCAGATGCACTGTACAGACGAATTGCTACTGCTTGCCAAAGACAGAAAACCCAGAGAAATACCTTTAGCTGCCACGGAAGCTCCGCAAATACTACTCACAACATGTCATCTGTGCATAAGGTCACAGGTTGCAGGATGTCTTGGACCCGAGGTTCTGTTCAACATGTAAGACCCATGTGCCCTTGGGCAAGTAACAACATCTCTGAGTTTCAGTTCCTAGCCTTTGAAGTGGAGCCAGTATCTACTTGCCTCATGGGACATCATACAGGCCGAGCGAACTAATGCCCAGGAAGCATTTAGGTTATGCTTGATGTGAGAATCATTCTAGAACAGTAGCTATTGCTATTAATGTAAAATCCAGAAAAGCACAGCCTACTCCCTGGACAGCATTGTTATTCAGGCCTGGCAGTGAGTTCTTTCCAGTGGAGAAATCTTCCCTGAACAAGACAGGGGCAAATCAAAATTTGGCCTCAGCTCCATTATAATGTTGGGTCAACTGTTTCTCTAGAAATTTGTCTTTTCTCCAGGTCTGTTTAACAATCACCTTTAGCACAGCAGGTCAGCTAGGCCATGTAGGTGATCCAGTATTGTCACTTCAGTACTTGGAAACTATAAATGTGTAGACAAGAGTAGAGGGAAGACAACTGACTCAAAGCTAGGAACCCTGGGACCAAAGAACTGCCCAGGCCTTTGAAAACCTTTCAGTGTAACTGCTTCATATTAGAGACAACAAGAGGGAAAGTGTTTTGCCTTCGGATGCAGGTCAGGAAAGGGACAGAGGAAGGTCTAAAATCTTTCATCCAGGACTTTCTGGCCATTGCTATTTTTAATTAAGAGATCAGATGTTCCTCAGAGGTTTAGTAGGAATTGACTGAAGAATCATCTTGACTTAGTGTCATTTTTTTGGTAGAGAGGAAGATCGAGGGGTTATATTTTAGCTACTGATTCAGTTCCTTCAGTGGTTACTGATATATTCAAGTTGGCTTTCTATTTTGTTTTGAGTCAGCTTTGGAAATGTTCATCTTTTCAGAACATTGCTCACTGTATTTGGTTTTTAAAATGTATTGGCACAAAGTTATTCATAACGCCTTATATAGTAAAAAAGTCTATATTACATCCGTAGTTCTGACCTTAATTTTCTTCCTAATAAGGCATTTTGTATCTTCTCTACTTTCTCTGTTTTATTGAACCTAGAAGAAGGTTAGACTATAGAAGAGACGCCCAACAGAACTTTCTGCCACAATGGAAATCTCCCATTATCTGCTTTGTACGATATGAATAGGTCTGCACTGTCCACTGGCCATTGGCTCAATGTGATATTGAACCTTTCAAATATGACTCATGACGGAGCAACTGGATTTAAAATTTAATTTTAGTTAACTTAAATTTAAATAGTGACATGTGGTTACCATATTGGATCTTTTCAAATATTCAGCTTTTTTGTTTGGATCATTTCTTTTTATCATTGTTGTTTTCAATTTTATTTATTTATGCAATTGACTTTTACAAAAGATTTCCTTCTTTTTACTTTGTTTACTCTGTTTTTTATGAGGACCAGTCATTAGTCAAGAAACAGTCCTGTGCAGGGTTCTTTCAAGGCCTGAATTCCTTCTTCCTTGGATTTGAGTCCCAAAGGCTTGGTAGGAAAGGTCTGTGAAAAGGTGATTGAAGACAGAAGATGAAAAGCTAGAGGCCTCCCAGATGAAAGCCAAGCCAGAAACCTGGCTGTTAAGAATATTTTCTCCCTTCAGAAAAATGAATTAGTTGAATCCAATGTGACACTGAAAGGAAAATCAAAATGCTTGAAGAGCAGGTTGTGGACTTGAACTCCCATGTAACTGGATTCCTCCTTGGGACTTACGGCTCCGACACATGATCCTTTGTAGAGAGGGTCCTGCCAGCCCTGTTGAAATCTGGACACCATGGGCCTTTTTATATGGGGAATTTTTTAATATAAATGGAGTTGAGAACCAGGAACTGAGCTATCCAGGGATTTCTGCCATTTGGGACGAAGAAGTGGGGATAGAAGCAACAGGAAAAAGAAGCAGATGAACTACTGTAAACGGACAAGAAGAAATCTCCTTCTGCCTGGAGGGAGTCGGTCTCCAGGCTTGAAGATGAGAACCACCCTCCATAAAGCAAGAATTCATTACACTTCCAGTCCCCCAGGCCTCACTAGATCTTGAGCCAACATGCAATATATATTGTGAAGCTCGGTATCAGAAGGGATGCCAGGGCAGTGGGGTGACCGGGAGGCCGCGGCAACCAGAGCCCATCAGAAGCCACTGAGCGATGAACTCTGGAGGGCCGAGGCCGTTTTTGCTTTGATGCCTGGGGATGGGAGGAAGGGAGAGGCTTATTCCAAAGGGACTCTAAAATGCCAGAGATAAAGGGAAGGAACCTGAAACAATGAAACTTATGGTGACTTGGAGAGCACTTAAAGTAAAGTAGGTCCACGATTTTGAGTTTTTCTGGTGATTTTACTACAGTAATTCAAGACTTCTTAGAATATTCCTTGCCTCTTGCTGCTTTTGGATTGTACTCCAAATGGCCAAAGAATCCTAAAAACTTACATTATGTAATTATACCCAGAAAGCTACAGACTCAGGTATTAGCTGTTCCATGATAATTTATCTTATTAAACAACCAATTACAGTTCCAGGCGCTGTGCCAGGGGCTGGGCTCACAATGGTAACCCATACAGATAAAGGTACTTCTCATGAATGGATATTGTACTGAAGACAGGCAGACATGTTCGCAAATAAATAGCATAATTCACATGGTGACAAGTGCTATCAAGAGTACAAAACAGAGGCATGTGATAGGGAGGGTCTGGAGGGCAGCGGGGAACTTCAGATGGTGTGGTCAGATAGGGACACTTCCAACAGTAACATCTAAGCTGAGACCTACCTGGTGAGGCGTTAGTCTTACAAAGAGAGAGGGGGATAGGTTCCAGGCACAAGAGACAGAAGGCTCAAAAGTTCTGGGGTGGAAATAAACTTGGGATGTTGGGGGACAGAAAGAGAGACAGGGTTCCAGGAATGCAGTGAACAAGGGCACGGCCAGGAGAGGAAAAAGAAGAGATACCGAGGCCAGACCAGAGGGACTCTCAAGAGTCAGAGTAAGGGCTATGGATTAATCAGGGCTCATGAAATGTTTAAGGCCATTCTCCTAACATATACTGTTCAGCTAAGGCAGTTTTTACCCTTCCTTAGTGACTCTCAAAGCATATAATAGACCTTGATCCGGGCAAGTTTTCCTCAAAGAAAGGGCAGATCACATTGGTGCTTTTCACTCAATTAGTTGGGCAAGAAACCAAGTTCTTCCAAGAACTCCCCATGTGTCTCTGACCATCAAAGACACTACTATCGGGGCTTCACAGAGCTCAGGGGCCTCCCTGGTGGGCTCACGGTCAACTCGGGGAGGCCCAAGCCCCTTGGCAATCACCCCTGCTTCCGCCTCTGGGTTTTACACAAAGATTTTTTTCCCCCTCTGCCACTGGGAAAAGTACATAAAAATAGGTGTGCCACTTGAAAATTAAACAAAGAATAAGTCTCCAGGGCAGCTGGGCTGTGATCTAGATAACACCGGAGAATCTGAGAGTGGGAAGTCACGTAACATAAAAATAAGAAAGCAAGAAAGAATCGTGGCAGTAATGATCGGTTTGGAAAAAAAAAAAAAAAGAGAGAGAGAGAGATGGAAAGAATTTGGAAGGTAACAACTTCCAGATGGTCCTGGTGGTGAAGATAGCTATATATAGAGAAAGAGGGGCTAATTAGTTCCTGGGCCGAGGCCCCAGTTTCTGTTAAGTGAGTGATTGTCTCGTGGTGGTTTAGTTCAATACTAGGGGACACACACCACATCGCGAGTAAATTAAGTATTTGGGGTTTTTTTTCCCCAAGCAATGGGAATTGCCCAACCTTAATACAATTAATTAAGACTCAATGAATGTTTAATTTAGTTCTGGTGCTTGTACCAGGGACACAATGGGCTCTTTGTTTTGGTCAAGGCTCCTAAATATTGGAAAAAGGGAGACGGGCGGAAAGAGAGCAAGGGTTGTCAACAGCTTTTCCCCAAATGCTCAGATGCACAAGTTGGTTTCCAGACCTAACAGCCAATTCCATGAAACCCAAGAGATTGCCCTAGAAAGAGGCAGTGGACCTTCCAGGAGAAAAGGAAAAATATTGCCTCACGCCTCTGGGTTGGCACCGAAAGTTACAAGCTAGTCTTTCAAACACCTTCTCCAAAGCTCCGGCTCTGCCAGCTAAATGGACCATCTTTACAGTGCACGCTCAACTACACTCTCACTTGGTTTCTTCCCGTTTTTGAGTTAGGAGCTCTTGGCAGCAATAAGAAGGTTTGAGAAAATGTAGGCAGTAGGAAGCATAGTTGGAAGGCTCCTTCCAGGATACTGTGACCAAGTGGACCGCTTTGGGCCACTAACTATCAACTGGCAGCTGGACAACCGTGTGGGGATTTTTATCACTACTGAATCCACACTATTGGCTCCTGAGAGAATTCCACAAAGAACAACAAAAACAACATTAAAAAGCGCTCTGTTTACTGTGTATCTACTGTGCATTAGCCCCGCGGGTGCTGCTCCATGCAGATTATCTCACTTAACTTTTGCAACAAGGTTGAGAGGCCAGAGTCCTTGTCATCCCCTATGGAACACATGTGGACGCTGAAGCTTTGAGATATTAAGGCCTTTGCCCAAGATCTCGTAGTTAGTAAATGGAGGAGCTGGGATTGCAACCAAGGATGCTTGATCCTGGAGCCTGCACTAGCTCTTGCTCACGCCTGATACTGGGCTAAGTTATTCATTAAGTGAACTCCCACTGGGTGGATGAGCTAGAGGGATTGCCAAACAGCTGGCTTTCTCCATGCACACCAGCAGAGGAAGGCTTGATGTTTAAGCCAAAGAGCAAATGTGTGCTGTGTGCCCATGTACATACCAACTTGCAGAGCTGGCAAGTGGTGAGAACTACCAATGGATCCACAGAACAATGGCTTCCCATCTTAGTTAAGTTGGACAAGAAAATTACCTGGCTGGAGAAGAGAAGCATGTGAGGCTAAAGTCGTTTTTTTCCTGGAATGTAGTCCTGTTCACTCTTAATCCACTGCTGGAAGGCTGTCAGACTCTGGGAGACAGGGGGAGATGGAGTTAAGGAGGCAAGGGTTATGACCCAAATTCCCATCTCTCCTTTCTCTTAAGTCGGTTTCAGTGGCAGTCCAAGGGGTGACCCAAAGACGTCTGGTTTGGCCATGTGTTAATTATTTCCCACCATCACCCTATCCTATAGGACCTTTAGTAGCCTGAGGTGATTGCAGTCAACCTAGGACTTTCAGACTACTCAGAAGATGTAGCTCATCTAAACTATCATTACATTATACAATTTAGAGCTGGGACTCTCGGGGATAATTTAGACCAATATCTTCTTCCTCCTAATGACCACCAATCTATAGCCAAGATCCTCAATACCACTCTGTGGAAGGAAGGAATAGAAGAAGGGAAGTTGGTTAGCTACCCAAGTTCCTAAGAGGTTAAGTGACCTATGAAGGTCACCAGATTAGCGGCAAAAGCAGGACAAGAGCACCAGCATCCAAATTCCCAGTACGCGGTCTTCCCATTGTATCCTCTTGAAAATCTACAAGTTGACCATATGTCCATCTGTCTACCCAGTAAAGGAATCCTTATTGCCTTCTATCTGCTAGGCACTGGAAAGTGCAAAGATGAGTAACTCCCCTCTTTTGTGGGCTGTAAGAAAAGTAACCAATTCTTGTACTGTGCCTGGCCTAGAGAAGCCCTTGGTCAATGTTTGCTGCAGAGAAGGTGCTCCATAGCATTTGTTGAATGAATGAATCAATGAATCAATCAATTAATCAATGAACAAAAACAGAAGTGTGAGTCCAACATAATCTGTACTGCTGGGCTTTAAGGACACTAGGCAACAGGGTCTGTGGAGGAGTTATTCCCTCACATCACTTTTCCTAGGGGCTCTTGTGTTTGTTCAGGAGCAAAGATCTCAGGACTCTGGAATCAGAAGACTCATATTCGAATCCTTCTCTGCCATTTACACGCCCTATTTCCTTGGACAAGTCAGTATTTTGTTCTCTGTGACTCTTGTTCTGTAAGTGGGCAAACTGAGAGAACTTTCCTTGTTAGGCTGCTGGGAAGACTAGAACTTGGTAAAGTAAAATGCTCAAGAAATACAAGCAACTCCTGCCAGGAGTTCCTATCGGTCTCAACTAAAAGCTTCTCTATTTCATCCATCCGTCCATCCGCTCACTGGCCTATCAGCACTTCCGATTTTCCTGGCATTATCTCCACACTCTAGAAATACAAACACACTCAGTCCTCATAACAACCCTATGAGTCAGCTACTATTATCTTTCATTTTACAGACTAGGAAAACAAGGAGCAAAGAGAATAAATGGCTTGGCAAAGTCACACGGATGGAAAGTGGCCGAGCTGGGGTCCCCAGGGAAGCAAGCAGCCTGGCCCCAGAGTCCATGCACATGGTCACCATGATGTGCCACTTGCCAACAGTGGAAAGAGGCTGGCTTCCTGTCCCTGAAAACACGAACGGTCTTTTCACCACTATTCCTCCATGATTCAAAACTCAGGGACGGTAAGTTTCAAGAGATTAGTACCTTATACTTTCTTTAAGTGTGGTCTTCAAAATGTTCATGTGAGATGGCAAGGCAGAGGAGTGACAGTTCAGCAACACCAGGACCCCGGCGACCAGACGCACCACCTCCGTCCAGCTTGCGCCGAGGTGGCTTCCCAAACACGACACAGCTGGGTTGGCCTGGAGCCTTGATGTGGTGCCAGGGAAGGCACAAGATGTCCAGAAAACTCCGGTGGCATTTCTCACCTTGGAAGGCTCAGTCACTGCCTCAGGTGTCATCTTCTGAATTCTTTCCTATACATTCTAATTCTTTATCATCATAATCATATTTATAGTAATAATACAAATAATGGTCTTTAAATTTTAGCACAATAAGCCAGAAATTTCACATGTTATCTCATTTAATCTTCTAACAACCCCGTGAGTTAGGTGTTACTGCCCACATTTTAAAACTATATAGAGAGTTTCCTTTACTCTCTATCTATCCATCTGTCCAGCACTGTGACATGCCAGGACTGTGCCAGGCACTGGGGCTATGCAGACAAGCAAAACCAACCTCCTGTTTTCACGGAGGTTAATTAAGTAAATTCCACAAATAATGGTAACATGATAAAGGATATGAGGAGTAGGAAGGAGAGGCCATGGGCTATGAGAGCATAGAGTAAGGGGCCAGCCCAGGCTGGGTCCGGGGAAAATTTCCCCAGGGGAAGCAGAGGGGGGCATGGGTTGGAATGAAGTGGACCAAAGGGTGGGGGTGCAGGCGGCACTGCCTGGAATGATCCAGGCAACGGAAAGAGTGAGTACACACACAGGTTTGAGGGTAAAAAGAATTGTGAGACTTTCAAGCGAGGGCCTTGCCTGCCTTGCCCATGGTTAACCAGCGGTCCTGCGGGGAGTACAGCACACGGCCAGGTGGCCCCTTCCACTACACAGTTCTGCCTGCCCTTTGGATAGCACTCGGCCCCTTGACTCTCTCAGATAATACTTTTAGAAATTATACAATGACAAAAAAAGATCAGGAACACATTAACCTTTCAAAATTATTTCATATTTTATCAGCCATACCAAATCTACATATATTTGAAAAACAGTCTACTATATTATTTATTTATCAGTCCAGTGGACAGACTGGCACATTTGGGGATTTTATAAAATAACTCCATATCCCTTGCCCACAGGTTCTGAAAATGCAGAAACCACTGGCTGGCGTGTGTGTCTCCCTCTGCTGGGCTGTGAGCTCCTTAGGGGCTGCTCCTTACTTCAGTGCCTAGCATATAATTGGTGTTTAATTTAACATGTGTTGATGGAGCAGATACACATGTGGACACTCAGTGGCCTTTCATTCATTCAACAAATATTTATTGAGTGCCTACTCTGTGCCAAGCACTGATCTAGAACCTGAGACTGCAGCAATGGAAAAATGGGTGAAGTTTCTGCCCTTTTGGAGCTTACATTCTACTAATGCCACAAAGAATTAACACATTTCTCCTTTGACCCTTCATGCAAAAACAAAACTAAACCTTAAATGATTTTGTCCTTGATTCTTTTTAATCAAAATAAAGATGATTTAGATATGCATCTTTCCAGGGCCCTTTCCTTTCTGGCTACAGGCCTCACCATGAAATATACCATACCTGGAGTCAAGGGGCTCAGGTGGGAAAGGCCATGTGCTCTGTCTGCCTCCCGCACAGCTTGTTAGATGCTTCATTTGTGTTCTGAGACCAGGGACACTCCAAAGGAGCCCCTTCAGATGTGGTGAGTTTGTCAGCACTTATCAAGTGCAACTGGGATTTCTGCGTCAGGCCAGCTCAGCACAAAAGGGTCTGTCCCCTCCTCTTCCCAGGTAGGTGGGTTTACAGGGGACCTGAACGGGTGCTTAGGGATTCAGGTCGTGGAATGCCCCAGACATGAAGATGGTATATAAGAATCTGCTCATGCCGTAAGTAACAGGCAACAGTTGAGGTAATTTATTTTCTTTAAATATTACATTTTATGTAGCCATGTTTTTTCTCCCAGGCTATCCAATCCGCAGACTGCCTTGAAGCTACTTGGGATGTATGTACACCATCCATCCACGTTCTTACTATTTATTGGGACCAGCTTGCTCCATTTCTACAATCCTGTCTGAATCTACCTATTAAATATTGTCAGTCCCGGCTGTAACATAATCCTGGCTGAGATTCACATGCAAGATGTAATCTTGACAAGCCATTTGGAATCTCTTCTAAAAAAAAAAAAAAAAAAAGTAAAAGCCAGCATTCTTTCAGAGGAATGAATCAGTCTGATAAAAATGTCTACAGGGGAAGCCTAATCAGTTCACATGAGAACTTGTCAGTAGAACCTCTACTTAGACTGTAAGATTAAACCATCTCCATAAATTGTCATTAGCGGGAAGCGTGGTCCATTCAGCTAAGATGCTCTTCTCTTATTTCCAGTTAGAAACTCTGGTTTGCATTTCTCAGATGGGGAGGCTGGCAAAAGCCACTTCTAGAATGAGCATCAAAAACAAAATCTTACTTTTGCTCACAAATAATGGTTCATTATTAACCTGCAGGATGGCAGCTCTTCTCTCTCCCACGGCAGTTCGGAGAGTTCTGAAAAGAAAAACTGGCCTCACTTTATTATTTCCTTTTTTTTTTTTTTAAAACATCCTTTTTTTGACCTCTTATCCAGATAATCACCCACTGATTATTTTAAAGGTATGCTAATATTTAGACAAATCCTCCAAGATCTCTTTCAGGTTGGAACAGGAAATGCTTTATGTCATTTTAATGTTTATCAACATTAGCGGTGAAATCATGTCATTACAAGGGAAAACATTTTCAGATGATTTTTTGATACCGTCTAAAGCAATTAGTGTGTGAGTTCAGGGCGACGCACAATGAAGAACCATCTCAGCTGAGGCTTTGCCAAGTAAGGAGCGACTCCATGCACCCATCACATTAAATAGCAAGAGTTTCCATCCGAGATTGATAAAATAAATTGTTTTCAACATGTCTGTCTTTCTTCCCTTCTCACTGTGATCCATACTAACGGAGGGCGATAGGAACCAATGTGATTCTAGTCCTGGTTCTGCCACGTGCTGGCTGACTGACCTTGGGAAAGTCACGCAACCTCCCCACAACTTCCACTTCACCACCTGTTAAATGGGATGATGCCATCATCCACTCACACAGCTGTTACAAGGACTGGGCATAGCACCTGGGACACTTTGTGGGCTTAGCACAATGCATAGAGCACCTTAGATGCATAATTATTTGTTTCATGAATGTATCGATGAATGAATCTATTCCTACCAAAACTATAATGTTCTAAATCAGGGGCTGGCAAACTTTTCCTGCAAAGGGCCAGAGAATAAATATTTTAGGCTTTGCAGACCATATGGTCTCTGTCACAATTACCCAACTCTGGGATGTAGCATGAAACCAGCCAGAGACAATAAACAAACGGGCGTGGCTGTGTGCCAATGAAACTTGATTAGCAAAGGCAGGCAGGGGACTGGATTTGGCCTGCACGCCCCAGTTTGCAGACCCATGTTCTAAAGGCCTAGCCCGCTAATGACACACCAGACTAACTCTCAAGGTAAGGGCTCAGTCAGGACTTACAAGCCCAGTGCTAGATCGAGTCATTCAAAGGTTTCGAAACCAGGCAGCAATGAGAAGCCAACCCCTCCCAGCTTCATTCCAACAATTTTCCGGATCCTGTCACACTCTCCCTCCCCATGGTCAGGACCCTTTGGGGTCCCACAGGTATGCTGGGGTCCTTCCAACCATCTGGGGGCTCACCGTCCTGTAAACCAGCTTGTTTCACCCAGTTCCTCCTGGAGACCAGGCCTGTGGCAAGGCCCTGGCAGGTCAAAGGCCCTCCTGGAATGCACCCCTTCTTTTCGTACTCAAACCAGTGATGACCTGCTTTTGTCCAAACTCCTCAGAGCTGGAGATGGGGACTTTTTGGTTCACACCCAGGCAAAGAATTGGAATGGATGGGCCACAGAGGCAAGACGCTGAAAGAACGGCTGGAGCCTTGTTAAGGTAACATTTCTACGTGCTGAGCACCTACTGTGTTCCAGTCACTGCTGAGGGTCCCCCACCACCCACCCACTGACCCTTGGAGCTCAGAAAGCATGGAGGGATTACCCAAGGACACAGGCTGGGAGCAGGGACTGGTGCCCAAGCTGTTCTGACCCAGATTGACCAATTTAAAACCCAAGTTATGAAAAACCACTCTGCTCGCGGGCATAGTGGCAGCTCTAATCCATTCAGTTCCCACTGCAACCAGGCTTTCAAAGTTAGTGTAATTTGTAAGCATTTTACTTACTGATATCTTCACTTGTTTTTTTGCCACCTCCCCCAGTAGACTATAAATTCAAAAGAAACTGATCTGTATAATCAGCATAGTCCCTGGCACATTGTTTACTACATGTTCGTAGAATTAGTTAAGACAGAATAATAATGAGAATATTAGACAGTAGTTAATACTATTAGAATTTCATGGGAGGGATCTCAGAACCAGGCACCGGGCTAAGAATTTGACATATTAGCTCAACAAACCCTCCAAGTGCACAAGTTATTTTTCCCATTCTATTGATGAGAACATTAAGGTTCTGAAAGGTTAACCCTTCTAGCTCAAGGTCAGAAAGCTAACAAATGGCAGAAGCAATAACAACCCAGTTCTGTGGGGCTCTTAACCCAAATCCCCCTTACTCCATTCAGTTTCCCCAACACAATGATCTCCCTTGTCCCAACCCAGACAGTGAGCCCATTGGCCCAGGGCCCTGTTTCTTCCACAACAAAAAGTCATCTTTTCCCTTTCTCCTTGACCATGTTTGTTTCGAGTGTCTGGAAATTGCCCTCACCTATAAAATCAGGATAATTTTCCATTGTCAACACACATCCCGACCTCCTCCATGGGGTTTTTGTGAGAATTAACTCCACTTGCAGCTATTAATTAAGTTGTTAAAAGCGTAAGTAGCTTTTTCTCCATTTTTACATGGCTTCCCAAATGGTTAATGCTGATTTCTTTCTTGGTGCAAACACAAGGAGCTCATAACTTTTCAATGGATTATGAAAGTTGTTCCCCCAGGGGCTCAGCAAGGCAGTCATCACTGGGCATAGCTTTGGCATGATGTCAATGAGTTCAGTCCTTCCCTTGCTAATGGTGGTTCTTAATAATATTATTGGAATTATTATTACCTTCAATTAAAAGGTTGCCCATGAATGACTTACTACTTCAGAGAGATTCCCCAAAGAATCATGCTAGCTTTTGCTGTCTTTTTGCCAAAGGGCTCCATAAGAACAGGCACCAGAGTCCTAGCCCATCCCCCCCGTAAATACATTAATTAATAAATGCACAGCATTCAAATATTTTATGATTTTGGCTGGTTACCAGGTTTTAAATTGACTTCCTTAAAGGTGGATAAGGCTGGCTAATCACTACCACTTTGTTTTGAAAACTAAAAGGAAATCAGGAAAACTTTAATTTTATTTTTCATTTTTACTCACCAAACGACATGAGAGTATATTAACAGTGCAGCTGCAGCCTTCACAGAATGGCCCACCTCTCATCTTGCCGGAGACAGGGAAGCACAGGGGTTGGTTTCAAAGACAATACGATGAATGGCGCCTGGTGAAAGCACTGCCTATTGCATCTCCTTGGACACTACCCAAGGCCCGGGGAAAGGCCTCCGCAGCCAGGTGAGCTGTTCATTGGGTTCAGGATCAGTGAGTTTATCTGACTCTGCAAATGAGCTTAGAACTGGAGGTTGTTCTCAACAAAAAAGCTGGAACATGTACGTGAGGTCAAAAGAAGGCTTTGGCTGTGCCTAGAATCTGGTGCTCAGATAGCATGGACATATGTCACCCGGATCTGGGGAGACCAGGTCTAGGCGCTAGGACAGGAACGCTCCCTTTACCTTCAGTAGTGTTAGCATTCCCCCAGCCCAAATGGACAGAGAAGAGAGCCGTCTCAAGAACACGGGGATGGCCCGTCCGGGCGTGGTTCAGTGGCTGAGCACCGGCCTAGGATCCAGGAGAACGCGGTTCGATTCCCGGTCAGGGCAGATGCCCAGGTTACGGGCTCGATCTCCAGTGGGAGGCCTGCAGGAGGCAGCCGATCAATGACGACTGTCGTCGTTCATGTTTCTCTCTCTCTTCTCCCTCTCCCTTCCTCTCTCTGAAATCAATAAGGATATATTTAAATAAAAAAAGAACATGGGGACAAATATTGGGGATCCAGGTGCAGAATTTCACCCGAGGAATCTCTGTGGCGAGGAAAGATGGTAAATCATACCCAGGAGAGCAGGGAACCTTAGGGTGCCCCCCCAAAGGGGGAGGAAGCACAAGCTGGTGCCGAAAAGGAAGAAGTCGCTGGAATACAATGTCTGGTCTATAAAAAGCACATACACGTTTGTTGGACTAATGAACGAACGAATGAATGAAGGACTGGAAGAGCCCTAACATCCTGCTTGGCCTGAAAGCTCTCAACTTAAACCAGCAGGAGCCAAGAAAGATGTTCTGTGTGCAGCACTTAGGCTAATTTCAACACATTCAAGAATATTCTCCTTTGCTTTTAACCCAACCAAACCCAAGCCAAAGTGCATACATTTATGGTACTTTTGTTCCTGGGGTGGGCGCGGTGTTTAATCTTTGTTTCTAATACAATTAGGTACTTAGCCTGCTAGGCTGCTTATGAGTTCACCAGGGCAGGAAGAGGGGCTCTGGCCCTTGTGTCCCGGCTGAGAGGGCAAGGCCCAGCCACAGCAGGCGGAGCCCCGAGGACGGCTATGCCAAACCGGAGGAAGCAGCTTTGGGAGGGCTTCCCGGGAAAGCTGATGGTAAAAGATGCCAGGATTCACAGGGAAAATCCCCCGGCTGCGTTTCACCTCCCCGGGAGAAGAAGCTCATGGCTGTGATGGAGCAGCCAAGCCCCAGCCTTGATTCCCTGGCCGTGTCCTTCGTGACCAACTTAACCTCCCCGCTTCCTTCACAGCCCAGTCCTGTCCATCCGTCTTTGTCGGAAATGAGATTCCAGGTTTTCAGCAAGGCTCCCTCCCATTCCAGACATGGCCTTGCAGCCCGATTCTGCCCAAGTTTCTGCGTGTTCCTGACACACATTATTGCTTTCTCTGACATACCTTTCTAGAGAGCCTTGTATATGGAGCCCTGGAACAAGTAACCTCACCAATAGCCCCATCTGCCCTGCCTTGCTAGAGTTGACTGCACCCGGTGAGGTCTCCTGCTTTAGGCAAATCTAGAAGTCTGGCCAGTGACCTGTAGCTTGTGGCCCAGCTCTGACACTGACAAGGAGCTTGCTCCTCTAGGGACTGAGAAAGGGGGATTCCAAAAGACTGAACCAGCCCATGAAAAGGTGGTGGGGACATGCAGGCTATGGCAAGAGTATAATGAAGGCAGAGGGAGTTGGGTGATAAACAGAAGACAGACACCCTGGTTTCCCACCCCCCAGACCCCGTCCTGTGCAGCTCAGCTACACACGCGGCCTCCAACTCTCCGAAGGTGTTTAACAAATCCCCTGCAGGAGATGCTCCTTTGTGCCAGCTCATCCTTCAGTAAGGTTTATTTCTATAGCAGTATCTTGACTTTTTTCCTGCAGAGAATCAGACTTTGCCATTGTCAGGCCCCGGAAGATATGACACAGGCTCAATTAATCCAAACATCCTCCTTCTTAGCTACACAGTGATTGGTTTGTGAGTGGGAATGTGGCAAAAGTCAGTGCAATGAGTTTCACTGGGGGACTTTTGCTGAAACGATTAGGGAGCAGGCTCCCATGCTTCTGGGGTATCTATATGATTACATAAATATTTGGGGATGTCAGCAGCTGCTTTTCTATCTTATGGTGGATCTCTTGGTAGAATTCTGATAAAGAATAAAATATCTTTAGGGGAAAGCAAAGCCAAAAGATGGTGAAAGACAGGGTCCTAATAATATTTTTTAATCTCCTGGATCTAGCCATACCTGATGCCATCACACTTTGACTTTTCAGATAGAAGAGGCAATATGTTCTTCTTCTCGCCTTTAAACACTGGTTTGAGTTGATACCAGAGTCCTGGCTACATCATATTCCTCTTGGATGCAGACAGCCTAGATAGGTCACTGTTCCTGGCAGCACAGAAACCTTCCCTCTCAATCCTGTCCCCTTTTCTTTTCCTCTATGTACCTTGTCAGGAAAAAGGTGTTAAAAGAAGAGCAGACATTTCTACCTTCAGCTACCTCGGTGCCTCTGTAAGCTCCACACTCCCTATCCAGCCATCTTTTCCACCCATCTTGCTATCTCATTACGTTTCTCAGTTCGATTCAAGTAGTGTTATGTCCCTGAGAGCATGAAAGGATCACGAGGCATGTTTAGGGTGCCGAAGGAAAGTG
Organism: Miniopterus natalensis; assembly: GCF_054644295.1. Lineage (NCBI taxonomy): Eukaryota > Metazoa > Chordata > Mammalia > Chiroptera > Miniopteridae > Miniopterus > Miniopterus natalensis. The sequence continues at coordinate 38,769,078 of NC_142095.1, forward strand.
CTGCCCATCCCCTCCGCCCAAGCCCCGCTGGCCAGAACCAGGCTGCACGCTGGAGAAACGGGGTCTTCCCTCAGCCCCGGAAGGAGGAACGGTGCTGGCCACACTGAAGCCCGCGGCCCACAGCGGGGCTCACCGCGTGGGGTGAGTGAAGAGTGCCGAGTACGTGGGGCCGGGTCTGTGGCTGGTTCCGAGCCCCCTTCCTCACCATCAGGCAGAGAGGAAAGCGCAGGGACGCCGAGAAGCCCTTTCCCACTGGCTCTCACAGGGGAGCACCTTCTCTGTCCCCAGAGGAGCCTGGCAAGCCCCATCTCTCTACCTCAGACCTTCTGCAGAGCCAAAGTTTCATAAAGTAATTTTGTTTTCTACTCCGATTTGTGCTCTGTACATAATTATATTACACCAACCCTATAACATCCCAAAGTGTGTCAGAGCCTGTCTGGCGGGGCGGGGGGGGGGGGGTATAGAAAAGAAAGGAGAGGGGAGTCTGCTTATTACATTCACATCACATATGGATTTAGGGGTGTTTGATTCTCAGGACCCAGCAGTTCAGAAATAGATGAGAGTCAATATTTTCCTTGACTGGGGGAAAAAAGATAGTTTTTACACTGAAAGTCACATACACACAGGTGCACGTTTGCCTCTATTTGCTTAAAAAGGAATCATGATGGAATCTTGTTTCCACCTGGTTTACCTGGGTTTCTATTTTCATGATAAAATATGGCATAGAAATTTACTCTTGGAAATTGTAGAGGAACTTTCCTGAGTGCTGGTCCGCCCGTGCCCGCGGGCGGGGCCCTGCACACACGTGCTGCGGACACTGTTAGGGTCGGTCAGCAAGCACATGAGCTAAGCAAGAGGTTGTTTTTGTCACAGGAACCAAGCAGGTCTGACTGACAAAGGGTTTTTTTGCTTTTCCCTCCCATCTTTAGGTGTTTTTTCGTCGAAGATTAAGCCTTTAAGCTTTTTCTTTTTATTTAATAATACTTTCTCCCTCAAAGTGAACCCTATTTTTTAAAGGATTATCTTCTTGTAAAGTTAAATTTTTAGTTTCTCCCTAAATTTTCTTTAGGTCAACACGGAGATCAAAATTATATGTCTATTGATACAATAAACTATTTTTTTCAATAGGATCAAGGTGTTTGTTTAAAGGGACATTATCAGACAACGTTTTATCAAGGTAAATCATGGGATTAGCAATCAGACTTACAATGCGACTTTTTAAACACTTGCAATAAAAAGCAGGGCTAACACGGCCCTGACTACTTCCTTGATGCTGTTATTTCCTTCATGATGGAGACAGTTTTTCAAAATCTTATCCTGCCTTGAGGTAACCATTATGAGCATCAATCATTATGTGGATTCAAAATTCTGGTAAATACAATGTTAGATAAAAGAGGGTCTCTAAAGCCTCCAAGGTACTTGCAACTATATCACCAACTTGAATTTTACTGAGCTTGGAGGACTTTGCAGATATATTCTTTATTAGTGCTACAGTCTTGGGCAAGTGACTCAACCTCTCTGTGTTTCAGCATCTTTATCTGTTAAATGCGAATAACAATAATTCCTGCCTCTCATGGTTGTTGGGAAGATTATACAAGTTAATACTCAGAAGATGCTTAATAGAGTATTTGGCACAGGGTGAACTTTATTGCTATGATTATTTTATCATTAATTTTCAACATATTGCAGGACAGGCATAGCTTTGTAGAAACGTGTGGCTCCCATTCGTTGTAAAATCAGATTTCAGTCAGCATCTAATATTGAAAATAAAATATTTAGAGAAAAATGAGTGTTAAATTTTAAATAAAATTGGACTCTGAATTAGAAATGCAAAGCAGTTTTTACTATAAATATTAGGCTCTGGGTTTCAAGATATGTGAAAATAATAATGAGAGCCAAACTCACTAATGCCCTCCAGACTCTGGGATGCTAAGGTAAGCTAAAAAGGGACTGTGGACACATAATGATAAAGGGGCCTTTGTGGACAGGATGAAGGGGGTCAAAGCCATGCCAAAAGTAGGGCGGGGTGTGAGGGGGCAGTGTGGCCCCACGCGCAGGCTCAAGGCCCAGGCCGGGCAACCCGAGATAGAGCATCAGTGGGTTGCCAGCAGGTTGGTTGATCTTGGCAAGTCATTTAAGTCACAGTACCTCCATTTACCATCTATAAAATGAGACGAGTAATAATACCTCCTCTTTCTTTAATCTAAAATGAAAAAAAATAAAGACTGGGGAGCACTGCAAAAATTAAGAGTTAACATGTATAATTGTTTTACAACAAACATGCATTTCTTGTGTAATAAGGAAAGACTTTGTAACAATTACTTATTAAGAAAAAAAAAAGTTAGTATAGTATGTGAACATATAGAGCTGACCTAATGTTACGGAAACAGTGAGGGGTTAGGCCTTGGGAAACCCCAGCGTTTGAAATGCAAGAGTAGGCACTTACTATGACCTTAAGTGAGTTTCCTAACTTTTCCCAATGCTCAGTTTTTCCATATGTTAAAATTAGGACGATATCACATACCCCATAGGATCACTATCAGCAACAAAAAAAGAAAAGATGTAAGCTGCTCTGGCACTTAGTAGGTACGTGTGTGTGTGTGCATGTGTGTGAAATAAATGATAGAATTGGGAGTCAGGGGTACACATCAAAGGTTGTTTATATCTATGATCTAGTATCTATGACCCATGCACAGACATCAAGAGGGTAGATGAACCCCTTGAAATTTATTTTGTGCCTGTGCTTTTTCTAAAGAGAGACTCCCCAGTTATCATGTTCGCAATCCAAGGGGTCTGTGACCTTGGGAAGATTCTGTATCAGCCGTGTAGACAGGAGGCAGTTGCACTGGTAGATGCTTTGTTCCCACGTTGCCTGCTCCTCCTAATCAGAATGCATGAATAGTGGTCATCTAGAGCAAGACCCTTCCCAATGCAAATGTACCAGTTTCTCCTCACTGGAGGAAAACTGGGACCTGGAAAAGCGCACCCCTTTGCCAAGGTCCAAAATATCATAGTAAATAGTGGGGGAGACATTTGGGGCTTTATCTTTAAAAATGAGACTAAGACTTTTGGAAATTCAGATATATATATGTGTGTGTGTGCATGCATGTGTGTGTGTGTTATTTTTAATAAGACGTAGGTCACAATTTCAACAAGTCATTAGTTTTTATAAAATAAGTGTTGATTTATTTGGCTTATTTTTTTCTTAACCAGGGTGTAGGAGTGCATGATACGACATCCTTCACTTTCATCGGCACGGTCATTAAGAGCATGACATTCACAAAAGCACTGGGGACGTGTACCATTTTCCCCGAGGATCTGTCATAGCTTCTAATATCCAGTCATTCACTTTGAAGCCCCATCTCTTTTTAACGGATAACAAGTTATCTTCATTTGTTAATGAATCTGCGTGTGACACAAACTCGATTTCCAACATCAACTTGATGAAAACTGCATCTTTCGAGTAATTTGCTGCTTTATTTTGGAAATAACGTCTAGTACATTTTCCCTCTATTTCTGGATGCTGGGTAATCCGGAAAAGACAGATCCACAGAGTTGACTCTCCGTACAGTGGGGGGCCCAGCATCAAGTTGGGAGGACGTCCCAGTGAGACTCGTTGGATAGGTGGTCAGTTAATTTGTGAATGTTTTAATGTTATGACAGCTTTGGCTTTCCTGCAGTCTTTGAACCGCCAGCCTCTGATAGTGAAGTTTCGGATAAGGGGAACCCTATAAAATCAGTACAGACTGGTACCGGGTCGGTACGGGGACAAGCCGCCCCCTCAATGCACTCTCCCATAGTTGCAGGTAGAGGCTGGGGAGGGGAAAGAACATAGTTCAGGCCAGTGTGTGTTAAGTACACTTGAGGATCAGACCACGAACTCTAGTTTAGTGGAAAATGAAGCCCACATTCCACACCAACTTCACAAGGCCTTTATTCTAATAACGACTCGTTTTTATGACGGGGGGGGGGGGGGGCGGGGGGGGCGGGGGCTAGGCTTCCTAAGCTGCAATTCTGCAAGAGTGAAGTTTTGCTTTTTGTGCTTCTGGGTAACAAGGTGTGCCTGTGTCTCTCTCTTGCATATCAGTTTGCAGAAAGTAATTGCCCTGCAATCCTTAATCCAACCCCTTCACGCATTCCTTTCTGTGTTGTTCCAGTTTGTCGTGTCTGAGCTGTCACCTGAGAGCCGATCTTCCTTTGCTCACGTCCATTCAAGAAGCATCTTTATACTTTGAGGTGTCTGGGGCAAAGATGGACTGTTTTGACTGATCTAGCAAAACACACACGGACCATCTTTTCCCCAAGCTCTCTCGTGTTACTTCCCAAAGAAAATAAATTTTTAAAATAAAATGGCAGAATTTAGACTCGTGACTTGGTGTTTTATTTGGGGTGTTATTATTTTATAAATATAAACTAAACATAATAATATGAATATCTGCTCTTTTTAGCCAAAATCTTATATGCCAGATAATGTGCTAGGCATTTTATATGCACAATCTATTGTAATCCTTATAATAACCCCCCACTGTGAGTTTTGTTTTCCTCCAGTAGAATGGAAATTTCATGAGGGCAGGTATTTTTGTCTTTTTACTTATTGCTGCGTCCCTGGTGCCTAGAATAGTACCTGGAAGAGAGCAGACGCCCAACCAATATCTGCTGAACAATGAATGAGAATCCCCATTTTCGGAAAGGGAAGCCGAGACACTGCAAGGCCAATTATAAGCATGTGCCTAAGGTCAAAGAGGTAATAAGTGACAAATGATATTTCAAACAAAATCTAACACCAAAACCTACAGTCTTGAAAGATAGGCTCCCTCCCATCCAAGACACACACACACACCCAGAGCAACACACGCAGAGGCCGCCCCAGCGCATCTGCTTCTGCTCAGCACTGGGCCATTGCTGCAGGACCCCCTCCCCAGCTCCCCCTTGTCCTCCAACAAAAGCCCTCCGTGCCCAGTTCTCATCCCCCATGCTACACCCCCTGCCCCCCAAAGACTTGTTAATTATAACCACCACACAGTCTACACCCACCCCGGAGAGAGGCTGTTTGGCAGCAGCTGCGAAAGCTGAACTAAGTTATTTGGGGATTAATCCGCTGCTGAATGTAGTCTTACAAGTACGGCTTTGGGAGGGAAAAAAAGATAAAAGGAGCTAATGCTGTTCGTATAAATGTGAACTTCTACACGACACAGACACGGGCACACCCACAAGTCCGCTGACTACAAGTTAAAATATGATTATCAAGGATAAGAGGGACTTACAACTGTAATGCAGAACATTAAGAAATACGTCCCGGCTTTCTGCGTTCTGCAGGGATGCAGCGCGCTCGGAGCCAAGGAGGGGGGGGAGAAAGAACAAATTGAAATATCTTTAGGTAGACTTAAACACGGCTTCGGAGATTATAATTCAGATCAAGGCTAGAGCTCCATTTCAACATTCCTTTACTGCTAGTAATATAACAAAGGCCTGCAAATTGGGAGGTACGTCTGCTTGGGAAGGGATGCTTATCTGATCTCAGCCCATCTTTCTTCATGTTTCAATCCCAGAGCAGCTGCCCTGGGCTTGGTGAGGAGCTCAGCGGTGGCACATAAAACGCAGCAGGCGGAGCGCCCAGACTCAGATCCAGCTGAGGCTGCCCCGGCCTGCGGGGCGCGAGGGGGGATGTGGGCCCCCGGGGAAGGAAGTCCCAGGGGCTGCCGGCAGGTCGCTGTGGCCCACAATTACACTGCGCCCCCTGGGACCCCGAGGGAGGGGGCGGCCCACCGAGGGAGATAATGAGGCCCTCAAAGGTGGTGGCTCAAAAGGGGCATGGCAGCTTTCCCCAGGGCCAAGCAAGCTTCTGGAAGCTGGGGGCAAGATGGGGGTTACCCTTCCTTCACACGGTCATTTGTTCAGTAATTCACTCTTCATCCATTCGTTTCAATATCAATCGGGCAATGAAGTACAGTGATCCAATGCACAGGCCTGGGGGAGAGGCTTGAGTGGGGCTTCTGGCCTCCCCAGGAACTGGCTGTGACACTTCAGGAAAGTTACTTCAGTCCCCTCGCCCGTATAGTAGGAATGACACAGAGTCCGCGCGTCAGGGCTGCTGAGGGCAGTGAGTTAGTGTAAGCCAATTTCTTTATGTGCTCCCTGGCTCATAGCAAGTGCTCAGTGAATAGGACACATTAGCGTGATGGTGACAGTCACGTGGAAGGCAGAGAGATGCATCACCCCTGCTCTTGCCTCCTAGGTCACCTTGAAAAAGTCTCTAGGGAAAGTTCCTAAGGAGAGAGAGAGAGACCACTGGACCCAGAGCTTGTCTACCAAAGAGGACATCACTGTCCCACTCCCAGGTGTCAGAGACGTGGCTGCTGTGGTCCAGGCACCAGGAAGAGGCTGGAGCACACAAAGGGCTTCAGTGGCCCGGATGCAGAGAAGCTGTTTGTCCTCATGCTCCTTCGGAAGACAGCCTTGGTGGCGGGATGGGAGCAGCACAGAGGGATGAAGTGGGGCGGGGGAGGGGACACACACAACAGAGACACTGAACGTGTGTCACTCTGTGCCATCAATGACTAAAGCAGAGCAAAGACATGAATGGAGGCTCCCCTTGGTCTCAATGTCTCAGAACCTTAGGCTTATCTCTGAGACCAGTACCCTGAGAGTGTCCTGGGGAGGATAGGCTCTGTGAGGTGTCCCCCTCAGAAGCGTTGCAGGGCTGTGTACATAAATGCATTTGTGACATGCATCAGACTGTATTTCCCTCTAGGAGTCTGGTAGTGCTCATTAGCACAGTAAAGGCTCTGAGAAGTCCTGCAGCAAATAATCTGTTCGACTTAGTTCGGTTCACGATTATTCAAAATAACTTTTTAATAATGCCTATGTCCCAATCTTCTCATTTTATACCTAAAAGAGAATAGGTTGAGTGAAGGAGGAACTTTCTCAGGGTCACAGTCAGGACACCCCCAAACTAAGTTCTAGCTCTGGTGAGCAGCTCTTTGTCTTCCTCACTTCCTCATGGAACCAGGGCACCTTGGGCACGTGCTGCTGCTCCTCGGAGTAGGTGGTGACAATACTGACACTTCTGTCAAGCAGAAGTCATTCAAGGTGACTGCCTTTTAACACACTACTAAAAACAAATCATAAAAGCCCTCTCTGAAATGCCTGATGGGGAACAGATTTGAAATCCAAGTCGTGGGAAGATATGCTTGTGGGTAAGAAGGCAGAGAAAGGAGGCAGGGGAAAAGCACAGGATTTGGAGTCCCAGCTCCTGAGTCCGGGCCCAGCCCTTCCACTGCCCAAGCTGGCCCAAGTGTTGACTCTGAGCCTCACTGTAGAAAAAAAGGATTGTGTTGTCTTTAGTTCTGCCTGTTTATCCCTGAAGAAAGGCCTGGTGGGATCCAGGTTGACTGCCTGGCATTCTGGCGGTTGATCTACCATTGTTACTCCATCCCTGCCTTGGTGATTTTTATGCTTTCCTGCCTCCTCACTCATGCAGCACGGCACTGCCCTGCTCAACATCCTTCCAAGGCTCCCTAGTTCTTCCAGGAGGACATTCAATCTGCTTACTCTGGACAACTGGCCTTGCTCAAACAGGCTGCTGCCCACCTGTCCAACCTCTCCCACCACCTCCCTCCTCCACCCGCCCTCTTTGGGCTGGCTCTTCTCAGCCCAGGGCCACATTCCCACATCAGCTTCCAGACCATTTTATCTGAGGCAGCAGCCTCACCCTTAGGCTTGTCCACCATGTCACCTCATTTGCTTCTTTGTACTTATTACTATCTAAAATCATCTGATTTCAATACTGTTTATTTTCTGATCCCTCCCAAGAAAATGTAAAAGCCCTGCGGCAGAGAATGTTTACTGCTCTAGTTTTACTGCTTGTTTACCTGCCACAAAGACAGGCAAGAAGTACATTTCAGTTGAACAAATGAATGAATGAATGCTGTGCCAAGAGAAAGCCTGCTTACCCCTTCAAGGCCCAGGTCAAAGAAAGCTCTTTGAATGATCTAGGTAGAACTGAAAAGCCACCCTCTTTATATTCCCAAACCCTTTGTCGTGCCTCTCAGAGGACATCGAATCCGACTCCGCCCTCATCGCTTTGAGGGCAGGGACCTATGCGTGCCATTCTCTAAGTCTCAGGCCCTTGCTGAAGGCTGGCCCTCTGTAGGTCCAGTGCTTGGAGAATGAATGAATTGCTCTTCTAGAACCCAAATGTCGCTTTCTATTCACATAATCAGGGATTTGCTGCCTCTCCAAAAAAGATCAGCCATGAGAGTTTTAAAGGTTACATTTAAACTATTTACATCTTTGTGTCCATGTGTGTGCCCCACGAGAAAGATCACCTGGAAGCCATGTGGTCCGTGGAAGAAGCATTTAGGGGAAGCTTTGAATCCTGGGTTCTAGTCTCAGGCCTCGCTGGGGGATCTCGAGCTGGCCCTTTCACTACCCTGGACCTTCGTTATCTCTGTATCATATGGAATGGATTTAAACATATGGAATCTGACTACCCTCCAGGCCTTACCTGTTTTGACTTTGTGACTCAGTCCTCCGTATTTTCCCTCTCACAGCCCCCACATAAATTGTGATACGTGCTATGTCTGATAAGTGTAGCCCAGCAAGTATTTGGCCAAGAAAATCTTATCCTAGGAGAAACAGGACATCATCCGTTGCACTCTAATTGGTGTTTTAATACAGACTCAATCGGCCGTGGACCAAGTGACGTGATTTTCATATCTGTTAAAGATTTAAGACTTTTCACAGATTGCAATGTCTAAATGGCAGCAGCTCCCAAACCTATTGCATTTCATTTTACCCAGCCTTGCAGATGAGCTTCAAAGCCTGCTTGGTCGGCAAACATTTCTGCTGGCCTGGAAAAGCTCTTCGGTTTTTCCCAATCAATACCTACCAGGCCTTTAAGACCACAGCTATGAGCAGCGGGGTAAGCCGTTTTCCACTCCTGTGAGCATTTCAGGGCTTGGAGCCTGCCTTCTCTCAGAGTCTGCGGGCCTTTGCTAATTTGTATGACAGCTTCAATGTAAATAGGACACATCTGCATGGGTTAAAAAAATAGTCACTGGTTGTAAAGGGCAGTGTACTGTGTTTATTTATCATCTATAGCTGGAAATCGGGTTCTGTTTCTGGTCTAGTATAGATTATGGTTTGCGACAACCTCGGAGGCATTTTGGAATAGCTTTAGTTGACTATTGACTTTAAAAATAATTTTACACTCATTTTATTTTCCATGATTCTTTCTCGACTACCTAGCTGGGAGAAGACAATGGGCATGTGTAAAGGGGGGTATTTACAGTGTGTGGATCTCATATATCCCGTAAGGTAGACACACCTGACAGATGTCAGCTGTCTGCCGGTGAGGACCCTCCTCTTTCTACCACTAGCAACCCATTTGCTGGGCACGTACTTAGTGCCAGGCAAAGGCCTCACATGTCTTCTCTCCTCAGTCCTCTCAACGACACTAGGATGCACATGTCATCATTTGCTCTGAGAAACGAGGAAACTGAGCTACAGAGAGAGTTAAGCACACGGGCTAAGACTGTAAACATCTAGGTTGGTATCTGAGCCCACAGCCTAAGTTCTTAATCATCTGCAGCAACTTGCAGGAGCCTCACACCTAGCTGCTGAGCTGGGCTGCCAGTCAAGGAATGCGCATAAGCCTAAAATTAAATCTTGGCTGGTGGGTGAAGGAATTCATTCAAGAAAAGTAACTCAGGTATAGAAGGGCATCTAGTTTTACTTAGACTGCCAGTTATCTCTCTTGAATTTTATTACACTTTACACACACACACGTTTCATATATATATATATATATATATATATATATATATCCATGCATACATATATCCTAAATCCTATATATACGCACATATATCCTAAATCATTCCTCCCATAGTCATTTTTATGACTTCCCCAATTCTCTACTTTAATTCTATTGAATTCAAGAGGTAAGATAATAACACATTACTCCTACTGGAAATAATAATAATAGCCATAAGCAGGTAACGTTTTTGTTTGCTTACCATGGGCTGGCAATTTGGGAAGTGCCTGAGAAGTCACCTTGAAAACTGTAACAAGTTATTGTAATCTGTCAAAAGAGCACCACAAAGCAATGAGAAAAATCATACTGATGCAGAAAGATGTCCAACATCCATGAAGTATGAAAAGAGGGTAATTTATATAGTCTAAGCTCATTTCTTTCTTTTTTTAAAATCCTTACCCAAGGATGCTTTTACTGGTTTTAGAGAGAGGAAGGGGGTGAGAGTGAGACAAGGAAAAAGAGAGACTTTCATGTGAGACAGGAACATCAATTCGTTGCCTCCAGCAAGCACTCCGACTTGGGGATTGAACACACAACCTAGGTATGCACCTTGCCTGGGAAATGAACACTCCAACCAGCTAGCCACCCGGCCCAGCCACAAGCTCATTTCTTGTAAAGGTGTGCACATGTGTGCGTGTGTGTGTGTATGCACATGTGCATAAGTCTAGAAGAGTCTCTGGAAGGACAAAGAGGGGTTGGGGGGGTTGAAGAAGGACCTTTCAATTTTCACATCATGCATCTCCAGTCCGTCTCTCTATGAGCATATATTTTTACTTTAAAAAGCAGTAAAGATGACTTTTAAAGGCACTCCCAGCCAGCTGACCTGGCAGCCCGTTTCCATTGGCGAGCTCTTGGTGGTGACTCCTGCCAGTGAGGCCCTATCTGCTTTCCTGGATCACCTACCCAAGCTGCAGCTCTATCCTGGAATGCAGGCTCCGTCTCGGGTCTCAGGGCTGCCTAAGCAGCTGAAACACACGGAACATCTTTCTGTGAGGTTTTAAGTCATCCATGTCTCCCTCCTTTTCCTGGCTACATATCCCCATGGCCTCAGCCTCTGCGCGCAGCAAGGACAAAGTAGCTGGGAACTGTTTGAACCCCAGACGGGGGTGCTGGACTTAGCCGTCTTGAGGAGGAAGGCTTGCTACAAGCCAGCTGGCCAAGAGGAGCGCACAGGCCTCAGCTCCTCCGCCGAGCAACCCTCCAAGCTCGCTTCTGCCTTTGCTGCTGGCCTGTCCGGCTTGCCAGCCACACTAAGCTCACAGGCTGGGATGGAAAGTTTGCATGCCTGGTTCTGCAGGGGACGCACTGCCTGGCCTAGCTGCAGGACACACGTCGGGTGCTGGGTGGCAGCACCTGCCAATCAAACGGCTTTCCGTGTGAGCCTCCTTTCCCCCCAACTTTGAGAATGTGGTTTTCAATCTGACTTTCATGTTTCAGGGCTGAAGTTTCAAGGACGCATCTGGACAAAATATGCTTTCCATATAGGCCAACAATTTATTTATTTATTGCTTATGACATTGTACTTGGCAGCTAAGGAGATATAAAACAATTTGAACCACTCTGCAGAAAACGGTTGCAGAGTTGCCACTGGAGACCCCGGTGGAAGATACTGGAGGAGAGCGGAATCTCGTAGATCTTTCCGTAATTGACAGGCAGATCCTCGAGAGGCAAGCGCGGTGAGCAGGCATTCCTGTCAGGAGCTCACATCTCTTTCCAGCCTCAACTCCTGCTTTGGCACAAGCAGGAGACCAGAGCCATGTGCTGGAAGCCTCATCTGATGGGACAAATGAAGCCAATGTGAAGGTCTTCGCCATCCGCCCCTGATCACCGGGGGAGACGGGATGTTTTGAAGGATCTCTTGAATGTTTGGTAGTGCAGTGGCCGGCACTGGCTGCTTCTTCCTGCCCCTCTCACACTGACACCCCATGTCCCACCCACCTCCAACTGCTGGCCATGGCCTGCCATTGCTTGAGGGCTTGTTGGCCTCCAAGGCCCACCCAAGGCTGTGGCAGGTGAGGAGCGTGACCGTACTGGTCCTCCTGGAGCAGCCCCAGCCAGTGACTGACAGCAGGGCGTGTATACATACCCCAGGCCCTTGCCCTCAAGCAGGTGACTCTGGGGCATGTGTCTGGCACGGGTGGCCCCCTGAAGGAGTAAGCTCCAGTCACCAGCCACACTCAGTGATGACTTGAAAACACCCCCTTTGTTGGCCTTCCCACCCCTGTCCACTCCCCACAGCTCTACTGATGTGCTCTGGGATCCCATCCCAAATAAACTGCTCATACTGCATCCTTGTGGGATCTGCTCCTAGAAGAATCCAAGCTCATCCCCCCAACCCCCAATCCTGCCCATCCTTTAAGGTAGAGATGGTAAATCAAAGCCCCAAGACAGTTCCTGTTACATGGGCTGGTTGTTTGGCCTGCAGAGGCTTTAAAAGAATTCAAATTAGTTGCTCTCATATAAAAATGGGATATTTCATAAAGAAATCTAGAGTCTTGGCTTTTCTTGAAAAAATACACAGATATAGCCAGGCTGGGTCGCATTCCCCTATGACACCTGTCTCTGGAGCTGACTTGTGATGCCTCGGTAGCCAGGCTGACTCTTCAGTCCGGTTGGTCTCACTTGGCCCATTTCCCTCATGGATAATTTTAGTCTGGACCCTGTGGCCAGCTGGGCGGCCAGCCTATCTGTAAGGCCAGGTGCTCTCTTTCTCCAAGCCTCCCCGTTTTCCTGAGGGCCCATGTCACTGTCCATGGGCTGTATAAAGAGGAACATTTGAACAGAGGGGCGTGCTCTGCCAGAGGATGCGATCACGTCAGCAGTGAGAGAGCTGCGGGCAGCTAATGAGTGCAGCCATGTCAGGTGCCTGCTAAACCTTTTCCATTCCTTTTTTTTCCTTTTTTCCATTTTAGTCTTCATAGCCACTCCGAGGTAGATCCTGCTATTATCCTCACATTTTACCTGAGGAAACTAAGACTTAGAGAGTTGGAAAACTTGTCCACACAGCTTAGTAATGGTAAAACTGAGACTCAAGTTCAAGTGCATTTAACTCCAAAGTGCATGATCTTCTGTCTGCTCGGCCCCTCTTGTCCAGGGCATAGGTGTGTGCATGGGAAAATGTGCTTCAAATGGCCATTGTCATTGTCCAGGCCTGGCCTCCCGTCTGTGCTGACCAGGCCTGAAACCCTGCTTGTCAGCACACAGTGGAAATTCATCTCCAAAGGAGGAGCTTCTGAAGGCGCCAGCTCCCGCACTCTGTGATTGTTTTACACAGGAACTCTGAGGGACGCATGGACCCAACCAACGGCGTGCCAGCTCTTGACCAGCCCCGTCTCTCAGGGGCACACTCACAAGGGAAGCCAAACCAGGCTCTGAGCGCCAGTTTGTTCATTTACAGTGACATTAGGCCGTCTCTGCAGAACCTGGAATGTCTATGTGTGGCAAGTAGTCTTCTCCCTAGAGAGAGGCAGTGGTTTAGAACAGTTAAAGAGACTAGTGAGCGTCATGATGAAGAGAGCACAGTGTCCCCAGAGCTGGGGGTGTTGGCTTGAGCGGGTATTTAAGGACATCAGGCTGAGAGGCCCAGTGTGCTAACCCACAGTGGGGAGGGCGGCTTTCATGAGAAGAGAGGCTCCGGGGTTCCGTGGCCACCACCTCCTCACTGAGCTTTCCAGAGGGATCGTCTGGCCATGGGAAAGCCCCATGGGCAGGACTCCCATGCTGAGAGTGCTGGGATGGGCATCCCAGATCTTCCTCTCCAGCCCTCTTCTTGGTTTCTGGGGTTGGCTGACTCCCTTTCTGACACACCCATTCCTTCTTGGCTGTCAATACATTCAGGAAGCTAGATCTAGTTGGTTGGCTGGGAACCATTCTGGATCTTTTGGGCACCTTGGTAAACTCTGCTCTGACCTATTCAACCTATTTCATGGGTTGTGCAATCTATTTCCCTTATTTCCAAGTCCTTGGGGATGGAAGGGAGTCACCTTCCTGCTCTGCAGTGTGGTTCCTTTATGTCTCTCTGACCATAGTGTGAGCACCAAGTTGGAAGAAGGCAAGAAAGCAGGGTGGAGAGAACACAGGCTTTGGAGCCATATAGACCACAACTCATAGCCTACCTTTTCAGTGACTCTTACTATCCTGGATATATTTCTTAACCTTTCTGGGCCTAGGTTTCCTCCTCTGTAAAATGCAAGTAATTCAAAGGTCTGCTCAAAGGATCAAATAAAGTAATATGTGTGAAGTGCTGAGGAGTGTCTGATAATGGGAAATGTCCAATAAATGGAACAATAATTATAACAATTATGGCTGTGATTATATCATGCCTTGTGCTTTCCCTGCAGCTCTGAGGCATAGCTCCCATCATAGATCTCAAATAATGGGTAAATTGACTTGAACCAGGACTCGATAATGAACGCAATTTCTATCTATCAGGCCTCAAATTGGCTTACTGAAAAAGGCACTTATTAGTTCTTGTAACTAAATTATTCGGGACTAGGCTGGCTTTAGGCACAGAACGATTCAGATCAAACAACTATCCCAGGGATCTGTCCCTGCCTCTCTCTCTCTCTCTCTCTCATCTGCTTTCCCCTTCCTTTTACTTCCTTCTCAGGCAGGCCTCTCCTCATGCTATGGCTCAGGGCACCCGAAACATCACCTTGCCAGCTCCCAATTCCACAGAACAAGCATTTCTTTCCCACATGGTCCTGAGTCTCAGAGCTGAGACTCATTGGCCTAGCTGGGTCACGTGCCCATCCCTGAACCAATTGCTGTGGCCCAAGGGATAGCTCCCTCTGAGTGATCAAGTCTGGGGCAGGGTAGAGGATTCTGATTGGCTCGCTTGAGTCAAGTGTCCATACCTGCCACAGTGCTGGGCAAACAGGTAAACTGCCCAGAACTGCAAAAACTAAAAGCAATTCACAAAAGAAAATCTGGCTACTGATATCAGAAAAGAGGAAGACAGATTTTGTGCAGAGCAAAACAGGAGATGGTAGCTGGACAGCACTATCAGGCATTGAGCGCATTTCACATATTTGCTCATGAAAATCTTCCTTGCTGCAGAGCTGTAGTGATAAGAAGATGGACGGACCATCACCACTGTGTAAGTGGATCTGAGTGGTCCTGACCTGTCAGCCTGCGTCAGGGCTCAGCCATGGGGTCATAGCAGCCACAGGTGTTCAACCAAGCAGATGCTACTAAGCCCCAGGCTCCCCAGCTCTTCTCAGAGCCCAGTCCCAGCTGACGGGCAGCCCTGACATGATATGCTAAGGTCAAGAGTCAAGACACCTGTTAAGACATCACAGAGCCTTAGGGCACATGGGGTGGGCCAATTATGGCTGCACTGACCCCTCCCTGGGCCCACAGAGCAACCTGCACCCCACCTTCAATAGGAAAGGCATTCGGCTCTGCAGAAAACAAGGGACCGGGACAGAAAGAGTGCGTTTGAAACTGCGTGTCATTTCCTGTTTTGTTAAGGGGTTGGGACTTGGTTTTCCTGAAAGCTTTTATTCTTCTGTCAGCATATTCCAAACAATCAAGAGGCGTCATCTGCTCCAAACGCCCGCCACCCATCCACACAGGCGCTCTTGGCTGCCCCAGGCAGTGGAGGAGCATGGGCTCCCTGGCTGATCCCCTACTTCTCAGAACTTCCACAAATGACAGACTTTAATCCCATCACACCTCTGCAGACCACAGCTCGGCCTGTCAGCCAGAATGATATTTGGATGATGATTCAGCCAAGGCGGCCTGGCTGTCATCCTAGACTCCCTTTTCCCTCCACCCCACCACCAAATCCCTTTGACTCTGTCCCAGAGATCCACGGACTCCAGCTGCCTTTCTCCAGCCCTAATCCCACCCTTCCTTTACACATTCCGCATTCCTAGTCTCCCAGTGGTCTCCCTCTTCCATTTATAACTCTTCCACCAGAGAGATCCTCCTAAAGCACCCACCTCTGATCATGCTCCTGCTCAGCCCCCCGCCCCCAACGCTTTCTAAGTTCACTTATAAGACAATTCAGTCCCCTTAAAATACTGGAAAGCTTTCCTGATCTCTTCAGCCTAATCCTTCGTCATTTTGCCACTTTGCTTTCTATACACCAAATAAATGCATGGACATACGTATGTTTCCAAAGCAGACCTACATTACAACATTCCCTCCACCTGGGACAGTCTCCTCTACCTCGTATTTATCTGGCTAACTCCTCCTTCTCCTTTAGGCACCAGTTTAGGGGCCACCACCTCTGGTTTCTGAATCTGGGGTTGGCATTTCTCCTACCCACGTTTTCACGGCATCCAGGACCTTCTCCACCACAGCATTTATCATGCCAGCCTGCAATTGCTTGCTTACCCATTCTTCTTTCTCTAGCCTGGAAGATTCATGAACATGGAAGTCATCTTACCCATCGCTATATCTTCAGCTTCCAATGCAAACTCTGGCCCACGAGAAGCTCAGTTCATATTTGTTTGTTTGCATGTGTGAGTGAATAAATGCAGAAAAACTTGTTGCAAGCTCAGGCTTTCCATTGGCTGAGTCTGAAGCCACATTTTCTGTACAGACAACTGAGATCAAATCAGCACATTGCCCTTCCCAGATAAATTGTCAGTTATGCACCACACTCATTCCACTTGATACTCCTTTTGGCTCCTTATGTTTATGTTCAAGGTATAAAAATGTCTCCATCACAACTTACACCTCTGGAATTGAGTGCCTGGTGCAGGGAAGAGAGAGCAATCTTTGACACGATCTAGAGCAAGTGGGATCTCCAAGGATTTGAAAAGAAATATAAGAGCGTGCACTATGCTTTGGCTTGAAGAGCCTGGGGGCAGGGAGAGGAGTCTCTTATTTCTTTGACCATCAAACTTTGATTCCCTCCCCCCCCTTCATGCTCAGCATCTGATGGGATAGGATTCCAAGAGCACTGAGACAAGGTCAAGGGCCTTTATGTGACATAGGCATTCCTGGATGCGACTGTTTAGCAAGAGTTTAAATATCAGTGATTTAGTTTCATATTTTATTGGGGGAGGAGCGGTCACAGTGGTGCCCTGTGAAATAGTGTTGATGTGCATACACTTGGGCATGTGTCCCAAAGATACAGGTTTGAGTCCCGGCCCTGCCATCTGTAAGGCATGTGACCCCTGCCCATGTACCTAACCTCTTTTAAGCTTAGTCTCTCATCTCTACAGTGTAGATGACAATAAAGTGCCAATCCTTGTGGGCTATTGTAAGAAGTAAGGAAGGGGATGCACATAAAGCACCTAGCACAGCACCTGTCACGTGGTAAGCAATTAGGAAGCATGAGCTTGTCTTCAGTAATAATATTGGTCTTACCCCACTTCAGGTGCTGGGAAGTAAGCAATGTACCAGCCTGCCCTATGGGTACATTTCTGCTGTCCAGCACATAGATGTTGGTTCACAGATGTTAGTTTTCTATTGTTGTCATGAAAAATTACCACATATTTAGCAATTAAAAAATCCATTTATGATCTCTCTGCCCTGGGTCTCTCAAGACCAAAATCAATGTGTTCGCAGGCTGCAGTCTTTTCTGGATCTCTGGGGATGAATCTACGTCCAAACTCACTGAAGCCATTGGCAGTATTCAGCTCCATGTACCTGTAGGACTTTCACTGTTGACTGTTGGCTTGGAGTCAATCTCAGCGTCTACACGTCTCTCACCTCCTCTGGCTCATGGACCCTTCCTCCACCTTCAAAAGCCTCTCCTCACATGTAGCATCCCTCTGACCTCTCCTTCCGCCTCATCGCTCATCCCTCTTTCCTATTCTTCCACAGGTCTCTGAGCCCTCTGCTCTCCTGTTCCCCTCCTAGGAGCCCAGTTCATTCCACTGGGTCTACCTGTGTAATCCAGGAGACACTCTCTAACCTTAATTCCACCTGCACAGTGTCTTCCCCCAGGCCTGGATCAATGTTTGACTAACCAGGGATGGCAGTCTTTGAAAATCTGCCCACCACACCCTGTTAGTTACCCTTTAAAAGTTGCAGCAAAATTCATGTCAACACAGCATACTCACTAGATTCTTAGTTTTGACTGTTTTGTGGATTTGGCTTACCTGGGAAGAAAAATAATGAAAAAGCTATTTTCAAAAACAACGGCCCACCTCCTTTCCTTTCACGTTCTGTTCTACATGGAAGTGTTAATCCATTTATCAGGGAAACTCCCTAGATTCTTCTCTTTTCCACGTTTTTCTCAGTGACATCCATACCATTTTAAGGCATTTAAATATAATAACTCTAAGGTTTTTATCTATGAGGCTCAACTCCAGCTTTCAAAATCTCAGCCAGCAGTGTCCAACTGTGGAAGGCTCTACGGCAATCCTGAGTTATTCTAATAGGACAGCGTGCACTGGGCTGAGAAACTTGAGACGCAGGTTGGAATGCATTGGCCAACTGGCAACGAATCCTGTTCTCATCAGTTTATCAAATCCATCTGATGCAGAAAATGAAAATTCTGAGTCTCTAGTCTACAGAAATGCTGGCACATATGCCCAAAGACATATACACAAAATTGTTTACTGCAGTCTTATTTGTCATAGCAAAAAATGGCAAAATAGCTAAATACCCACCAACTGTGAGTAGTTAAATAAACCTTGGCAGGGGAACTCCATAGGATGCTCCTCTAGCTACTGGAAAAAGGCGAGGTAGATTCATATATACTAAAATGCAAGGTTTACCAAGATACACTGTTAAGTGAAAAATGCAAAACACAGAAGCAGTGTATAATAAGATCCGATCTGCGCTACAAATGAAACTTGTAAATGCACATATATTTGTTAATGCACATGAAGGGCACATCTATACTGCTGGGGAGAAGTGAGGAGCTGGGGGCAGAGGGAAAGGGACATTTGGGTTTTAAGTTGTTTACTTCGGTAAAGCTTAATTCTTTTGCAATGAGAATTGAATCATGAATTAACTGTAGGCTAAGAAAAAATGCGTAAAATATTCCAGGTTTCACATACCACTGGGGGCCAGGGGCATGTAGTATTTCTAGAGACAGGACTTGAGAAATGGTTTTATTTGAAGCGTTTCAGAAATTAACGCCTGCCAGTGCGCTACAGTGAATAACTTGTGAACATTTCATCTGAAAATCCCACGTTTATTCACTGCCGTAGTAGAACAAAGCATGAAACAAGCTAGACAGGAGAGGGCTATTTGTCCTCTAGTTTATGGACGACTGTGGCTTTCCATAGACCTGGCACATAGTAGGCATTCGATAAATACTTGTAGAATAAAACTACTGGCACTATTTAATTTGGGGAAGTATGGTGCCTGCCTTTGATCAATTAAATCAAACATATTAAAGTCGTGGTAGATACATATATAAGATTCAACCCAGTGTGAGGAATGAATGGACAGAAAGGACGTGGTTTCCATTACAGAATACAGGCAAGGAAGATTTGGAATATAGGCAATACTGCTGTACTTTAAAATAGAACAAAACAAACAAAGAAACCCCTGAAAAAACAGATCTTAAGAACCTGATTCTAACCCTATGCAGCCCCCTGGGATAAAGCTCTTATAAGGTACAGACCAGAGTAACCAGCAAAGAAGAAAGGGTCTTGGGGGGGGGGGGTTGTTCTCCACAGCCCTACCCCTCCATCAGGGGAATTCAGGGGCTGGAATAAATGATTGCTAAGCTGCCTTCCAGCGCCAGCCTTCCGGCAATCTGTGAGTGGCTTGCTCAGGTGGCTCAGTGGCCTCAAAGGAGCTGGAACCAGTTCTTTAGCTTCAAAGGAACAGAGAGCCTTGGGCTTGCATGTCAAATGTCAGAGTAAAATTAAGCCATGGCCCCACCTCCTCTGCAGATCACCTGTCAGGGCGTGAGCTGCAAGAGTCATGGTGGCCCCTTCATTTTGAAGGGCGGGTTGGGAAGGGAGGCAGAAAGTGGCAACATGCCATCCCAAGGTCAGTATAAAACTCTGCATTGTTTTTAGCTCTTTCAGGCCCTTTTTACTCTTAAAGCCATAACTTCACTTTGGATTTGCCAATATTAAATCAGTGACTAAGCAAATAAATACATAAAGCAAACACGAGGACTCTAGGTCTGGGAATGCAGGGGACCCCATTTCCAGAGCTGCATGTTCACTGCTGCCATTGGTTTGTTCCTGCCAATAACCAAGAAACAGTTTGTAGTGTGACTATCCTGAGAACCACGAGCTTGTTTTTAAATTGTACCAGATGTGCATCCACGAACTCAGGCTTGTGTTTTCATCCAATTTTTATGTTTTGATGATGTACACTCTTGCCGCTCAAAGTGTGGTCCACACACCAGCAGCACTAACATCGCCTGGGAGCGGGCTTGCCAGATAAAACATAGGAAATTCAAAGTTAACTGGGCAATCCAGCTCTTTTCTCTCTCTCTCTCAATCTGGCAACCCTACCTGGGAGCCTGTCAGAAATGCAGAACCTCATGCTCCACCCAGACCTGAGGACTCAGAATCTGCGTTTAATAAGATTCCCGGTGGTTGTAAAATCCAAGAGGCACTAGTCTCCTGGACTCCTACGATTTTAACCTTTCACTTTGAGGCAAATTCTGATCTCACATCTCCACCAAATGCAGATGAGAAAAGTAATCCATCAACAAGGATGTTGGCTTGTGTGTCTCCCTCATCGGAGAGTTTCATAAGGTATTGTATGTGCAAACGGGTGCATTACTTAGCCTGGGCCTCCCGCTTTCCACCACTGGCCACCGGTGAGCTGGTCCTGTGAGCTGAATCCCGTCGCTGGGAGGGGACGCCAGGCTGTTAATTGCTTGCTGGGTGGTGGGCAGGAGGGGCGGGGTTACCATCTCGCCTTTGATCAGGAGGGAGAAGTAATGGTTTTACTTACATCCTGCTTTGTCTCCGCACAGGCCCAGAGCCCCAGGATCCATTTCAGGCTCGCTTTCTTCCTAGGATCTATTACTGCCTACATACTGCAGCCCGGAGCCTGGGGGGCGGGGAACCAAATGCTCTTTGTGGTACACCCACATGACAGGCTTCAAAATGGAAACAATATTTAAGCTAAACCTGAAAGATCAAGTTTGCTCAGATCTCACAACACAGGGAGCTTTTGAAAACACAGCAGCAGGTCTGTGTTTGATGGGGAGAGGTGATCAGGGATGGAGAAGCGAGGCCCTGCTAACAGCCCAAATCGCCATGTGGGAATCGACATTTCCTTTAATTCCTTATAAATAATAAGGTTAACAATAATGCACCCAGACAGAACCGCGAGAGTTTCAGTGTCTTTACAACTGCATTCTTCTTCAGTCCGCAGAACAGTTATCTTAGGTGGGGGTGAAGGTGCAGAAGGTGATCGTTATAGAGAAGATCCAACCAAGTAGACACATTTTAAAAGTAAAATAAAATCAAGACAGGTCATTGGAGTAGCACATTCCCTGACTCCTAAAACAGTGCTCTTTTCCCTGCTCATAGAGGTTCATGCATTGGTGACCCTAACCACTCAGACCTCAGTAACCCCTCATGGGACTTCAGGGATGGAAGAAACCTTAAAGAAATTCACAGAATCCTGTTATAAGTTCAATTGTGTCTCCTCAAATGTCATGTTGAGGTCCTAACCCCCATGTGAAGACGAAGGCAGAGGTTGGGGTCTTGAATCTACAAGCCAAGGAATGCCACAATTTCCAGCCAACCAACAGGTGCTGGGGAGAGGCACAGACCAGATTCTCTGTCACAGCCCAAAAAAGGGACCAAACCAACCCTCCGGGCCCCTTTTTAGCCTCGGGAGCTGTGGGACAATCAATTTCTGTTGTGTAAACCACCCCGTTGGCGGTACTTTGCTGCAGCAGCCCTAACAAACTAATACAACTCTTAAGGCGGGAAGTCCCATCCTGTCAGTAATGCTGACCCCGGGCACTTTGTGTTCCTCATCTCGTAGCCCCCTCTCTTTGAATCTGGGAGGAAGGAATGAGAAATGAGAAAGCTGAGGCTCCCAGAGGCTGAGGTGCTCAATCAAGATGACAGCTGACAGGTGGCCAAGCTGGAGTGACACTGGGGCAGTCACTCCAGATCCTGTCTTAACCACAAAACCTCACAGCCTCAGGTGAAGTGGCCAGGACAACCAACTATCATCTGCTGAGCCTTTTTGTAAATATGCCGGGCACTTTTAGGAACTCATAACACAACCATGAGGCAGAAACAAACAAACACCTATATGCTGCAAAACATATATATTCTATAGAGGAAGAAGCAGAAGCAATGAGGTTAAAAGACTGGCCCAAGGTCACACGGCCCGTTGGTGGTGGAACTGAGGTTTGAACCAGGTCTGTGAACTCTAGCAGAGTTCCGAGCTCAGATTTACAGGGTTCTCAGTGATAGGTGTGTGTCCCTTTCCAGATCAGTGTCCCCCTCTGTGTCACCATGCAGGCATTATCTTTCTGCATCTCTACCCACCACGCGTGCCCCTCTTTCCATATCCAAATGCACACACGAACATTTTCAGAAAGTTCCTTTCCTCCCTCTCTCTGCAAGAAAGCTCTGCTCCCTCCAAGTGGTGCAGAAGGTGGATTCATGCTGCAAAGCCTGTGAAATTGCTTCAGTCTGTGGGTGAAACTCTGATAATGTTCTAAGTCAGTTCCAGGAATTCTCCTGGGAAACACATTAGAGCACATCTGAGTGTAGAACACTGGTTCTCCACTGGGGGAATTTTGTCCCCCGGGGGACCTTCACAATCTCTGGAGTCATTTCTGTTTGTCACAACTGGGGTGCAGGGACACTACTGGCCTCTAGAAGGTAGAGCCTGAGATGCTACAAACACCTTGCAATGTACGTTTGCACTACACAAAAGTGTCCAGCCCCCCAAAATCAATAATGTTGAGGTTGAGAAATCCTGACACCGAGTGTGCCCAGCAGAGGCAAACTGCCCACGTACAAATTCCAGCTCTATGGCTCACTAGTTTCACAACCTGCAGCAATTTTCTTAAACTCCCCAGGGTACAGTGTTCTTATCTCCAAAATGAGACTAATAGTCCCCACACTGTGCCTGGCACAGTGTCAGCACTCAGGATAGTCACCCTTATTATTTCCAGAGCTGGGAGCTAGGCACCTGGC